>NW_028186506.1:384080-390860 GCF_003343005.1 Rhea americana | reverse complement strand
GCCCCGTCGCGCCGGGAGCGCAAAGCCGGCTTGAAGGTGGGGGGCTGCTCCAACCCCCCGGGAAAATCACTTTCCGAGACCGTCCCCAGCACCCTGGGGGTTGTCACCCTAAAAAGCCCGGCGAGGAGGRGACCGCAGAGGAACCGCGTTTGGGCAGAGCCGCGGGGCGCCGGCACCGGCGCTGCCCCTCGCCGCCGGGCCCGGGCAGCGGTACCTTCGGGCCTCGCCTGGCCCGAGCAGCAGCAGGGCAGCCCGCGCTCGCCTGCCCTTCCTCCCGCCTGACTCCATCGCTTTCCTCCGCGGAGTTCGCTCAAAAGTGCTGAACGCGGCACTGCTTCGCTATAATTATTTATCCAGAGGTGGGGGATGAGGGGAACATGCTATGATTAAAAAAATTATTGGTAAAAGGAGATAAAATAAAATATTGATCGTGCTGGCCGTATCCCACCTTAGAACTATAAGAAAGTGACAGGCCGGTATAAAGAATGCCAGGTCCAAAAAAGAAGCTGCTGCTTATTACCTCTCAGATACCCACTGCCAGTGATAAATCCAGGATGCTACACATCAGGAGTTTATTAGAAAAAGCACCAAATGTGGTTAATCAGATCAGAACTGCATGTCCTTGGCTAAAAATCGAGGCTGTTTTGGGGTCTCGGGGCTCRCGGGTGACATCCAGACGCGGAGGCAGCCGCCAGCACCCCTCTGGGAACGGGGCAGCTGCGCAAGGGCGCTGATTGCATTTGCCTAACGCCAGATCCCTAACCTGCACTGTGGAAACGGGGAGAAATGGGCAAACGTCCATGCCAGGTCTGAGCCGTATTAATACTAAGCCCTAAAATTTCAGCCTGGCTGAGCAAGACGAGGGCCAGGCTCCACGAGCACGATTCCTAGCACAGAGACAAGGCTGAAATGTTTAGGCAAAGGTGAGAGAGACACCGAGACCCTTGAAACGTCTCTCATCAAATCAAAACACTGAGCTTAATGGCTCTAGCTACCTCGGAGACCAATAAAAGCCCCAAAACCGGTTATGAGCCTGTGATCTGAGGTTAGAGGAAACCTGGCCGAGTGCTGACTGATTGGAGAGTTATTGGAAATAAATAAAAAGGTTGCATTAAACCTAACGGAAGGTCACAGCACGAGCGTGTCTCCTGGAAGGTGATGCCCTCATTACCCGTACCGGGGCACCCCCATGCACCTTGGGGATGCTGCTGGTAGTTTCAAGTCTCTTTGTGGGAGAGAGATTTATATAAAACTGATTATTGTTATTTTTGCAGTGGAAGAAGAGCACATTCGTCAGGCCGGGCCGCCCTCCCCCACCTTCAGACACGTCACTTCAGGGACCCGCAACCAAACCCCGTTTCCAGCCACAAGTGCAACGAGTTTAGCAGTCTCCAGCTCGTTTGCAAATTGGTATTATCGGCATTTACTGCACTTCATGCCTCTGAGGAGCCTCCGCGCAGCCCAGGCCCCCGCGCGCTCGCTCTGCCACCCAAACAGCCTCYGCAGAAGAGCTCGTCGCCCGCCACCTCTCAAAGCCACAAAACCCAAGGCAGCCCGCTGCTCTCGGAGACAGATAGYGGCGAGCGAAAGGCCGGGACTGAAGGGAATTTGTTCAGGGATTAGGAAAAAAAAAACAAGCACAAAGATGACGAACAGCAGCCACGCAGGGAGGGACGGCAGGGACGGCGCTGAGCGCCGCTCGCCCCTGCCCGGCTGAACAGCATCGGGCCTTCGCCGCAGCGACTTCAGCTGACCCTAAAACGCAGGAGGATTTCGGCTACGTCCTGAGCAGTATCCGAGGCAGCACGCGAAGGGCTTACGTCCACAGGAGACAACTTATCTCTTACGACGTGAGCTCTCGCTTTAATTTTAGTCTCCTTTGAAAATCCCGGCTTTCTAAACCGAGGAGGAAACCTCTGACGGGACAGACAACCAAGGTACTGAAACAAAATGAACCTCCAAAAATCGAAGCAGGGAGCAAAAAGGGTTCACGTGCCACCACCACGCACATCTCCCGTGACACCCCTGTCTTTGCCTAGCAAATTTTCGGATTTCCTTTAGGCCTTTACACGAAAGGTACTAAGTTCCCTTAGGAAAAACATGAAAAATAAAAATCCAACCAACGGAGTTGAACTAGAAGCCCTGACAACACCACTCTGAACAACTAGCGGCTGCAGAAAGCTTGATAATTTGCCCCTAAATCTATAAATCTAAAAACTACAAGATATATTAACTCTGTAACCTCGGTGCTCTAATCCAGACAGAGCTCTCCCACGGGAATGAAGCATCTTTTTATCTTTACAGCGCGTAAGTAAGCTGGGACAGGTTCACCATTCCCACAAACTTTCTTCCCCAGGAAGAGCGGTACCGTGTGTTACTGTGATCTCAGAAGACCTTCCTGGTATCGAGGGGAGGGAAAGGAACATCATGAAGAATTTGTAACCGTGCATGTAGAGATGACATTTATAGGGCTCTCAAATTGGAAACTGTACATTTTATTGCACTCTCTGTCAAAAAATGCAGTTCCATCAGAGGTTAGAACGACAAGGGAAACAACCAATCAATATCTGGGCCTCTAATATCTGGACTGAAAAAAATCATTATCCTGTTACTTTTATTATGGCGTTATGCTTGAAATATGATAGTTTAAGGTTGTTTCCATTACCTAGCCAATTTTTAAGGGGTGCTTCCCTCCCCCCTGCCTCTGGCTCAACTCCCTTTGGGCTAAAACTCAGAGCAGCTTGGCCAGGAGCGGGGTTCGCGGGTCCTGGCTCCCACCCCACGCTGCGGAGGGGCCGGTGGGAGCCCCCAGCCCCACTGGGATCCCAGCCAGCTCCAGAGATACCAGCTCCTGGCACACTCGTGAGCCGGGCAGGTTGGATCTGCATCCTACTGCTGAGATGAAAACCAAGTAATTTGGCTCTTGCTTCATCGAAGTCCAGCTGCAGGCCCTTGGGCCCTGCGATTCGCCCAGCTGCAGTCCCCGGCTGYGCGGGATACGCCGTGCGTTAACGCAGCCCTCGCTCCCGGTCGGGCGGCAGCTGCGAGCGGAGCGGCCGGCAGGAAGGAGGGCGCAAGCAGCACAAGGGATTGCTGAAGCCGGGGGACAGACCCCCCGGCCCGCCCAGCACCGCCACCCCTCTCCCAGCCGCTACCCCCGGCACACGGCCCTCGCCCCAAAGAGTTAATGCCCGGACGCCCAGGATGCCGTTAAGAACGCAGCTGGGCAAACTCATCCCCCTCAAGCACAGCAGCTCAGAGGAGACACTTTGTCTTAAACTTGCAGGTTTTTCTTTCTTCGGGGGGAGTTTGGAGAGTGACAGGGTTGTTATTTAAGTTCTGGGTTTGTGTTTGGAGGATTATTGATGAAGTTTGCATTACCCAGGCTAAAAGCCCTGGGCTGCTCTCTCTTCCAGACTGTCTCGCTTCAGTCCCGCAGAGCACTAAGTGGGCCCTTAATGACCAAGAGAAAGGTTATCAGGACCCGCATGGGGCTCCACCGTCTGCTCCAGCAAAAGTCAGGAGACGCCACAGATAAGAGTTCAAAGCTATGCAAACGAGGCCCAGCGAGGAGCGCAGGCTGGCCGCCCGTCCAGCGCGCGCGGCGGAGCCGCTTCCCAGCAGCAAGCAGCAGCAGGTAAACGTCTGCCCGGTGCTCGCCGAGGCTCGAGCCTTGGCGTTGCAAAGTGCAGCCCCGGACGAAGGGCAGGGGAGGCCGCGCTGGCGAGGAGGCCCAGGGCTCTGCTCCTCCGGCARGGGACCACCTCCGAGTCCCACCAAGCGTCCTAGGGGTGATGCTGGTGCCCAGCATTGCCCAGGACAGAGCCTGCAGCCCAAGGAGCTTCTGGCTAAGGAACGCTGCAYGTGTATTTGTCGTTGTCTAACACCGCAAGGTTCAGCAAGGACGTGGCCCCGCAGGTCTGCTGCATGTGCAAGGCTATCTAATGGGGGTCTGGGATGGAGCCCCACAGATTCCTCTGGTTTCTGGGCACAGTGTGATGCATCTGAGCACCACCTGCAGGGTTCTGTTCCAAGCTTTAGCATCTGATGCTGAGTAAGAGAGCTTGCCAGGGCAGTTGCACCAGCAAAAATGTCAGTGAGTGAGCAAAATAGGCATTGGAAGCTGTCTGCTACAGAATGGCCCTAGAGAACATAGCTGGAACAAAACTCGTGGCTATGTAATGGAGTTCAGTGAAAACAGTGCCAAAATTTTGTAGAATTGGTGAGAAAATGCCAATCAGCATCTTTGACGCATCCGGTACAAGCAGTTTCCTCTTTTAGAGGATGGTCCAAAAYGTGCTGTGGGACTCATCCATCACAGGGACCTTCAAGAGACTGCACAGCTCTATTTATATTGGTGACGGAGTCAGGGGGTAATGTCTGCACGTCAGCTCCRCTGACTCTACCAGGAGACAAATCCTGACAAGTCCTGGGAGGGAAGGTTCACATGCTGTCACGGGGTCCCCGGTGCACCCGTTCTTCATGGGGACCCAGATCACAGGCCATGAGAAGTCAAAGGGAGATGCAGAACGATGCCCAGGACWACAACCATTTGCATGAGCTTCCCCCCTACACCAGCATCAGACCCACCATGGCTGGGTACTGACACCCGTGAACCAACACCTAGCGCTTACTGAAAGCTGTGAGGAAGAATTACGGCTAAAGGGGGAGGAGGGCGAAGGTTCCCAGAGAGCGTCTTGTGCTTTAGCCTCCCCAGGCTGCAATAACGACCGGGGCTTGCTGATCCRCACTCGTTTCTTGTCTCTTCAGTCCTCAACAGGGATTGCCAAGGCAGCAGCACAGCAACCGGCCGTCTCCCCGGCTCCGCGCTCGGGCCGGGCTGTCCCCGCTCTGCAGAGCCATGTCCCCTTCCCTCCACCCCAGCTTGGTGTCTGTCCAGGGAAACTCTGTTTAGCGACGTATAGATCTCCCAGCGCCGCACTTCGCAGGCAGGACTTCTTTCAGCGGGACACCCTAGAAGGTGCTAACCTTTAAAGGATTTGCGGTTGAGGAGCGGAGAGAGTTGGGAGCGACAGGGCAAGGAGCGAACGCGAAGAAAAGACAGATCAATCCCAACGATTCATCATGCCAAGAGCTGTCCAAATAATCAAAGGCATCAGCCAGGTTGATGTATAGCTGATGTCACCGAGAGAGACCCTTAACAAGGCAGCCAGTACAACAGCTGCTGGTCAGGGAGTGTCTCAGCACACGCCGGGCTGGAGCACGAGAACGCAGCCCATCCATCACTGACCCACCTTAATGGCCAACCTTATTAGTAACCATTCGCTGGGGCTGACAGCCCGCGGCAGCGCGGGAGCCGCCCTCGCGGCCCCCGAAACGGGCTGCCCCGCCGGGCAGCCAAGGACGGGCACGGCGAGCGCGGCGCCCGCGGGCGGCCTCCGCGGAGGCGAGCGCCGCTGGGTGGGTCGGCGCAAGGGCGGTGAATGTCCCTGTCACCCCCCATCTCTCCGCACCACGAATATCTGAACCGAACCGGCTTTGGGGAGCAAACAGCCCCAGCGACTGCTGGGCACCATCCAGGATCGCCGGCGATCCACTCCCTGGCAGCCCGCAACAGCGGAAGGGATGGCAAAGGCTTTTGCTGCTTTTTCCCTCCATTCCAGTTCTGCTGGGAGCTTCTGTGCCGGGAACGCTGCCTGAAGGGTGGGCAACCCTGCGGGGCTCCGGCCGAGGCGCCGGCGGCGGATGCAGGCGCTGCCCGGCCGGCGGGAGCAGAGCCCCTGTGCCGCATGCCAACCCGTGCAAAAGCACCTCTTCCGCTTGCACGAGTCGGGAATCCTCTTGCTAAAATTGAAGAGATTTACCAGCAGATGGCAGTGCCCCCCCCAGCRCCCACGCAGCCCCACGCAGCCCCACGGCAAGGTGCCCAGCAGGCACAGGCCTCTCTGCAGCGTTTCCGCACGCGAGAGGGAAAAGCATCCCGGCACGTACAAACCTCGCGCCAGACAGAGTCCCCTGTGCACACAGCCTTTGCGTGTCAAAATTAGGCCAAAAAAAAAAAAAAATAGTTTTCTCCAGCTGGAGCACTAAGCGCTCCCAATGCTCGTATATGTTAATGCAGGCAACATGTAGCATCCTCGTAACCTTCAGGATGTGGTTCCTGCTCCTACATACTTTGGTGTCTACAGTAAGGCTCAGCCTCAAACACAAGCAGGCGCTGAGACAGAGTGAGCTCAGGATTTCTTAAAATGCCCTCTTCCTGCTAGGCCCCAAGTCAGGATCCCATTGGATTAACTGGAGCCCAGTTGATTGCTGCAGTTTCAATAGCTTGTTCAGCCATCGATTGCCGTCATGTCACTGGGAGAAAAGGATTAATAATCGGGTGCTCAGGTTGGCTCAATACTGCTGATAGTGCCTGACAAAATACCGTTAGGAGCACTCCCACCGGAGCACTATCTATGTAGGAAAGCTGCAAGAAACATCATTCAGGGTTTCGCAGAATAATGATTAACTCCAGATCTTCAGCCTAGAAAATCCAACAAATAGTTTCTATTATTTCCAGATAAATTCTCTCTCTTCTTCAGTTCATTGCTGCTGCACACATAAACCTTTTCACTGAAACCCGCTAGGGGAGATGCATCTTTTCCTGTCGCTCCCCCCGCTCCCCCACAACCCCTTTATAATCCATCCCAGAGGAAACACAGTTCTTTGTAACCCTCACATTTCTTCTGACCCTCGGCTAAGAAAAACACAGCCCCTCCGCAACACGCAGAGCCCCAGGTGAGCCGCAGCGTGCGCCGGGAGCCGCGGGCCGGCAGC
>NW_028186506.1:341965-383950 GCF_003343005.1 Rhea americana | reverse complement strand
TCGTTCCTAACCACGCTGCAATTCTCTGATTATTTGCAGCCTGGATCGAGCTCGAGTTCGTAACGGCAGAGACGATCCCACGGCTGAGATTTTTGCCTTCTCCCGAGGCTTTAACTCTAGCTAATACTCTGGGGACTGTGTGCGCTCTGACGGGGGGAAGCACAGGGGAACCACCACGTCTTCAGAAGACCCGGTGCTGGGATCAGCCCTCCAGCTCCGGTGCTTAGAGGAGGGATTTTACAGAAGTGACCTGTGAGGACGGAGAGCAAAGCCGTCCGCGCGCTCCCGGGGCTGCGGCTGCGGCGCCCCGGCCCCCCGGGCTCCCCGCTGCTCRGCCGCGGAGGGGCAGGATCCATCCCCGGCCCCCGCGAGCCGGTGTGCGCGCAGATCCGGTGACCTCCCTCGGAATAAAAAGCGGAAGGGTTTGGGGCAGTAAATCCCATCCTGGTGCACATCAGCCCGGCAGTAAATCGGAATCCTCTCCGTGCCCTCTTTATTATCACATTCACAGCATGAAGTTATGAGCTTCTTCACAGCTCCTGCTATAAAAATGTGATGGATGGCAGGGGAACCTCAGGGAGTTAATCTATTCTCCCATTAAATTTTACTTTAATTGGTCTTTGAGTCAATCAGAAACTCACTAGACAGTGAATTAAGAAAAGAAAAAGAAAAAAAAAGAATGAAACAGGGTGGGGGGAGTAAAGGGAGGTGTCTTTTGGCTGTTACTGTATTATAATGCTAGATTAGCTGTCTACAGAGGAGCAAGAGGCTGGTGGGCCCTGTCGAGAGATTTCAGCATGGCTCGAGGTATCACTACCGAGGGAGAGAGYGCGTCGAGCAAGGCAGAAAAAAAAGTCGCTGGAAAACACACGGGCCTCGGTGAACTCTGGTCATCAGCAACAATAAAGCAGCAGAGAGGCAGCACCGCGCAACCACCGGTGACAGGAATGCGAAGGGCGGCTGCAGCCGGCGTCACTAAATAACAGACATCAATAACATTAACATGGAGGTTGGGGAACGGGGCAGCGCTAGTGATTTCTGGCAATCAGTAATATTATATGGGCGTCAGAGACAGTCTCGATCGCGGGCTAAACCCCGAGCGGCTCCGCGGCGGTCCGGCATCGTCCCTGTCCCGGTCGGAGCAGAGCGCAGCCGCTCTGCGCGGATCGGGAAGGCAGGTTTGGCGATTGTGTTGCCTGTGCGGTATTAAAATCTTTAATGGGCTCCAGATAAAGGTATTCAGGGTCCATTAACAGTCTCCCAGGATTTCCCGTCTTATTAGAAGAGTAAGAAGTGCAYCAACGTGCAGCTCAAATATCACAACAAAAATAAAACCTGGAGCAGCAAGAACGAAACCCAAGCAAAATGGAAGACAAAACAAGGCTGCCATTGCCTGGAAACGCTGTTCCTGGGCTGACATGTGAAGTTTATGCCCTGGAATATATGATAATAAGGTTTTATGGGAGTGAGCCCTAGGGACAGGCATTGTCTCTGTAAACAACGGACTTCAGGGAAAAGCTGAGATTTGAGTAATGTGCTCAACCTTCACTTACGATAATGTGTATATATATATATGTATGCAGATATACATGTGTATGTGTGTGTATGCATTACGTTTAAGCACACAGGGCAGCAAGTGCAGGAAATAAATACCCTGCTCTGCCTGCAGGAGCCTCAGCTGCAGCTGATGCCCTCCAAGAGCAAAACACAACCAACAGCCGGAGTCAGAAATATGCTTGTCCTGGGCTTGTACGAGCTATTTAAATCAGTAACTTGGGCATGGAGGAAAAAGCCCTAGACAGYGCGGGGCCCAAAGCAGGTATAGTGTGTGTGCAGCCGAGCTGGGAGCCCTTTGGGGCAGAGCTGGACCCATGGAGACGGTCAGTGTTTGCACGAGGGTCAAATGTTTCAGCCTGTGTGAGCCCTGCAAGGGGGGTGGCACCCCCAGAGCACCGGCCCCAGAGCCGCGGCCGCTTCCCGGGAGAGAGCCAACCTCCGAGAGCTCTTCCTTYGCTGGCGGCAGCTGGCTGGTGGATGGGTGGACGGGACACAAATCCCTGCTGAACCATCGCTGCAAGCCGCAGGCACCAAGCGGGCGCTGCCAGTTCACGTGGTTTCATCACTCAGGTGGCAAACCCTTCTGCGAAGGCCCTGCGCTCCTGGAGTCACACAAATGCACAGCACACCCAGCTCCGTTTTCCTTGTAGAGAAACAAGAGCGTTAAAGCCCAAGGTGCAAGGCCGAGAACAAAGCCAGGCCCTGCATTTACRACACCTCTGAATCGGAGGCGCCGCGGTCTCAACGCGACGGGCAGCGACGTGCCTGCGCCGAGCGCGAGGGTGCACGCATCGCACGTCTCGCTGAATCCATGGCCTGCAAGTCAAAAAGTCATGGCTTGTTGTTTTTCTGGAGGGAAGATGAGGAGGAAGGGGAAGAGTGAGGAAGGCTGGTTTGGGCTYTTGCAATGCTCAGAGGTGACCAGTTTGCATTCAGCTCCAGCCCAGGGCAGGGAGAGTCGCCGCCGTCCCGGCTGCGTTGGCACGTTCCCACGCCTCCTTTCTTTAGCAGGTGCCGAAGGAGACCAGGCGACGGTGCTGCCCCTGCCCCCCCGAAACGCACCGCGCCGGCCTGAAGAGCACCCCGGGCTCCCCGCGCAGCCGGCGGGACGCGGGCCYGACCCCGGGATGAACCGCGCCGCGGCGCGAGCGGAGGCAGCGCCGGGTCCCCGGAGAGCGGGCCCTTCGGCGCGCGCTCCCGCGGGCGGCCGGGTGGCAGCAGGGGCAGAGGGACGGAGGCAGCCAGGAGTGGTCCTGGGTAATTATGAAAATTAGATCTTTTAAGCGCCAGACTTTAGGCTCAGTTTGGACTGAYAGCTCATGAAGAGATCATCTGACGCCCTTAATGGGCGAACACRGGTTCAGCGGCTGTGCGCAATTAAATCACGCACGCCGGGGTTGCGCTGACGCGAGGAGGAGGGAGGCAGGCCCGGACGTGCTGGAGGGGTTTTAGGGACCCCTCTGCATCAAAGAGCCAGCTCTGCTCCGCCGAGAAACGAGGAAAATGCAGCGCACGTGGCGCCTCCTGCACGCCCGTCGCGTCCAGCTCTCCCCGCAAGCCCTGCGCTTCGGCGGAGGCCTGGCTCTGGCTTYGTTCCTGCCCGGGAAAGCCCTGGGCTAACGTGCCAGCGGACAGCAGAATTTGGCCCTGTGCTTGCAATTAGTTCTCATAAYAACCCACCACCTATTCATCACCTTCACTTTGTGTTTTATGAGTTTACAATAAATCAGTGGGCGAAGCCAAGACCAGAACGCCGAAGCGCTCGGGTCCCCATCCCAGCTTTTCCGGGAAGCCTCAGGAAATGCACAATTGACAGGTAAAACGTCCGCTGCCAGAGACCTGATGAGAGAAAAGCTCCGAGGGTCCCGCGGACACAGGGCTGCCTGCCCCTCCGCCTCGGTGGCAAAGCGGGCGCGTGCCCGCGGAGCGTGCCTGCGCCGGGACGCGCTCGCCCTGCCGCCGCGCGGCGAGCCCCTCTGCCCCGCTCCGAGCCCGCCCGCGCCTCCGCGCAGCGTAGCTGCTGATACAAGTAGTCGGGACAGAATGCAAACTGGCAGGAAGTTGGCTAAATGGCGTAACATAGCAGAAACGATGTGTGGCAGGGCTTTTGGACGAGGACTTCTCACCCCGCAGAGCCGAAGGGTTAACGCGCGCTGGACAGACCCCGTCCAACCTCAGCGACAGCGCAGCCACGCCGGGGTCACGCCGGCAGCGACGAGCAGGATCTGCCCTTCTCCGAGCAGTTATTCTCCTCTCCAATTTCATTCTCTGTCTCTTCTCARAGTTCGAGGTTGAGCTAGAGCAGARTAAAAACCGCGCACGGGAGCTAACCTGCCCGGCACGCGCCTTCCCGCAAGGGGAGCGGCGGCCCATCTCCCTCGGTCCTCCAGGCCGCGGAAACTGAATTAGCTGCGCTAAGCGCCTCGAAGAGGCCGAGGCGATGAGTGTCGTCGATCAGTGCCGGCGCGGGAACGTTCGGAGGGGTGTAATTCTGCCGGAGGAGAATGGACTTCCTGAGCACATGGGCCTAAACTGCAGCGAAACGGGGCCCTAAATCTCTGCCTGCAGATTTACGGCCTCCATTCTCCTTCTTTACTGCAAATACAATCCGGCAGTAATGGTCTAACACAGGAACACCATCACCAACTGGCTGATGGCTCACATAAAAGCAATGTCAACCAAAAACTATGAGTTTATAAAAGGGAACAAACCCTCAACAGTGACAAGAACATGAAACCCATTAACAATTTAAACACTCTCCATTTTTTATTCCCCACCTTGAAGCTATTACGGCTGATAGAAGGCTTCACAGCTCAGTTAACCACTTCAAGGGAGGGCTGCGCGCACACATGCTCGCACACATAAAGAGTTTGCCGAGGCCRCAAGGTGGGAGGTTACGTGGTTTAAAACCATTCGGGGCTCCGCTCCTGCAAGCTGCTGAGCTGCCCTCGACCCCCAGGGAGCTGCTGGCGCTCCGCACCCAGCAGGATGCGGCCGCTTGCAATCCAAACTCTTTCCAAAGCCGCCTAGTTTCTAAGATACCAAAAGATTATTACTATGGTTACTGGAGAAAAAAATCGCAGGTGTGTTGTAATTGTTTTTCCTGGAGATTTTCATGCTGCTCTGAGTCTCTTTTGGCACCTTGTCATATTGTGGAGCAAATATTTGTGGAAGTCCCAGAGCTAAGCACAGAGCCGGAGCACGGAGGAGAAACAACCTGCTCCGAGAAACTCGTACAACTTCTTCTCAAGGGAGCTTTTGCAGGGAATACAAGCAAAATCTGAACGTTTGGGATGCCGTTTAAAACAGGCATCGATTCCTCAGCCTGGTGCTCAGTGTCCCRGTACGGAGGAGGTCAGCTCCTGATGCCAGCATTGAACCGTGCAAAGCCCAGCAAGCCCGGGATGCCAGCGCCCTGCTCCCTGCTCTCCGCTGACCCTAAAAACACCATTTTACCTCTCTGGCTGTCAATTTTCCCCGACTGCAAAACAAGGTTAACACAGTTTAACCTCTAGTGTAAAATGCTCGAATATTCTTTGCTGCAAGGCACCCCATCCTAACACAAAAATGATTGTAATAGTTTAATGTTATTAGCGAATCTGACACACGGGTGATCCTCACCCGGGGCCATCGGCCGAGTCTCCTCCACGAGCCGCCCCGGGAGAAGGAACAGCTTGGACTCCTCCACGTCCAAAAAAGCCGCAGGTCCAACCGAGGTGCAATGCTGTTTAYGCAGAGGATCAGCCGCCGTCCATCATTCAAGGGGCTTGCCATGGCCAGGTTACATGTGGAAATAACCCCACAGCCCTCATTCCTACCGTGGCACTCAAAAACGACCGAGTGACTTGCATGAACTTCCTTCCCTCACCGCCACCTTAGCTGTAAAATGAGCGAGAAGCCACAGGACAAGCATTCCCCAGCCTAACTGGATACACCCCAAATGTGCTGCACTCCTCTTTTATCCGTGATTYTAGCATGATCTGTGCTAATCGACCCCGCAACGGGACCGGCTTCGCCCCGCTCCCTGCTCCCGCTGGGGAGACGTCCGCGCCGCTCGCCCCGCAGGAACCCAGCCYGGCTTTTCCGGGCTCGTGCCATCACCTCCTCCGCGGCGCGGCCCGAATTCGAGGCCGTGGATGCGAATTGTGCCCGTGGGGCTCCCTCC
The DNA here is from genome assembly GCF_003343005.1 of Rhea americana. Classification (NCBI taxonomy): domain Eukaryota; kingdom Metazoa; phylum Chordata; class Aves; order Rheiformes; family Rheidae; genus Rhea; species Rhea americana. Next base: position 378,228 of record NW_028186506.1, on the reverse strand, counting down.
GGCCCCAGGGCTCCCTCCCCTTCCTTCCTTCCTGCCCTCGCCCCGGGGCGAACGCGGGGCCGCTGGGAACGGGCCGAAATCGGCCCCTCGGCCCCCCGGGGAAGGAAGTCGCAATAGAGGCTGCTGCCATAAAGCCGGTCCCATCGCATTGAAACGCCGGCAGATGGGGCCATAAACGCTTCCTCCTYCCCTCGCTAACAGCCACCGAGGCTTCAGATTCATCTTTATCTTTATCTTTCTGTCAGGTTGTAAATGCCTCTCGCTCGCTCTCTCGCAGCTGGGACATGCCAGGCCAGTTTGCTTCCTGTTGAGGTTCATTTTAACCAACAACGGAGGTGAAAAGGAGAGAGGAAGGGTGAAATTACAGGGAGAACTTAAAACAAAAAAGAAAAGGAGGAAAGAAACCCAGGGCTGCCTCCTGCACGGGTTTACGAGCTGCCCCGTGGTCACCCCGAGGAGTCCCCCGGGATGACCGGAGCCAGCCCCACGCCTCCTGCCGGCGGGCCCGGACCAAAATCACCGCGGAGCTGGGAGCCCCCCGCCACCCCATCTAAATCACRGGAGCTGCGGCGAAGATTAATGTCCCCTCTTGTTTACCTGCTCGGATATTTACACGGATACCGTGAACATCTGCAGCTTCATTAGGCAAGATAAAAGTTAAGGACTATAAACCTTTATGCTTCAAGCCGTAAAGCAGTAAGGGTCAGGAGGGAATCTCTAAATACAGACAAGTTATTCCATCGCTGYCCGTTACAGGGTTTTCTTGCAACTCTCCAGAGCAGCTGCTACTGCCCACGCGCAGGCACAGGTTAGTGGTCGATGAGGGCCACACGTGTCGCGGGCTGGTAGAGCCCACGTTCCCAGTGTCTATTCTATACTGTGATAGCATGTAGGGACATCACTAAGGACGGGTTTGCTGTATTACAGGGCACAGGTACGAAGGCACCTTCTGTTCTTCTGTTTTGAAGACCTGGTACGCTACAATTTTACCCTGGAAAAGACTTCTTTAGGCTCTGTAATTAATGCTCCTTTGGGCAGAATGGGGAGAACTGTCACTGCTTTGACCTGGTCTTTTTACTTGTTTGAAGAAACAAGGTAACATTCATCACACCAGGCACCTCCTGGCTTGCCGTGTTCAACTCTGGAGCAGAAAGGATGGGGCTATTTCTGCAGGAGGAACCGTCCACCCAGCCACTGCCGGAGCATGCCCATTCCCGTGCGCACCGTCCTCCCCGGGCTGCCTCTCTCTTGCTCTTATTAAGCACTTGGGCCATGATACCTTGATTTCTTGAAATCCACAGGCTAATTCCTCATTTATTAAATGCCGAGCATTCATTTTGCTTCCTCACCTGCTGACATAKCTGCCTTTCCATGGAAGACACGGCATAAAATCATTCTGCCGTTCCTCCGCTCTCACACAGAGTAACCAGGTCGGAGCACATGGAGACTCGGATGGGGTCATACACCGAACCGCAGCGGAGTCGGGAAGAGGGGCTGGGAACCCCTACCCTGAACACCACGCGCCGTTTCTGCAGCCACCAACAAACTAAACAGGAAGCGAAGCTGGAGCAGCATACGGATACATTCAGTCTCCACCACCCCCGAACAGGAGGACCCTGACAAGAAGACAGAGCTTTGGACCCTTGCGATGTTTGTGGCAAGGAGGCGATCCYGCACGACAGAGCTGCAAGCAGATACAAGACACCATGCTTCAAAGAACAAATTCTGGGGGAAGCAGTTAAAACCTCCTAACTAATAATAATAGTGACAGGCTGACATTAATTAGACCAAGAGGATTCTTGTTCAAACAGTTTACTAAAAGCTGCTTCGTCCTGCCYGGGGAATGGATGCCCCACGTACTGCTACACTACCCCGGGCCCTGACCTTTGATTTTACATACATCATCCTTCAGCAGCATCCTGGCTAAAAGGGCGAAAAAAAGCTTTGTAAGGGAAACAAGCTGACAACATACATCCACTGAAGCCCTAACACAGGATGCTCCAGTTCAGCGCAGCGTCTTGGCTCAGCGGCAAGGACAAGGGTTTCCTGAACGGCCACGAGCGTCGCAGCGGGTCCACGGGGGAGCCAAACTGCTGGGAGCCGGGAGTCCTGGCGAGAGCAGAGCTGCCATCTCTGGCAAGATGCTTTTGCAAGCATAGAATAAGTAGTACGGACCTACCGGCTGCGTCTCACAAGAGGCTACAGGCTGCATTAGACATTTTACGGCCCCTCGTACACGGGCATCTGTGCTCCGCCGTGCATCAGTTCCCCTGTCGGCTCGGGGAATTCTCGCTCAGGTGAGACGCTGCTCCAGCGTCTCCTCCGCGCGACTCCTGCTGCAGCTCCAGCGATGAAGGGGCCACGGCACCGGCCTTCAACATCTTCCGTGCCGCCGCCAGGCTTCGCCCTCACTCCACTGAAACGTCAGGGMGTTTTATGCTGAAGTTTCCCCACAGACAGTGGTGCTGGACTCCCTTTGGCATCGAGCCCACTGCAAAAATGGCAGATTTTTACACCCATTTTTTCTGGTATTCTGCAGTAAGCAATAAGGACCGGCTACACTTCTGCTGCAGGGAGACCTGTCAAAGTTTACTTCACCCYGGGGTATGGGGCCAGTCTTGACCTGCATCAGGACATCTCAGACAAGACAAAGATTGTGAAAAAATACTTCTTGCAGAGGATGGACAGGCTCTGACCAGTCGTCTTCCACCATGAGCTGGACACAAGACAGACATCGAGTTGAACCTCTGCTCCAAAGGCAGCGTACCACACGCACGCGCGTGGGGCAGGGACGGTGCCCAGCACTGCACCCACGGGTGGCCCAGCAAGACTGCAAGAGGATGGTACTGATGCTTGCAAGTCCTTCTGCCTCTCACGGTGCTGGAGGATTTCAGGTCTCATCCCCTCAAATGCTTAATACAGATGCTTTTCTTTAAAAAAGAAGAATGTAAATATTGAGGAATTTATTTTTATCTCTTTAATTGTGGGAGCCTGTCCTGCATTTGTGTTTTCCAGGATTAACAGCCAGAATTGGAGCTCTCCGTTTTCTAAGTCTTCTAATTCTACTAAACATCCGCTACCCTGAAAGGACTCCACAGAATCCCATAAAACATTATTTATCTGTGTGCGTTAGCTGCACGATACTGTAATTTCCAGAATAAATGCTGGGTGTAAATTGTTGTTTATGTTGGAGTCTGACTGTCTTTACGAGAAACAAAGTGAAAACTGAATCTTCACAGCTTTATTTCTTCCGCTGAAACCTCTTCTGCAGAAGGAGAAATGCCTGGTGGAGCGCCTTAATGGATGGCTGTAAAGACTGTTGGGTTAAAACAAAGTATAGGGAATCACCTTCAGCCCCCCTTTTACTGCCAAATCCTCAGCTGGTGTAAATTGGTGTAGCTCCAGTGACTTTGGTTCATCTGGCCCACGAGTGTCATTTAAATCAAGCTAAATTAAAGTGAAAGCAGTGCCATTCACATGGTTCTAATTAAAGGCCCATCAACATTTCTATCACAAATGCTGGCAGGTTAAAAACGCCTGGCTCCACCGCAGTGCCCAAACGCAAGCCCTCGGCATGGCACCCTGAGCMCCTGCCGAGTTGAAATTCGCAGCCCGTCCTTGCAAGGGCTGCTCTCGGGTCGCCACGCCGAGAGGGGCACCGCAGCCGACCCCCTTCGCAGAGAAGCATCTTTGGAAGAGCCCTGAGAGGACTCCAGGAGGGACCTCGCTGCAGGACGCCCTCGCCGCTCATCACGCGCGGACCGTGCAGGGCCAGGCACCGCTCTGCAGGCCGGACTCAGCTCACCTCGCTATTGCTTCTATTCCAGACGATTCTGCTGGCAAAACAGCCGCCTCCTGCCGGGAGCTGCAAGCCGCTGCCTGGAGGTGCCTCGCTYTGCCCAGAGGAGCCAGGCCCCGAGCTCGGGCTCCTGCCTCGGTGCCTGAAGTTAGGTGGAAGGAATCRGGCCCCGTATCAAACAGGGGAGCAGGAAAGTCTGTGCTTCATCTCGATTTCCCCTCGGAGGGAAGCTTAATTTCACTCAGTCTCTCCAGACTGAGGGTAGGAGAGTGCAAGCTCAGGAGGGAAGCAGTTGAGCTGGGACGACCTGGTTTGGGACTCGGGAGAGTGGCTTTGCTCGCACTCACGCTGGCACTGAAGCTGCGGGGACGCTGCTGCTTCTCGCCCGCCCCGGCGGCCTCGCGTGCGGGTTGAGCGCTCCTGAGGGTCGCAGCTGCTTTCGCTACGTGTCTGCACTGAGGCATTGGCTATAACCCAAGCAGGCAAGACCGGCACCAACAGCACATGTGACATGAGCTGCCCTCTCCTGTGCAGGRACTAAAACACAATTTCAGCCTGCACGCCACGGGCAGAGCTCATCCCGCTCCCAGCTCCCAAAAGTTCGACCCTCAGCGTCACCAGTGAGAAACTGCWGCCAGTGGGAGAGCTGCAGGGACAGCAGAACGAGGGAGGAGATCTGCGTGACGAGCTCCTCAAACCTGCCTTGAACTACATGAAACCAACCTGTTTCCAAGAGCTCCTTGGCTTCGAACGGTGCTGACCATCCCCTCTGTGCCCAGCAAGGTGGTCCAAACCTCCTCCAAACCGTGGGACAAACTCAGCCCCTGACACATCCTCCCAGTGAGGTCATCAGGCCCTAGTTCATCCCTCCTCCGCTTCAGGAAGGAGCCCAAGGAGGGACATCGAGCCCTCTGCTGTCCCTCTGCCCTGGCRTCCCCAGGGTGCTGGTAAAACTGCCATCACCTCCCTGCAGACTGAAGCAGAAGATCAAAGTTCAGGGAAACTTTTGATGAAGTGCTCTGGCAGGCCCATCATCGAGAAGCAAGAAAGGTCAGAGAGTGGAAAAAATAATAAGAAAATATAACTGCTTTCTTATGAGGAAAATATTATGAGTTCTTCCCCTTTTTCAGCTTTTATGGAAGGAGATTCTGCCAGTTCCCTCAGAAAAAAAGAAGAAAAAGTAGTTTTAAAATGAGATTATGCACCTTCAGGGTGCCATTAGGAAGTTTTACTGTACTGAGATGACATGAAAGCTCTGGAATTAATATCCCTGAGATGCTTCAAACCTGCAATAGCAATTATTGTACTACGTGTCCCTGGATAAATAATAGGGCCATTCAGCTAATTAGCTTCAATGATTTCAGCTCCCTGTAAATTCTCTCTCACTCGGCTGTAAAAATAACACTAGGCAAACTTTTGGTAACAGAAACTTCTTTCAGGGAAAAAAAAAAATAAGGGGGTTCCCCCAGCTCCTAATTCATAACTGCTGTCGTGGTAACGGTGCGATTCCAAGGACTGGAAATATTAATAGGCTATAATAGAAAATATAAAAGCAGAACCATTATTAATTGCCATTTACTGGTAATAAACCTATCGCACCAATTTCTGCCCGYGCACATGTGCAACCCCATTAATTTCAATGGGGCTGCACGTGTTAATTGAGAGCAGAACTTAGTCCACTGGTTGTAATTAATTAATCAAGTTTTCAGTATGGCTTGCATACTTTAAATCTCTCTCCTTTTTTTTTTTAATGTCTTCCCATTTCTGTAGGTTTGACTTATGCAACCGGGGCTCCCTTCTCCACTCTCGCGCCACAACACGGTGATATAACTCRGGGGAGACGCGTTACATCCTGCCGTTCCTCATTCTGCACCGGGGTAAATTCGCCACGACGAATCACGCCCTGCGCGACCGTCACACACCTACCTGCCCCAAACACGCGGGCCGGCTCGCGGCGCCCGGGCCGCGCTCGGACAAAGCGGGGTGGTACCTGGGGAGCCCGCGCAGCCGCAAACGCGGCGGCGGCTGCGCGGGGGACCTCACCCCGGCCCCTGACCGCCCCTCGCGCGCGCAGCCACCGCTCCAGCGTCACCTCCGCTCGCTTTCCCTGGCACAACAGGCAGCGATGCCGGCATCCACGCTGAGCCCTGAGGCACCAAGAAATTTAAAGTATCCGTGAATCCCCGCTGCAGCCCATGCACACCGCTGAGCATGGAGTTTACTTCCTTCAGAGCCTGTGCGGTTCTACCTGGAAAATGCAAAGCCATGATATTTAAACGATCTCTTTTTTTTAATTGAAATGTAAAACAAGCTTTAAAAGACAAATCTTAGTMCAGATTATCAGACTGACCTCCCCCAGCCCTGGTTTAAAGGTGTCCAAACCATAGACACAGTTTGGGCCGCAGCCATACTAAGAAAGACACGGGAGGAGATGATCACCGTCCTTGCCCAAAGACCTCARTATCTACAGTGGGCTAAAAAGTCTTTGGGTTTCTGGATTTTAATTATTTCTGATTTCTACTGTAGTAACCAACTAAGCAAAACCTAATGGATGCACAGAAAATCTTCAGAAACGTGAGCCGATCCCCAGCCCCCTAAACCATCCCCAGGACTGCCCAGACCCGAAGGCAGCAGAGGGCTGAGCCCTTCGAGCGGGTCTTCAGCATCTTTGCGGCCCTCAGCACGAAGCGCCGAGGGACCCAGCACYGCCCAGGCGGGCCGAGCTCCGGGAGACCCAGCGCAGCCTGGTGATGGCCGAGTTTTCGCAGCCTGCAGCCGCAAAGGCCCTCGAAGTTTTCTGATCTTCAGGCCCACAGACACAAACGCTCCCCTTGGGCGCCGCCGTGGCCGGGCTCCCTCTGCGCGGGGAGATCCCCCCGGGGCAAAACGCCCCGCGGCTTCACTGCCCCGACTCCTCTCCACGGCCAGGAGGCTCCTGGAAATGCCCAGGGGGAGGTGCGAGGTGTTTAAGTCGGCGGCTGCGTGCTGGGGTGGCCCCGGGGCCAGCGGGAAGAGCCCTGCCGCGGGAGCAGCACCCGGCGYGGAGAGGACTCTATAAAATCAAAGCGATTCCTTGAAATGGAAATTTATCTCCGGCATTCCCCTGTGCCAGCGCAGCCGCGCTTTCCATCTTCCGCACTCAACGTTATGGCCCTTGGTGGTAATATTAATAACAACAGCGCGATCAGACACCGCGCGATCCTTGGAGAGCTGCCCCGGTGCTATTCTCTGCCTCTCAAATCCCTTCTTTCTGCCCGCTCCTGCCTCACTGGACCTGCCGCTATCGCACTGCCTACAAATACGTTTCCACCTTGTGCGGGATCTACGTGCTCAGCGGATGAGAAATCCAGGCAACTCGCTCGCCGAGGATGGAAAGTCATAACATTTGTTTTGGAAATTTATTTTAGCCAATATTTCTCAATAAAATAAATTGTATAAATGAAATCAGACTGACACTGCAATATTTCCTAACTAGCTGGCGTCTCCCTGCAGCACTCTGGGATTGTCAGAAATTTTTCCCTGAGGTTTTCCCCGTTTATTTTATTTATTTTTGTAAAGCAGAGGAACATGTGAAGGCTTTGGCATGGTATATTTTTCAAATCAATGCAAAACCTCATTACATAATAACCAGGTTTTACATGTTTCACCRTGACACATTCCCTACTGTTCGAGAAACGTGATTGCTGTATATTCTCATACCATTTCAAGCAGCATGACAGGCTAAAAAAATTAAAATCCAATGCTAAAAATAATCAGTCAGTTGCCCTCAACACCTCCAGAAGCCCGTGGAATTAGAAATTCCTTAGTACRACTCACGACCAGGTCTGGAAGGTTAAAAATGCCTTTTATTTTTAACGCCGACATTGTGCTCTGGTCCCTGCCATGAAGAYAGATGTTTGGACAGGTGAAGATTTCGCATAGGTGACCCTCTCTCGGCTTAAGCATGGCCAGAAATCAGCCTGAGAAAGAAACGACACCAAGCATGGCGAAGGCCGAAAAATCCGTACGGACCAACGTCGCCAACAGGGTTTAAAACCAGCCAAGRAACAAATATCAGCAGAGCGCTTAGGTTGGAGAACCACTGAAAAAATAGATTTAATCTACCATGGCAGGAACTGAGACCTTAATTTAGCACACGCTCATYGCCAAAATGAAGCGAAGACGACCTCGGTGCGCGTGTCCTGCACCGGGACCCGCACGCAGCCCAGGGCTGCCGCAGGAGCAAGCAGCCGGCTCGCGGACGCGGCGGGAGGAGGAACGCGTTATTACTCCTTCTCCTGCAGAGAAGCGCACCAAAGCCGGCTCGGCTCGCAGCGGGCCGGGGCGAGAGCAGCGCCCGGCCGCGGGCCGGCACCCAGGCCTGTCCCCGCGGCGGCACCGCCAGCGGCAAGCCCACCGCCCCGCGAGCGCAGCGGGGCCGATGCTCTTCCCCCTCCTCTCTTTCCAGCACAGGGACGCCCGGACTCCCGTTACTGCTGGCTGTGGAGCCGTCCTCCGCGCGCAGAGCCAGGCCGGTGCCCATCACCCCGCTGCTTGGGCTGCAGCCACGTGACCGGAGGGGTGAAGCTCAAGGCAGAAACCTGGAGCAAAATTGCGCTGCGGCAGCTGGGCGCGAAGCAGCAGGCTGTGCACGCGGAAGCGTGAGAAATGAGCAGGCTGYGCATTGAAAAGCAAGCACTGGAAAACGTGACAAATTCCGTCCTAATTCCTCAAGGGTTTAAATTTGTCACTATTGGGGTTAAATTGCTTTCAAGGGGTTGCATTATGTGGATACAGCTTTTAAAAAGCAGGACAGGCTGAAATGCCTCATGTTGACCCATTCGTGTACCCACGGCCTTAATCTAAACTTTCCTGGATCTCATTCTATGAATAATTATACACACAGGAGGGCAGCTCATCAGCTGGCGTAAACTGGCTTAACTCCACCGAAGTAATTGGAGAACAGGCCAGAATACAGTTTTCAAGCGTGGTATGATGCCACTGTGGTTTAACAGGCAGCACACAAGGCCTGGAGGCAGGAGCCCTGAGTTTTATCGCTGCTTTGGGATCAGCTCCAGTCCAACGGATTACGTGCCAGGACGCCTGCACTCTTTTCCAGCTCCGTGTGTGTCTTTTGAACTTGCTTATTGCAGTTCATTTCTCTTTACCTCCAGTCTCCCCTTTTTACAAACTAACACTGCTGTCAGCTGGAGAAAGCAGTTTGAATTCTGCACTTTAAAGAAAACCAAGCCCAGCCCGGCGAGCACCGTTAGCGCCGCCGTTTATTCCGTCCCTCGGAGACGCCTCCGCGCAGCCAWCCCTCCCTCCCGTCTCCCGAGATCCACCTTCAGCGTGGGCTGCCGGCGCACGGCCCCCTCCGCACCCCACRGCCCCAGGGCCCGGCCGGCCCCGACGGGCGTTACAGCATCCGTACGTGACCCCGGGCCGGTCCGCGGGGGCCTTCGCTCGTGCGAAAACTCGGCGCTGGGTCCCGCGCGGAGGGGAACGCCGCGTCCGTACGCGGAGGGAGCCCGGCGGCRGCGGGGCCGGCTGCGCTCTCTCCGTGACTCCTCTGCTCCACCTGGACGGAGAGATTTAGTCCCACCGCCAGAATCRGAGAGTATCGCAGGCTGCTCATCTCACCAATCAATTTTTACGGCTGGAGAGGATAATAATGGTAATATCAGTATAAAAAAAACCCCCGCAATGACCCATAACAGTAACATATTACAGCTCCTTTTAAATAACTGTGCTAGCTGCAGTTTCTTTGTTTCTCCGGCAGCAGACAGGCAGAGGCGCTGGGACCGTCTCCGCGTCTCCCGGCTGTGCTGGGAACGGGGGGCCGGGAGCCGCGGGGGGAGGACGCGGGCCACCGCTGCGAGGCAACACCATCCTCGCCCCGGAAAAATTCAGGCTCAGCTTTTACCGCTGCCCTCGCTGCTGCGCAGCGAGCAGGTGCTGGCGCAGCGCGGCGGTCCTCCAAGGCCGGTGCTTTCGGCGCTGCGGACGCCGCGCACCCAACCGCAGCTGCAGCCCGACGAAGCATGCGGCACGCTTTAATTTCCAACACCCCCCAGCCATATGCTGCATCAGGAAAACCTGAAGATAGAGCATTTCACCGTAACTGTGCACCAAAAGCGAGCGCTTTCCCCAGAGTTAACAGACATTTACTGCGTTTTATTGTCGCCACAGGAAGCAAAGTTCTCACTTGCCTTACACCAGGCGAGAAGTCAGAACACAAAACTCCACTCACCTTCACTCCCAAAAGCAAGGGGGTGAAAACAGAGTTTATTTTAGGGTGGGATGTTACATCCTGCTGAGCAGAGCGACATGGAAAGATACTGAACATCTTCTCATTACAGGCGTTTGGTAACATGAGAAAGATCTGAGTAAGATTTAGGTTTGTTTGGCTAAGGGAAAAAAAATTTAAGCCACTGCTACTTTCTTTTYRTGACGTTACATGAAGCCTGTAGCTGCCTGCATCTCCAAGAAAAACTCCTTAAAAATGCTGAACTTGATTTCCAAACACAACGAAGCTGCTTTACACTTTCACGTAAAAGGACCTTGCAGCCTGCCCTCAGTCTTAAGCACGTCGATAGCCCCCGAGCGCTCCCGCACCTCCCACGGAGCCTCGCAGCCCTTTCCAACAGGTTGTTTTCTTCCCGTCACTATTCGGTACTCAAAAACATCAGCAGTTTTTAAACCTGACGTTTACCGGGCTGAAGCCAAAATTTTCYTTTCATTTAAAAACAGGACTGGATCCAGAGTATTGCTGTTTAATTCACTGGTGTTGCATAGGATTAACACTTGTGTAACGGCGACAGCAGAGCTGAGCCCAAACYGTACAGAAGAGATTTAAAACCAAACGGGCAGAACAGGAACGGGAATGCGTGTGAACACGCACGTGTGCACACACGCGCACATGCACCATGCACGCACGTGCGCGCACGCGGCACCCGGAGCGCCCGCCCTCCTTACATACCCGCTTGCCACGGATATTATTTTAAGCGGCGATTCCAAGCGACCCTCTAATCTGCACACCCAATAAAACCTGATCTGCTGGGGACGCCGTGGGACGGCGCGGGGACGCCGGCGAGGGCTCCCCGCTCCCCCACGGGCGCCGGCTCCAGCGCCCGAACCTGCAGCCCGCTGGTGGCGGCTGGCACCCGWCCCGGCCTCCCCCGCGTCCCGGGGCTGGGAGAGCCTGCTCCGACAGTGGCGATCAGGCTGAGCAGGCGAGGGAAGAATCTCAGCAAAGGGACTTCGAACCAGCGCCGAGGTGCGCCGCTCCAGGCGGACACCTCTTCCGCAAGTGCTGTTTTTAATCGGGCATCTTGCTCCTGCGTTTCCTGCACACCAAAAACCCGTTGAGCTAATTCGCTCCCTCTCTCTCGACGTTTGCTTCAYTGCAGAGTGTTTTCCGCACCCTACTTGGGCAGAGCGTAGCTCTCGCACGCTCACAAAGAAACGCCACCAACAAGGGATTTTTCCTTTCCTCAGACTCCCGCAAACTCAGCCCGGCGGCCGATCCTGCCTCGGCTCGCGCCGGCTGACCCCTCCGCACCCCGCCGTGTTATTTTTTTACCGCTCGACTCCTAGCARACAGTCAAATAGGACCGGGAGGATTTCATCAGCGCAGGCGCCTCTTCGCCCTGCCCATCGCCGCTGCGCCCGCGGGGACCGGGCAGCTCTGCTGGGCGCCCCGCGGCGCCGGGCGCGCTGCCGGCGGGACGTGTACCGGCGCCGCGGGGACCCGGCGCCCCGGGGCCCCTGCCGCCAAGCCGCGTGCTAAATGTGTAAGCAGATCTTCTCAGCCGATCGACTGCTAATATCTGCAAGCACACCGCAGATCTGAAATACAGGTGCAGCTCACATCTCTGAAAAATGACTCAATTTTGCACAGAAAGATCTTACTCAGAAATTCCCTTATGCAAAAATTTTAAAGTGGGGGGAAAAAGTTCCTTTTATTTATGTATTTATTCTCACATGATCGTATGAGAGTGAGAGAAAAAAAGTGTTTATTTTAATCAAACTCAGAATATTTAAACAGCTGAAATGGGTTTATTTTTCATGTTAAAAAGGGACATTTTGCAAACACTCTGTGAAACAAAAAAAATCAACTCAAAATGCCTTGATCACAAAATAAATTATTTAGCTCTTATATAAACCCCGGCATGAAACGACAAACATTTTTGTCACTTTTGCACAGCCCTGATTACCGTGCATTATGCTTTCTAACAGCTTTTCCTAGCATCATCGCTAATGGATTTTATAACATGCTTTATAACAGGTTATTAAGGAATATGGCTATAGCTGGTAATCGCTGTATAATATGAATAAAGCATTTAAGAAACGGCCCCTTCATTTAAACTGTTAACTGGGAAAACTGTCGCATTATAAATAACGGAAGTGAGAGGGGCTTGTGGGGAGGGCTTCCATCTCCAGCCCTGCAAAATTGGGTCTTTGCACATTTCTTTCCTCCTCGTTTTTCCTTTTTTGAAAGAGTAAAATCCGTTCATTCATCATTATTCTTAAAACCTACTTTTGCTGCGATGCCCTACAAGAAGCGAATCCCGCGAGACTATTTTCTTTTATATGATGAGTCATTTATTTTATACAATGGCATCATAAATTTTAAAAAAGTTCAACTGCGCCGTGCATGGGCCATTGCCAAGTAACCGTGTCATCTCGCGGCTGTGTTTACGGTCTCCCCTTCCCCACACCTCGCTGTTTTGTCATCCCGTCACTGAATCATTTAGGGCTTGATCCTGCTCCCATTTAAGTCAATGGCAAAATTCCCATTGACGTCAATATGGACAGAAATGAGCAATCCGGGAGCGAGACAATATAGGAACGTGCCCCTRTGTATCAAACCACCTCCTGATTTTGAGTACTTGCCTAATTATAAAAAATTATAGGCGGCAACGATAGCAGGGAATGACRGTGCTTGGGTAGGTGGGCTTGGGAGGCAAAAAAAATAAATTAACGTTATGATTTGGCAGGTATTTACATACAAGCATGCTGGAATAGATTTCTGGTCTCTGTTTAGGAAAAGAAGACCGAGAACTGAGAAAAACAGAAAGAGGTGAAGCTCCCAGAGGCCCTCCGCGGGGCGGGCCGGCGCGCGGGTGCCCGCGCACCGCGGGGTGCACCGCGGGGTGCCCCGCGGGGTGCTCGCGCACCGGTCCCGTGCCAGTCCCCGCACGGCAAGCAGGTGGCAGTGGCGACATTCCCGGATGAGGCTTCTCCGCTGGAAATGTCCAAAGAGGCGAGAGGAGGGGGGAGAGCCACCCTGGCGCAGCAACAAACATACAAAAATAAATAACATCGCGAAACGTTAACTTCTTTCCCTCTATCAGATCATTGTTAACAGCTAATAAAATATCAGTCTGCAGGGACACAGGATATAACCAATACCCTAATAAAGAGAGTCAAAGAAAGGAAATTAGATCTGCTGGGTTTTTATACCGTTTGGATAAACTGATGGATCAGAAGATTTGGACAATCACTTCTTAAAAAATTAGAAGTGGAGTTTGCGTGTGCTAGCAGGTTGCTGCGCCCTGAGCAGCCAGGACCGAGCTCYTCAGATCAGATTTCCTCCTATTGTAACTATTGCTTAATGTTTTTAAAAAGGGCCCATTAGCAAAYGCCACATGTAAAATGATTCATTGGTGGAAACCCCTATGAAAAAGTATTACAGTCTCTGCTCTTACATTGCAAAGTAATTAATATCAATTGAATTAATCATCGTGAGTTAAGTGGAACGTTATTAAACAATGCACAGGCGCAAACATCGCGGCATCCGCCTTCAGACAAAATGTAACGTTTTCAATATTTGCCTGCAGCTGACARCAATAAATCCTCTTAAATTTGCCTTCCAAGGTCAGCGAGTGCGGGAGATGCATGTATATGATTTTCTAGTTTACCTGCTAAGGAGAGAGAGGGGTCAGTAAATTATACTCCCAATTCAGCCTAATTGAATAGACGAGTGGACGTCAGCCTGGAAACTGGAGGGAGCGTGAGGACATACTTGACAACATATATCTGTCACGGAAGACAAGAAGAGACAGGTAAATGGACTGACAGAGGGGAAAGATATACCACACATATAATAACCGCCATGTGATGAGAAGAACAAGTGTTAAAGGAAGAATAACAGAGCCACCTCCATTATCTGGAAAGCAACTTCACTCATTTTTTTAATTAGTGGAACCTGCAGCTGACAAGGGAGGGCAAGATTGAAGACTAGCTGGGAGCTCATTACATATTCTCATTGCGAAATGGGCGGCAAGAGGCAATGTTTTTAAGCAAACCCAGTTGTGTTTCTCTGGAGCAGGACAACTTCCAGGATTTGCCAAATGGGCAAAGAATGACAGGTTGATGTTTTAGAGAAAAATGGATTCCCACTGCAAATCTGTTAGAGCAGCCAAAGCAGCAACCCAGGGATTACACAGTGTTTGCTCTTGTATGGTGCTTTTATGCATAGGTTTCAAGGTTCTGTATATGAGAAGGCTTAATGGCATTAATCCCGTTTCACAGATAGAGAAAGCGAGGCAAAGTCATTTGCTTAAAATTACTCAGTTGAGACCAGGAACCAATTGCTCTGACAATTGCTCCTGAGCCAGAACCAAAGGGATGAGCAGTGAGGAGCCAGAAGCAGACAAGTCTGATGAGAAGCAGACTGATGAGCGAGGAGGGGAGACGAGTATTCGGGGGACAACTGCAAGCGGGGTATCCTCACCAGGTCTGATCCTCAGATGCCAAAACTGGTATCTCCATGCTGCACTAGGCCTTGGAGAAAATAATAGTGCAGCGGTAGCACAGAGATCGAGGAGAAGAAGGAAAACTGTGAGCTACAGAACTACGCATCCTTTAATATTAGTGCAGCAGCGCAGAAATCCAAGGGCCAATCTAACAGTCGGACGTGCACAGTCGCAGGCTGGACAGGCGGCCTGTCCGGAGCCAGGCCGTTGCTCCACCACGAGGCTCTCTAGGCAGAAATTTTTCCTTCCGTTTAGCGTCTGCCACCAAAGCACATCAAAACACAGTAGAAAGGTTGACAAGTTGCTCCTGGGGAAAAGGGGGAGCGGGGAGAGGAATGCTGAACGTTGTCATCCAGTTTAATCAACGGGAAAACCAAGGCAAAGCAGGCTCCACTCTTGTCTCAAACTCACCAGCAGAGTTCAAACAGAAACCAGGAATCTTAACTATTAGTCTCATTTCAGCCACAGGAAAAGGTATCTGCTTGCATTACTACACAGCTCACCATGATGGAGCCTTAAGCCTCATAGCTCTCACTGTGCCATTAACGGTGGGGTCCAAACTAATGTTTTCACCTATGTTTTGGGGAACAGCTGATTAAGCATCCTGTAGTTGCCCAGCGTTCCTGGGCACGTGGGATACCTTTCCCAAAACAGCGTCGCCCTGATGAAACGTTGGAGACTCATGAAGACAAAGTGCAACCTTGAATAGATAGCGACGTTTAGCCTGTTTGACAGCTAACATAATTTTAAATACCAAGAGACCAGAAGACCAGAGAACTGCTGATGGGATAACAGCATGTTCTGGCACCTGCAGGTGAGGAGAAGGCAGAATGCTGCCAGCTGCAAAGCAGTCTTAAACCAAGTAGCAAAGTGTTCTTAAATCCAAGTATCACAGCAAGGGTTTCCCTGGCTACAGAGCTTCTTCCTGCAGCTGCGTCATTCTCTGTGACGTGCCAGGGGATGCCCTGGTGAGGAGCAAGGCCTCAAGCCTGCTTTGGCCAAGAAACACTCCATCGCCACCACCAGACCTCGACCTCTAGTCCTGGTGCAGAGTTGTGTCCATAAAACAGGCACAGTTCTGAGTAGAAGGCCTGGACTGGCCTGTACCTGCCCATCCCGCGCATCCTTCAGGATGGAGAAGATGATCTTTATTCTTCTCCTTCTGCAGAACGGCGAYCGCTCTGGAGCAGCTCGTCTGATCAGTGACTCATCCGATCCCAGAAAAGTTTCCCAGGAATCTGGACGGGTTTAGCAGCATTGTCAGCGCATCGYGTTTGGCTCTCCTCACCTTCACAGCCGCTCCTAAGGTTACATGACAACCTTGGCCATCGTTTGAGCCATGTTTTAGCAGCCACAGTTGAAAAGAAAGCGGGGAGACGGCACTGCTCGGCTACGCAGAGGACAAAAGCCTGACTCCTGAGACAAGCTACCATTTTTAGTCTGTGTTGGTTTCAAGGGCCTGCCTGATGGCAACGAGAGAGGGCTAACGTTAAAAATGAGAGGTGCAACATTACAGCTCATTTATGAAGTRGAATAGGAAGCTGTGAAAGTCTCATGGTTAAAATCCCTCAACCAGCAGAAGTGCAGGTAGGTTCTGCCAGTGCGAGGGACACGTGTCTCGAGCTGGGACCCTGCACAGCCCGGGGCAGGTCTGGGAACAACCCTCTGGCTTTGGGCTAATAGTATGTGACATGGAAGATGGAGATACAGGAATTATCAAATTCACAGGATTTTATGGACAATTTATATTTATGCAGTGCTTTGGAAAAACATTTTAAGAGCGCACAAAGTACCACAGGAAAACATATAGGGCACCAGAGGAGACCAAGGATTACCRTTACCACTCTGGGACTTTCTTTGTGTAATTCCAGCGTAGTCAGTCATTCAATTTTAATCATAACTAATGCAATGCCTTTTACAAGAAGAGGTTGTGCTATATTCTAATCCATTTTGTAATTAAGCATAAATTGTAAAGACTCAATTGAATACAGTGATGAACTCACAGTTTACCCAGCGCCTTTCCTGCCAAAGGTGTCCCTGTGCAWTTAACAGGCCGAACAGGACCGGCCGGAGCACAGACCACACTCCAAACCCCTGGCGTGCGCTCTTCTCTGGGTACAGTGTAAGGAACAAAACAGCAGTAAGATAAAGATAAGTTGGAGATGGAGGAAGGTTTTTTAAGGAAATATTTATTTAAGAATACAGAAAAATAATTATCYGATTTAGAACTGAGCAGGAAAGGGAGGTTTCAACCCCGTAAGGGGAAAATCTGGTGAGGTGATTGGCAGAGACATCGTTAGAACGTGCGGATTATCTTTAGCTGTAATTTGGGGTATTTTCCACTTCTGCAAGCTAACGCCTTTTTCACAGCCTTTGGGTCAGACTTTGGGGCAGAACGGACCCAGCCCTGCCTGTACCTGGGGGAACAGTCCTTTCCCTCGGCCGATTCAAAGCCTCGGGACCCTCCAAGCGGGCACGTGGCGGGAGGTGTCTGCCCGGTGTCGACAGTGATGTGCTTTGCCCGACTTTGATGCAGCAGCGAAAGCCCCTCAGCTCCGGTTTTGTTCCCTGTCCAGGGAAAAGTAATTCAGCCCGAGAACCGGAGTTGGGAGAAGATGAGATGTCAGTCTGTGCAGTTCTCTTAATTTAAGTTGGACTTTATTAGGGATGATTTTGAAATATAAACATTTTCAACCACCACCGGGATTTGAAATGCACTAAACTACTTGGCTGCAGGGGTCTGGCCCGTGCAGAAGCAGCAGCCATTTGCAAAATTTGGCTGCGGACGCTGCTGCAGACACCGATTTCAAGCATCTCCACCCACCAGGATGAGCCCTGCAGCCTGGCTCTGCATTCAGCTCCTGGTCTCCGGCAGCGGGAGAGCGCGGAGGCGTCACAGCCTGGATGATACCTCCGGCATGTCGGCAGAGGGCAACGAAGGCCACGCAGGAAACCCCACGGGAAGACCAGGCCCTCGCTCAGCGCTCCACAGAATTGCTCCCACTGCAACTACAAGCAGAGCGACCCCCCCGGTTCGTCTCCTTCCCCAAATCTAGGATTACATGTCTTCTAACGCARTGTTTTTGCTTATGTTTTCAAAGGGCGGCGTGGAGAAAAGTCTCTCTTCCGATATAAATACTTTCTTTGCAACAAATGCTCCCTCCGGGCACGCAAGCGCAGGCAATCCCAGCCTCGGCCCGCATTTGCACGGGCCTGCGGTTAGGCGCTAACCCGCTGGCTATTCATCGGGGCGCCGTCCGGGGAGATCCGATTCTCTTTCTTTCTTTTTAAAGGCAAGATGAACACCACGTGTGCTTCAGCCGCTTCCAGCGCTCAGCGGCAGCCGCTATGCAAATGCAGTTGCTAAGGAGAAAACATCGCTCCCCCCGCTCCCCCTCTTCCTCCACCTCCCCAAAATAATAATGGCAAAAGCGGCTCCGTTTGGGAGGGCACCGAAGCACCGGCAGGCAGGGAACCCCGCGCCGCCCGCCGCAGCGCCGCGGCTTCGGGAACAGCCTGGAATTAGTCGGTTTTGACCGCCAGATGACCTCGAGGGCTGCCCGGCCTGATGGACAGTCGGACCATTAGCCCTTTTAACACACATTCTTTCCCCGAAACGCAGACGTCGCTCTGCCGGTTTGCAGCGAGCGAGCGCACCGCCTAAACCAGCCGTGACCCTGCCCGCTGGGCTACGCGCCTGCGGCGGGGGGAGCGCGGCGGGGGGAGCGCGGCGACAACCCGCCTTCCACCGAGAGCCCCGGACCCCAAGCACGCGCCGGGGCCGGGGGGAGCCGCCGGCCGCCCCGGCCGCCCCGTCTCGGCCCCGCGCGCCTGCAGCGACGAAAGCGGAGAGGCGAACGTCTTTGCTCTTTGTCTTTTCTGATGCTATTTATTTTTGAGCCAAAATAAACGATAAACGTCCCTGCCGGTACCGTTTGGGAGCGGCTGCGCTGCCTCGTGCTCCTTTGTCAGAGCACGTGAAATCCTGATTCCCTTTATTTGCCCCCCTCTCTTCTGCCGCAGCATAATTTTTGGTCTTATTATTCCAAGCAAAATGAGGCAAGAGCGAGCGAGCCCTGCTGCTAATAGACCAGAACAACCTATTAATCCAGAGCAAAATTAAGCAGCACAAAGGTTAGGGGAACGAGACGCTCGCTGTTTTTGAACCTCACAACCAAGGCCTGATCCAAAAGCCTAGAGAGGACAAGAGTTTTTCCGCTGGCTTTAACGAGACTCGGGCCAGGAGATGGAGGTGCAGTCCGGGCTCCCTGGCTACCCGCCTCTGCAGACCCGACTTGCAGCCCCATCTCCACTCGTCTCCYGCCTGCGCACAGACGTGCTGTGAGGCTGAGGGCAAACCACTAATGCCCACGGCTGCCTCAGTTTCCCCAACTGAAAATCGAGGACCATAATTAATCCCTCTCCTTTAGTTTTAGCACAGAGCACATTTACTAAGGGCTCTGAGGCTGGCAGATGGAACTGAATAAAGCCCACAACTAGCTACAAACATACTGATACTGTATAATTCTCCTCTCCCTGAACCAATGGCTTTAAAAGACCTTGAATTTTGATGGCAAAATTAATATAAAACAACAAAGTGTGCTTTGAGGAGGAAGGGGCGTGCAGAGTGGGAGAGGGAATTCCTGCCCCCTGCCCCAAAGAGATGATTCATTTCATCTAAAAATAAAATGAGTAAATAAATACAGATGCCAAGCCCACAACACGGGGGCAAAAAAAATAAAGCTTTTCATCTCCCTTTTCAGTGGCTGCGGCAGACAGAGCCTCGCCTGTCCTGAGCCCGCTCTAATGCCCCTCCTGGGACGGCTGACAAGCTACGCCGAGCTAAATGAGGAAACATCTGTCTGACTTTCCGAAAGCTGGCACTGGGTGCCAGAGCCTCTGTCGTGAAAGCCACTTCCACAAACCGCGGCCTCTCCCGCTGGGAAGGGCCGAGCCGGGGCGGAGGCAGCAGCTCCAGGGCTCGTGGGCCGAAGCCTCTGATCTTCCTCCTGAGTCGAGGAACAAGCTCGGAAAGGAGGCTGCCTCTGAAAACGCAAGCGCTCAGCCCACTTTCTGGGAATTGCAAAAGGCAAGCGGCGTCCCAGCTCCCCACCCCAGCTCCCCCAGTGCTGCTCGGTTTGCGCAGGAAGATCAGGAAGATGGGCAGCGTTATAACTCCGATTAACAGGAGGCAGTGGGAAACCTCGGCACCGTCTCCAGCTTGCTGTATGTCCAGGAAAACCCTACAGGGGCCTTTAATTATTTTTTTAAAGTTGCTTCCCACAGTCCCTGACATTTTGCAGGCTGCGCTGGCTGTTTGTTTTCTCTAGCACGGTGGCTGTACAGTAGAGTGTGCCTGACCCCTGCACTCTTACTAGAAGTGTGTCTAATGCTCCTACAAGGTAACCTTTTCACTGGAGTTTTCTTGGGTGACCCCGGAGTCCCATCTGTCCGGAGACTAACTCCTACGGCATGTGGAAAATGCAGCTGGCCTGTCTCCAGCATGCCTCCTGCAAGAGCGACCCATCTGCATCTTTTCTGCTTTATCCAAGTTTGTAGTATGGCATATTTCCCCCTTCTCCCCCTGTACAAGCTCAAAAATTAACTCTTTCTGCCAAGGAACAGGAATTATTTCAAGCAGAAGGACCTGGGCATTAGGAGCAAGATTAGACTTGATCAAACAAGAAGATAACCTGGCCGTGTATTCCCTGCCTTCCCGCGGGAGAGTTCATCTATCTCACCTCGCGCCCAGCCCCTGCTCTGCAGCTGGCACAGCTGGCCCTGCCGGGGGCAGTCAGATGGGACTGCTGCTACCTAAGGGACGAGCGACGAACTGAGGGATGCCCGAATGCAGCGATTACTGCCGTGGTAAACTACAGCCACGAGGGACTTCAGGCAAAGGATCAGCTAGGCGGGGGCCGTACCGCGGAGGAGCGCGTGTCCACTTTCACGAAAACAACAGCGTGCCCCGACTCTTCCGGGAATCTTCCTAGCAGTGAATTAGTGGCGGAGGCTCTGCGGAGCACAAGCGGAGGGATGCTCGAAGCCGGGAGCRTGCGGACCGCCAGCTTCAGCCTCTGTCCGGCTGATACGTGTTCGAGCAATTAGCCAAATCCCTGCAGCAGCAGTGAACCGCAGAGAAGCCCCCAGCCCCACGCTGAGCTTTGGTAGGCACAAAACTGCAGTATAAGGACTGGCCTGCGACTTAAAACTGATGTAAAATAAAGGAGGAAAAAAGGCAGAATGGCGCTGCCTGCGTTTGCTTCCACAGCTCTTTGCCACCGTTTGGCCGGCGCTGTGGCAGTTTGGGGATTTCCCTTCTGCCTCCCCACAAAACCCTGCACAGCCCAAGGAACAAGGATTGACATTCACATATGTTTGGCCGCACTCATGAAATTCCTGGTTTTCTGCTTCATTTAGATGAGTAACGTTTAAAAATAAACACTAGCACCTCTCGCTGTCACCCACAGAGCTGTCCTCGCCATGCRCAGCGACGGCGCTGGCTTCCCAGCAGGCTGAGCACACCTGAGCGGGCCGGACCTTGGCGATGCACAAAACCTCTCATTTACTTGAACAGAACTAGAGCCGCACTCTCCGATTAATCCCGCTCCCAATTACCGGCAGCAAGGATCCAACACCCATAGGCACCTTAAGAGAAATCCCAACTTTCATTAACAAATTAAAACTGAGCTTCAGTTCCCACAGGCTGACACTCATAAAAACTCAAGAATCAACTTCAGTGTATTCAGAGAATTCACATTGTATCAAGGGTTGATAATTAAAAGAATTCTGATAAAGACTCTGCCAAAAATTAGTTCCTGAAAAGAGAAATAATTTTGTAACATTAGCTCTGTGGTTGTGCTACTCCAGCTCTCACGGTTAAACACGTCTCTTCCTGCAACAGAAAACTTGGCACTTAATGAGGTAAAAACTTTAGGAAGGGAAGTAAGTGTGGCTGAGTTACAAAAGCAGAATGTTTCTACCCCGATTAGGTTCTGACACTTGAAATCCAAGGCAGCTGCTCGGCTTCGCCCAACCTTGCTCGTTCCCCTCTTGTAACAGCCGATTGCTCCCTCCTCCTTCTGTATTCTTAAACTTGAATTTTTTGCAATCAGGAAAAAAAATGGCAGCCATTAGAAACACTAGTTAGGGACTTAGTCCAAAATCAATTTTAATTAAAAACACACCACTTCAATGTTGAACATGGTCATTTTTAGCATTGCTGTTGGCTAGACGGTCTGCGCAGTCTAGCCCGCTATTTATATGCAAGGAGGGACTCTGCACCASGCACAACCACTGTTAGTAATGGCAGGGCTGGATGTAGCCCCTGGGGGTCTGGGAACCCTCTTACGGTGATCAGCCTTCTCTAAACGACGTTAGGGTCACGGAGCCTAACAACCGGATTTATTTAATTTTTTGGAGGGGGGACACACGGGTGACAAGGGGCAGAGGACACAGTTGTGGGGGAAATAAACTGTAAAGAAGAACAACGCAATTTTATGAGAGCTGCTGTGACCCAGAGTCAGTTGGTCACATGCAGCCGGTGCCCATTACCAAATCAATAAGCATTAAATCAACCTCATTTTCTACTATTTAAATTAACTATAACTGTTTTAATTGCAGATTCATAGCCTGCAAACTGCTTATTACGCTTTACATTATAGCTGAGATTTGCTTGCACGTTACAGACCATTGAGAGCACTCTACAAATTCGGCCCTGCTGAAACCTTCCCCCCATCCTTTCGCGTACCGTAGGAGGCCCATTAAAACCAGAGGAAAAAGGGAAGGGGAGGGAGGGCTGGGAACGCACAGCGTGGGAGCTCGGCGCAGGGGAGCGCGTGTTAATGGTCACTACAGACTGTAGCAGGAGGCTAAAAATTAAGGGCTTGTTCTCGCTCCCACGGACGATGCAGCTGTGCTGGCAAGGGCCGGGGTCTCAGCCCGAGGGGCCGCGGGTGACGGCCAGCGGCTAGCAGGGAGCCACATGAAAGGGGAGAGAAATAAGAGGTGTCCGGTGAACCTCTGGAGGCTAGAAACGGGGGACACGTCCACTTGGAGCAGATCCTGGGGATACAAAGCCTGAAGACGAGCCTGCGTGCGCAACGGGGATGACCTYCAGCAGCGCCGGCGGAGGTGGAGAGGCGATGGGAAAGCGCAAAGTACAGAGCCGGGCCAGGCACACGGGCTACCCGGGCTGTGCCCGCGCTGGGGCTTCCAGCTGGAATCGGCGGCTGCTTTCCAGGGCACTCTGCCCAAGGGAACCGGGAGTCGCAGTATTGCCGCATCGCTCCCTCCATCGCTCCCGCGGGAACCTCGATTCCCTCCCTGCTCCCGTCACCCGGCCAAGCGGCTCCTCGTCCTCCTGCAGAGGCTCGTGCTCCGGTACATGTCAGGGCTCAGCCTCCGGAGTCAGGAGCTGAGTCCCAGGGAGAGCAGCCCCAGGCAGATCCCAGAGGCCCGGGCTGCACAGAGCCCGCTCGCCAGCTGGGCCGCAAAGCAGCTCGGGGCGACACCGCCCAAAGGTGCCCTTGCTGYGGGCTCCACTGCCGTACTTCATTTCCAGATTGCTCCTCAGCAACCCACAGACACGCTTGATTAAAAAAAAAAAAAATCCCATCCTATACCTAAGGCAGGAGCTCTTTAAAGAATCTAAAAAAATGTCTTTCCTAGGGATGGGGCGCGCTTTTTTGGCACAGGATGCTGTTTTGGCATTTTGCCTCTGTTGCTCTTCCTGTCTTGACTCCGAGACAAGGAATAGTCTGTAGGTAAACGGGAGTTTGTTAATTTTTTATGGATGTCAGTCTCTTGACATTAGTGCTAGATAGACTAGTCCCTGGGTCAGTGGCAATGACCCCAGCAGCACTAAAACATGCACAGAGTAAACACTCAAGGGTGGGCAGCGAGGGTTTATCCTCGGGCGGGTTCGCTCCGTGCTGCCTTGGCCTCCCCCTCGCTCGGCGAGCCCGGCGGGCCGCGGGGGCTCCCCGCGCTCCTGCCAGCCCAGCAGCGCCAGGACGGAGCCGCGCGGGCACTGCCGACCCTTCTGCCTCTCTAAGCTGGCCAAAACCGGGGAAGAGAGCCTCCAAATAACTTTTCGCAGCTTTGAAAGCAACGAGCTGTAATGGACGGACCSGGTAAGAGCCGCTGATGAGAAGCCGCTTCCCCGCCACGGCTTACGCTTGCCTTTCCCCCCAGCTCTCTAAGCAGCAGCTTTGTCATACAATTTTTCATCTGATCATTTTTATATCTCAACTAAGCACCAAAGTAAATAGATAATGAATAGTATATTAAAAAAACAAAAACAAAAAAACCCCCAAAACCTTCTGCTAAAACTCCGGTGTTCCCTGTACTGCAAAATCCAACCAGCTGATGATGCCGGCTGTAAAGCTGGGGCAAGGAGCCCCGCGGACGGACATCCCGGGTACGTCGAGCGTCCTTGAGCATCTTCGCAAACATCGTTCAACCCTGTCACAKCCAGAGCTGCCGAGAGAGGATGCGGGCCAGCACTGGCACCAAGCATCCTTCTGCGCACTCAGCGGTGGTTTACTCCTTGCCCAGGGATTTTAGCCACCTCTGCCCTTGCGGGGCAGAAAGCAGCAAGCAAAGCTCAAAGCCAGCTTCGGGGGGAGGCACCAAAGCACAAGTGACTTCTCGACCTTCAGGCCACTTACACTTAACACAGATGCAAAAATGGGCCAGCAAGAAACACGTGCCATGTTGCTACTCCACAAATGTCCGTCAAGGCTACTGACAGAGGAGATCAGGGCACATCCAGCCCTCCCAGCGCCACTCCGAACGGGGCTGCGTGCCCGTTCACACGTGCGGCAGCTCACACAGATCTGCGATCCTCAGATCTCCACGTCCTTCTGCAGCACCGTCCCGCCATCCCTCCTCCTCGTCTGTCCGCATGAGCACGGTCCCAGACCTTGATGCTCCCTGGCGTGGGACCTGGACTGAGCAATCAGCTCCCTAACAAGATTTTGCCGGCGTTGCCAGATCTGTCTTTTTTGCCAGGCCAGAGCACCCAGGGAAAGATCAAAAGCTTAATATTTGTATGCAGGCTGCCCTTCATGGGGAGGGCTGTTTATAGGATCTTGCTCCAGTCTCTTGAGTCTGAATAAGAAATTTAATTCTGGGCTCCCAGATTTTCTATCTGCACAGCTGGCTCCGTAACAGGAATTCTGCATGCATGCTGGGTATAAGCCGGGACTACTTTAACATCTAATTTCAGCACAGCAAGAATTAGCTCATCCATAAATGACAGCAGGCCTGCAGCTCCTCTGTCCTCTCGAATGCCCAAAGCACAGATTAGTGATAAAAATATCTGGTTTTCTATATACTGTACTTGATAATAAGCTACTGAATTCCCCTGGATGGATTTCTTAAACAGTCCCTTTTACTCAACAACCTGCCCTTCCCGAGGATTTTAGTTTCCAAGGCTACGCCAGTGGACAAGCTCCCGATCTGTCCCCCCTAAGCCCTAAGGTACGGCTCCACTGGGACGGTTAATAGCAAGGATTAGTGAGCTAACCAATATCATGATTCTCTCCCATGTATTTCCGTGGTCTCCATTACTGCCCAAAGCGCTGCCGGTGCCGGCTGAGCACTTTGCAGTCATTACGGCGCTTGCCTCGCGCCCCCGCGAGCAGCGAGGTGCTGTTAGCCCTGTCCTACACACAGCCGCGCTGTGGCTCAACTTCCCAAGAACCTGCAAAGAAATTCAAGGGAGAGACATGGTCATCAGAGCAGCGATCTCCCTCGGTCTGGGCTGGCAGATTCCCTCCCAAAGCACCCCTTCCGCGACAGTGGAAGAAAAGACAACATTAATAGGAATCTGCAAATAATTTCCAGGACTGACTGGRCTTGGAGGCCCAGGAGACACCAAAAGGTGCCAATACTGTTCTGCAAACATGTTCCTGTCCTGCTCTCTGYGCTCTCGAGGCGAAGAGCACTGAGAAAACCCCGCAGAGCAGCTCGCTGCAAAAGTCCCTTTTCTCCTGCCCCGCAGCCGTGCCCAAAGCCCGGCCCGGCGCAGGAGAAGGGAGCCCCGCGCAGGGCTGCGTCCCGGGGGCTCGGCTCGGCGGGGCGAGCTCCCGGGAGAGCTGCGGGAACCCTCGCCTCTCCGTGCTCGCGGCCAGAGCACCGGCGAATGATGCACGGGACCCCAGAGGAAGCCAAGAAAAATGAGGGGACGCCCAGGGTCTAATAGGGAGGCAAAGGTCCCCGCCCAGGTAGGAGAAAATGTGCAATAAAACTCGCCGATTTGGCTTAACAGGTAATTACAGAGTTAATAAAACCAGGATCCTTGACACGATAGGTCCTAACGATACAGCCTGTGTCATGGGCACTAAGTGACTTTTTACTTTGCTGATCATTGATCCAGCAGACAGTAACAGCTCCGGATTGGATCGATGCAGCTGTCGCACTCGAGCAGCGAGGCCGCGCGCTAGGAAACCTCAGGAAATCGCACATGAAGAAGTTTACTGCTCTTGCACTGTGACCTGTTTGGAAATGAAACATCTGGCCATTTACCTCGCCTGCTTTTAATACAGAGATTAATCCATGCTATGAACTATTTGCCCGAAAGATCCATTTTATTTTTAAAAATGTACCAGTGAATTTTTATTGCAGAGGGAAAAGACAACCTTTCATGCCTGTAAAGTTTCATTTTAATAAAAAAAAAGTTCTAGAGTTTTWAAAAAAAAAAAGACAAGCAACATGACAAGCAAGTCTAGCTCTATGACAACGGCCTGGGGTAATCTCTCTGTCCTACCTATTTCTCAAACAAAACTTTTCGTTTTCTATTTGAAAAAAAAAAAAACAGAAAATTTTGACTACACATTTTCTCTGGAAAAGGTGTTTAGTTACCCTTTCCGATTCCCTCTCCCTGCTCGTCACAGAGTTCACAGAACTGGTAGGAAATCAACTTCTTTAAACCCTCTGTTAAATTTGGCTGAATTTTGCCAACAGGTTAAAAAATTAAGAGTAAAAAAAGTAACACACAGGCTGGTGGGGCAACTGCATAAACTTCACTTCCTCAGGAAACCAGGATAAAAAGAAAAATTAAACTGGCCAGGTTTCAGGCAGGAAGCAAAGGGCGCAGTAACCGCATTTCTTCTGGTTTGATCTCTCCAGGCAGAAATACCTGCAAGGCAACGAGCACAAGCAAACCCAGAGCCGCGGCCCTGGAGGGCCCCTGGGCTGAAGTCACGACAGGGGCAGGAACGGCCCCACYGCCCCGTGCCTCGTTTTTCACCTGCCTCGGTAGAGCACACCTGCGGCTCGCAGCCATTGCCCTTGGTATAAATTGCAGCAACAAAGAAATACAGCCRGTTTAATATTTAACCGGGCCACCAGGGCACCTTTAAACATTGCACAAAATATATGCACAGTTTGCTTTAGAGTTCCTCCAGCGCTAGAAAGTTTCCACAAAACCAGTCACCCGTGGTCTGGCTAAGCGCGTGGTTTGCACGGCTGCAAAGAGAGCGGCTCGCCAGCGGCCGGAGCGCGGCGTGGCCGTGCGTGGCCGCGGCTCGCCCCCGCCGCGAGGAAGCGCGGTCTGCGGGGCGGCCACCAGACTGGAACCGGGGCCACCGCGTCCCCAGCACCCTCGTGCACGTCGCCGAGCCTCAGCGCGGGGCAACGGCCAGGATGAACACAAAGGTGGAGAAACATAGGAGAGGTGGCCCAGGGCGCTGGGCGAAGCAGAGCTGGAGGGACCGTCTCACCCAGGCGTCGCGGGGAGCGGGGAGCTCAGGCTGACTCACCAGACACTGCTCCGACCGCCTGCGAGTTAAATCCCTTTTGCCACTGCAATATAAACCGGACAAGACAGCACTTGCCGGGGCCGGTGTATCCTATCCTCYGCTGCCGCGAGCCTGCGGGAGGAAGAGAGCTCCATCTTCCCGAGGCAGAACTGGAGCTGGTGCCACCCCACAAAGCCTCTTTGGCCAAAAACGGGGAAGGAACCTGGCCTGGGTTAAGGGAAGACCTCGCGGTTAGCACGGCACCTGCGCCAGCCCCTGCTGCCGTTGCTCCAGCACGGCAGTCCTGAGACCAGCCCGGCACGCGCTCTCCCCGCTGCAGCTCCAACAGCTTGGGCTCGAGGGCTCTTCGGTGCTTTGGGGAGTATTTGGGTTTCCAGACGCATCGCGGTGTCTCGACTGCTTGTCCTCGAACGAGCAAACAGGGCCCAGGACGTCCAAGCTGCAGCGAGACCGAACTCATCAGGCAGCGCAAAGCTGCAGCCGGAAACTTTTTCTGACTGGAAGAGAAAGAAAGTATCTCGGCATCCTTCCTAGAATAAGGGCGTGAGGCTAAACATGCTCGATAAACACATCTCCCTGGACCAGACACATCTGTCTGGCTCCTGAATTAACAATTTCTGTGCCTGCCTGAGTTAGGTGACTGACTCTTAGCCATTGCATCAACTCTTTGCCTACAGTAAGACATGACTGCCAATTTTTTATGGCCTCATACGTAGCGAACAGATACATCCACACACACTGGGGGACAAGAGAAACTAAAAACACCCAGTTTCTTCTTTACAAGCGTTACCACTTTAACTAAATATTTGCAATGTGTTTATACAGAGTGAGCTGCCTGACCTTTTATAGAGAGAGCTCAGAAGCGTTAGCACTGCAGAGGCCCAAGGCCCGTGTAGCAGATGCAATAACTGTCTCCCCCCGCCCYAACCCGGCTTTACTGAGGAGAGAAAGGCAACGGCTTCTCTTTCAAAAACATTGCCAAAGATTCATCTAAATTGTCTTTTTTTTCCTGACTGGAGGATTTCTGAGACGCAATAAAGGGTAACACAAATACCAAAAAGCTATCAAACACAAATTATTAACTGCTAGCGTTATACGAGGCACCACAGACTCAGGAACGGGCACAATAGCAGATGCACTTAACAGGGACAGTTAACCTCATGCGGAGGCTCCACTATTTGATACCAAACTGGTTTAAAAACAAYACACGGACTTTTGCCTTTCCGCACCTTTTGCATACGAACGCACCCCAGTTCTTTAAACCGAGCCGGGGCACCTCGTGCACGGGGCACGGCGCCGCCGAGACGAACTGCAGTCGGGTTCGGGCAGCCTGGCACGGGCTGGGCGCTTGCTCCCTTCGCGAGTGCTGTGCAGCGCGGGGCATCAGTCGTGCAACGCAGTCTTTCGCTTGCACCCTTTTGGGTAGAACTGACTTGGAGGATTTATCCCGTCCCTTCTTACAGGACTGTGCCCATTGGGGGCAAAGAGTCTGCCCCGCCGGGCTTGCCTGCGCCGTGCCTGCTCACACGGCCCCGGCTTACTGAGGACCGAAGGACTGTCAGCGTGCTGCATGACAGAAAACGCAGTATCGGGTATCACTACACAAAAGGACAGTCAATCTCTAGAGTCCTTCAAATGTCTTATAAAAACTCCAATATATAAATAATATCAGTATGGAAGTAGAGGTCCCCGCAGAGATCAGGGTCCTATCACGCAGSGTGTTTTATGTACATGTTGAAAAGGGCTGTCTATACTCAGAGGAGATTGTATTTTAAAAAGAAGATAATGAACCTCATTTTGCAGGTGGGGACAGAGGCATAAAGATAATTTGCACATGCAGAATTTGTTGCTAAGCCAGACGCTGAGCTCGGATCCTCTTATAGGTCCTGTCCACTGCCACAGCCACCAAAGCATCCTTTTCCGCTGTCAGCTCCGTACGGTTGTGTCGCAGGGCCAACTTCCACCAGAAAAACAAGCCAGGCTGTTACGCAGCTATACCGCTATTCTGGGCAAATTCTGTGCTCACGTGTACTGGTGCAGCCCTGCTCACTCCGGTCTTGCTGCAGCAGAAAGCTGAGCTAAATTTGGCCCTCRGGCACCTCCAAAAATAATTGGAGGTGAGGAAAACACAATAGCAGCACACGGCTTTTAAAAGTATACATAAAATATTTAAAAAAATAGATAAATTATATATGTGTATACAATGCCCAGAGATGCCTCGATTTATACGATACGGTTTCTTGAGAGCAGTACAGCTCCAGGCAACAGAAACGAGAAGTCAAGCTGAACAGCAATACTGTATCCCGAGACTGTGACATCTTATAACAGGGAACAGAGGTGCCCCTGGGGCACCACGTAAAAATTATTACTGAGCAGCAAAACAACAATGTAAGTTAATTTCATTGAAATTAACAGTAGTTTCCTCCCCCCGAGCACACGGAGAGGTATAATCAGAGCAAAAAGCGGGGAGGAACGTGCAGAGACTCAAGAAGCTTGAGYGGCTAAATCTCACAAACGCTTTGGAGCGACTTAAAAACAAACAACTATTCCAGGATTTTGGACTGATGGGCTCTAAAAAGAAAACTGTTTAAATTGCTCTGTGTTGCTTTTGGAAGCTTTAAAAAAGAAACACAGCTCCTTCTTCAACTATTCAACAAATTTTCCTCCGCCGAGCCCGAGGACGACAGCAGGACCGTTTGCAATGCATGTGCTGGTGGAGCTGCTCAATTTTACTTTCAGTAAGGAGACAGCAGCACATTCACAGTATTTGTAACAAACGCAAGATTTCACATGCATCTAAATCTAAGTCTACTCATCAGTGAGCCTAGTCCCAAAAAACACTTTGCTCCAGAAAGGGATTTTTGCATGATATAAATACTGCAGAYGTGGCTCTCATTTATTTGAATTGAACCGAATTACAATAATTATGTTAGTGCATACTTCCAAAGCGATTGTAGTTAGACCAGAATGGACCTGGTTTACGCCGGTTCAACTTCTTTATTTTCTCTGGAAGTATTCTGGTGCCTGTACCTTCACCCCGATGGGTCGTACGCCTTTAAAGCACACACATMATGAAGATGGTAGGAGAGCGCGTATCCACGCCTCTCGTAGACCGAGGCTCTGACTTTTTACAAAGACAATCCCCATYCACAAAGTACTTACACACATGGTTAAGCCCTGCTGACTTAATTTGTTAAGTAAGGCCTGTTTTAAGCATATRCTTAAATGTTTTGCTGAAACTGAGGCCACAGAATTTGCGACTTGGAGTTGTTCTGCCATGCTCAGAGGACTCGTCACGTTAGTTAGGGCCGCGTCTGTGCTGGAGGAGCAGCATCATATTAAACACTTACAAGCAGCAATTAAAAAAAAAAAAGGGTAGAGGAAAGTTACTGAGGATAAAATACTGCAACTTGGACCAGCCAATACGGAGCATTTCCTTCAGAGAACTTTTAGCGCAAGTAAATCCCCGTGTGGAAATCTCTCAGGGTAAAGATACGGTGGTATAAAGTCTCATCCTTTTCCCCTAAAAGCTTTCCCTTCTCAAGGAGGTTTCGCACTTCCTAGCCCCTCTCGGAACTCCTCGTCGGACAGAAGCGGGGCCGAGAGGGTGCTCCAGCACATGAAAGTCAAACCCGCCAGGAAAATGAGATTCATCAGCAAAACAGCAGCCTCCTCGTTTTAATTCCTGTCTCATCTTTTCGTTCCTCCACATCAGTAGAAGCTAGGGGACTGTTATACCCGAAGGGAAGGTCTTTGGATAAGGGTAAAAGTCAGTTTGCGCTCATTCTCCCTTCTGCCTCCCCCTACGTCCTTGGCCTGCCCTGGGGTGGCCGGCTCTGTGCCTCAGTTTACCCTGACCTCACGGAAGGGAGCRGAGGAGACTCAAACCCTGCTGTCTTCCTCCAACGCTTTTTCTAAAACTTGCTTTAATACAAACTCTTCTTCTTTAAACACAAAGATAAGAGGGGAAAAAATATTAAACAACCTAGCAATGTCCTCTAGCAATAACGAAACAAAAGGCAAAATACTTAGAAATTCAAAAGGAAGAGCGAAAGCCTTTTGTCATGTCCTCCTGCTGAAGTTCACTAATATATGAAGCAAACAGGGTAACATATCACAGGCACCCAGGACATTTGTAATGCCAGGGTCAGAGTGCCACGCACAGAACTGTGCCTCTCCCTCCAGGCAAAACTCTCCGAGGCAGATTTTCAGCTGGTGTAAATTGCCCAAACCCCTTAATGAAGTTATGACAATTTACAACAGCTGAGGAGCTGTTCATCTAACGCAGAGAAATACTGGGAGGAGGGGATGAATTAGTTTTAACTAAGAGCTCACTGCAGAGCACGCACAAACACCTTTAAGAGATCCCTGAGAATCCTTCCCTTATTTAAAGAGGGAGACGGGAAAGCGCAGCGACGTCCCTTCCCGAGCAACGGGATTTTTCTTCGCCCCTTCAGCTGAAGGAGGGAATTCAATAAAAGCTTCTCAGACACACGGGAAAAAAAATGATCTGCAAGTAAACGAAGATGTAAATAGTATTAAGAAGAGGCTTCACTTTTCTTCTCRTCCGCGGGTTGTTTTTTTCCTGTTTCCCTCGAACAGGAAAGCCAGCCACGCTGGCCCATATTTCACCGCTGACAGCCCCTTCCATCACCGGCACAATAGCCCTGCGCCGCTGACCAGGGTCACCACCGCACGGGCACTTTCCCAACACCGCAGTATCAACACAACACATTAGTCTCTATCTCCGATTTTCTTCCTGCGATTCTCTCGACAGAGCCCGCTGCAAGCCGGGGGGATTTCACGGAAAATCTAAAAAATCCAGAGAGAGAGAGAAAAGGAAAAGCGCTTGCGTGCCGCGCGGAACAAAGAGCGCGGATGCAAAACCGTCKCGTCTGGATACGGTCTGCGCAGCGCGAGCTCGCCGCGTCGCACGTTGTCAAGATCCTGTATTGATCTATAGATAAACTATCAGGGAAGCGGCTGCTTACAATCCACCCTCCGTGGAACCGATATAAACATAAAATACGCTGCCTCCGTATATGGCACACATATGTCCTTTCCACATGGGAGCCCCCATTTCCTGCCACAGGTGTCCCAAGGACGGCGGTAATAAACACGAGTATTTCAGCTATACAAAGAATAATACAGAGTTACATGTTCAGATGAACTCAGGCAGAGGAGAAGAACCCAGCACTTGAATTTAAATGAATTATTCCTGTATTAGGCTGTACACAACGTATGAAATACCTCGGAAGTATCGGATGTGCAATATTTCAGCTGCTCAAGACTGGAGAAAGAGATTTGATCTGGTGGTTTCAGACACTAGAATAAAATCTTTTGGGGTGCAGAAGGAAGCCACAAGAAGGGGGTGTGGGCTGCAAAGGATAAAAGAAAATAAAACCCTCCTCTGTGGCCTCTGTCTRCAAAGCACCGCACATTTTAAAAGCTCAGAAAAAACAGGAAACAATAAAACATATTAAAATAAAAGCTATGCAATACAAAAYCCTAGTTTAAACTCAGTATTGCTAATATTAACAAGCACCTGCTGATTTTAGGTCTTGATTTCTTGGTGTTCGATTTTTTAAGCTGAACTAAGTTTYTGAATATCCTTTTCTCATATTTTTTGTAAAGAAAGGAAGGAAGGGAAAAAAAAGTCCAAAGCTCTTCAGCTGAAAGGACTTTTAAAACATCTGTCATCACGAATGTGTAAAACAAAAACCGGCAGCAGTGAATTCTCTGTCCTTATTCACCGTGTTACCCGGCAGAGGCAAAATTCATGGTCTGTAAGTTTTCCTGGGAAACACTGTGTAGCAGACATTTTATTTTTTAATTAAAAAATTGTTTCAATTAAAAAAAAGAGAGCGAGATAAACTAAGTGGAGAATAAGTCTGAAAAATGTGTCTACTTAGCAGACTTCAAGCCTTTTTCCAAACAGAAATGCAGATTTTGGTGATAAGCCGAGTGAAGGGGATACGGAGAGAACACCTGAAAGAGCCTCTGACAGCACTTGTGTCGGAGGTGCTCGATGGCTGTTTACACCAAGTGCCATCTGGCTGTATAGATATAATAACAATTATTCCATCGAGGTATGCAGCTCTCTAAATCATATTAATATACAATGATTCCACTAGTCTTATAGGACTCGCTGTTTCTGTGTGCTCCCATTTAACCTGGGTAATGCGCTAAAACAAGCCTGCCTCATCATTAAGAATTGATTTTTTATTTATGTGAATGTCGCTTGCAATCCCATGATATCCCTTTGTAATTCCAGAAAACAGGGGCTGCATCCCTGCGTTAATCTCCTTTTATGGCATATCTTTAAAAATTTGCAGTATCTTGCTACATTTGGATATTTATGTTGAGATTTGTGTCCTCGCACAAGGCTGCTGTTTTGCTTCCGAGATCTATTTCACACAGCACTGGTGCAAAGTATCTAATATACTTCATTAGCTGTATCACATCAGATAAGGGTTTTATTTCTTTAAATTATTTAACCTTGGTAGAGCCCACTGGGACCACATAAATTACAGCCCCACTAATGAAAATCATTAGTTAGGCTATTCAAAAAGACAACAGAAAAGAATTAAATATATTTTCAAATCAACTCTTTTTTATACTTGAAATCCAAGATATTTGATAATTTGGTGCAATCATCTGTTTGCTCATATCAGTGCCGATTAGGGCTCAATAGAGAAACATCCGAGGCAGCTATATAACATTTTTGCAGAATATACATTTTTTTCCTCCAGTTTCTGGAGTCCTTTTAAAAGCTCCTCTGCTGCCTTCTGAAGGAGAGCAGACTATTAAATACCTTTTTATCATCATCAGTAGAGCCAGAATTTAGTTCCTAATTACAGAAATAAATGTCAAACACTTGTGTGTCTTTTCTTAAAGATGGAACACGTGATCCAGCCGTGGAAATCCGAGATATCGGAGCTCAACTCCCACGGCAGGGCTCTACCTTCTCCCTCTGGAGAAGGTTCCTGTACCGGAAGCAGGAATCGAGTCTGCACAGGGCAGAGAGAAAAGGAGGGGGGAAAGTAAAATTAAGTACACTTGCTTCAAGTTGTTATCTGAACATTAAGTAATAAAACCAGCACATTTAATTTAGACTCTCCCCCACTAAGTATCTCATGGGGGACATCTTCAATAACACCTTCCACCATCCATATCACTATTATGGTAAATGTTGCCGCATTAATTCAAGTTACTCATATTTTGCCTGTCTTTTGCGAAGCAGAGTTCGGAAAGTTGCCGGTCGGGCAGCGGGCTCAAGCTCCGCGCACCCAGAGCGGTGCTGCTTTTGGAGGGCATGAGGGAAGCACAGGATTTCTCACAGATTTGCAAGGATCAAGGCCGCAGGAACCTCCCCCCCTTTTTTTTAAGGGGTTGAGAAGGGAGTGAAGGAACCGCGCATCTCACCAAACTGGTCCCACCGGGGAGGAGGGGGCACAAGGGCTTGGGCAGAGGGCAGGTCCCGAG
This sequence comes from Rhea americana, assembly GCF_003343005.1. Taxonomy (NCBI): domain Eukaryota; kingdom Metazoa; phylum Chordata; class Aves; order Rheiformes; family Rheidae; genus Rhea; species Rhea americana. The sequence continues at coordinate 343,435 of NW_028186506.1, read as the reverse complement.
CCCCRGCACGGCACCTCCAAGGCTCCTGCGCACATGCAGCACCACCCTTAGAAGGCGCCGGTGGAGGRGGGAGGACAGCAATCCATGACCATCCTCCTCCTTGTTTCCAGCGATCATACGAAGCCAGATGCAGAAAACCGCAGCAAAAATAAAAATAATAAATAGAGACCACTGCAATATGGAAGATATCCTACACTTGCAGCACCCTGAAATGGGAACGGCTTCCCTGGGAGGTCAGTAGGATTCAAGACAGATTCGTGAGGCTGCAGAAGTTTCTTTAGCCAGTGGAGTTGGACCAAAGCGACCCGCAGGACCGCGCGGCTCCTGCTCGTCTCCGGCGGCTCGCGACCGCTTTCACTATTTGTGAGCAGGCTGATCGGTCCTGAAAGCAAACCAAGAACCTCCAGCATTTAAAAAGCATTATCAGACAAATAAATAATTTTTCTAAATGGCCAGTCTGGTTTGCTCTCCTGCGCTCCGCTCAAATCCGGAGCCGCTTTACTGGGCTAAAACCTGGGCTCGAGGAGACTCGGCCCGTCCGCCCCGGGCAGAGCCGGAGGCGCTGGAGTCGCCCCTCTCGCGCCGCATGTAGGATCACGCGCTGCTGTGACCCCTATAAAACCTGAGGTTTAAAATGGTGATTTAAGAATGGCAGTTCAATTTCCAGGCTCCTACAGATTTAAAATCAGAACCTAGTAGCAGCCGAATGTATTTTCGCTGGTTTAATTACTGCACCTTAGTTTGTTTCAAAGGGCTTTTTTTTTTTTTTTTTGTTAAACCTGTAAAATACACACAGTGCAGAGTTAATTTTAACGTTCAGCTGATAAACCATGAAAAACATGGGGTTTGCAATGAAACTGCTGACAGCAACAGTAAAGACAGAGCACTGCCATTGCGTGCTGCTGCAATTTGCCTTCTACGGCTGTCTTTTAAACAAAAAAGCTCCACATGCAGCATGCAAAGAAGTTACAAGTGTGCGTGTGCTGGGGGCTCGGGGAGGGGGGAGCCACATGTAAGACGAGAAGGACGGGCGGCGGTGGCAATGGGAGTGGGGAAAGCTGCAGATCAATCATTTATAATTAACAAAAATCCGATTGGTGCTTTAAATAGAGATCAATGTGTTGCAGGCTGAGTGGATTGCGAGGATGTATTCACCTTCTCGTAACTCTCCTCGCAAGCTGTCACACCTACAGAATCACCATTTGTTTTGTTAACAAAGCTTCAGGGGGCGCCAGGCTCTCATTGAAATTTCATTAATCTAATGGAGTAAAGTCCTATAGAAAAAAATCAAATTCTCGTTGGGCGAGATGGTACCTGGGAAAGATAACCTCTGGTTGAACTCCCCGACTCGGATCGCGCTGCTATTAGTCTGAGGAAATAGACAGCAACTAGGATGATTACAGCCACCGGCCGCAACGTCGCGCTCCCCCCTTCTCCCGCCGCCCCCTTTCCTAACCAGCAATTTCGAGC
>NW_028186506.1:340745-341815 GCF_003343005.1 Rhea americana | reverse complement strand
GAGCCCCCTCGGCCGTGGCCCGCGATGCTCAAGCCCGCGCGCGGCGGCACCGTTCCTGCTCTAATTTGAAAACTATTCTGATTTATCCTCCCGGTGCAAGCCCACTCTTCAATTTCTCATTCTTCAAGCTCTTAAACGCTTTGCTGGAGTTTTCCAAGTGCACTCAGCCACATTTCTTCCGTTGCTGGAAGTCTGACCTTTACAGACAGGACCAGAAACTCTTGCTAATTTTTTGAAGATGTTGTATTTGGGGTATTCGAGGAATCCCAACAACTGCAGTAATACAATCGCAGGAGTATCTCAGCTTTCAGTTCACACTCCTCCCAAATTCCTCATCCCCTTGCTTGTGGGAAAGCACTAGAAACTTGAATCCAAGAGAGGAAAGACCATTAAAAAAAATAATCTCACGGTTTTCTGAATGCTTAGGATTGCCGTCAGAGCGGGGTTTGCAGAACGCAGCGCTGGTCTGAACGGGATTTCAAGTGGAAAGCGTTAAAGGTGCTACTGAAYGCAGACACACGGAAAGCTAAATTCCGCTACCCAAGCGGCAATTATTTTTACAAAATAATTCACATTCCTTGAAAAAGTGAAATAGTCCACTCCTCCACTTTCTGATCACTCATCTAGCTGGCTTAAAAAAATCCAGCTGCAATTTTTATTTTGGAGGACTTGTATAACCCAAGACAACACTGCACTTGCCATCTGCGGCATGTGGCTCTGAATCCTTGGCCTATTGTCAACACGAAAATAATAAAATAAACATCATTCCATTATTCCAAATCAAAGGACACTGGCAATAAATACAGCCGGAAATGGATTGGACATGGAAATCTAAACCCGAAAAATCTCATGTGACTGAGCATAAATTTAACTGCTTTGGATAAAGTTTGTGCCCCTTCACCCACATCACTAGATATAGCTATTAAAAAAAAAAGTGTATTGTTGACGTGGAGATGCTCTGCGTCCCAAGAAAGAGGCGCAGAGGAGTCCCCTGACGTGGAGATGCTCCACGTCCCAAGAAGGAGACATGGAGGGGTCCCCTGACGTGGAGATGCTCCGCATCCCAAGAA
>NW_028186506.1:316722-340137 GCF_003343005.1 Rhea americana | reverse complement strand
GGAGGGGTCCCCTGACGTGGAGATGCTCCGCGTCCTAAGAAGGAGGCGCAGAGGGGTCCCCTGACGTGGAGATGCTCCGAGTCCCAAGAAGGAGGCGTGGAGGGGTCCCCTGACGTGGAGATGCTCCGCGTCCTAAGAAGGAGGTGCGGAGGGGTCCCCTGACGTGGAGATGCTCTGCGTCCCAAGAAGGAGGCATGGAGGGGTCCCCCGACGTGGAGATGCTCTGCGTCCCAAGAAAGAGGCGCTGAGGGGTCCCCCGACGTGGAGATGCTCTGCGTCCCAAGAAAGAGGCGCTGAGGGGTCCCCTGACGTGGAGATGCTCTGCGTCCCAAGAAGGAGACACGGAAGGGTCCACTGACGTGGAGATGCTCCGCGTCCTAAGAAGGAGGTGCGGAGGGGTCCCCTGACGTGGCGGCAGCGGCCCAGAGAGCCCCCTCGGCCACCTTGCAGGGCTGCACGTGGCGGAGCCGTGGCTCCCGATGAGGATTTGCACTCAGCCCGGAGCAGCCCAGGCCCCGCGAGCAGCCCCGGCCCCTCCTGCTCTTAGCCAAGATTCAGACCAAGTTTCCCAGCCTKTGATGCTCCATCGCTGCAAGGGGACAACAAGAAAAAGAGGGTGGGGAAAAGCCGTCTCCGGGAGGGGATGTGTGAGCAGCCCCGGGTGGGCCAGCTCCGCGGGCACGGAGCCGAGGGGACGGGGCGGGAGGCTGCCCGGCGCGCGGACCTCGGGCACGTCGGGGACGCCAGGCGGAGCGGAGCGAGCACAACCCGCGCCTGCGGCCGGAGACGGCGCGTAGCGAGGGCAGAGCTGTGCCAGGGCCGAGCGCTGAACACACGGAGCCTGACGGAGTTATGGAGGCAGCCAGGGATCCAAGGAGAGGGCGACATTGAGAGCAGAGAAGAGAGGACGGCGGTTCAGGCAACGGCACGGCGCTCTCCCCGCTGCGCTCGCCTGGCCCCGTGCAATTCGCTCCGTGACGTTTCTCCCACGCGTGCCTTGCACGCCCAAACCCTTCTGCTTTCACAAGGGCCAGTTTACGCGCGTCTTGCTCTCGTGCACGCACAGTCGCTGCCTACTGTGGATCCACCTGTGGAACCGACTTCCCGTCCTCTGTCTTTTAACACCGTYTCCTCGCTTGTGCTGGTTTAAGATACCAGCTGGAGGGATCTTTACCCTCCTGAGCCAAAAGGGATAAAGGACAAGCAGTRCTGGGAGAGAAGGAAGGACACTACCAAGCTGAGGTTCCTCTAAGGAAAAAGAAAACAAGCAAACAAAAAAAGCRACCTTTATTTATAGTAAAGCACCTTTTGGCACCCACCTCTAACCAGAGAGAAAGCGAGACTGTGAGTGAGAGAGGGATGTGCACACACACCCGATCGCAAACACACACGCGCACACACACACACAGATGAGCCTTTGGGGAATTGTATGAACTTTTGAACCAGAGATGCAGAGACAGAGCCTAGCCTGTTCCCACTTTAATAAACAATTTTTTTTTCTTCAATTAATTAAGGTTTGGAAAGAAAAAAAATTGCAGAAGAGAAGTAATTTAGCATGCAGTACGTACTTTACAGATGGATCCTACCTTTGGATGCTTATTAAATCTATGCATGATTGCGCTGGAGAAAATTAATCGCATTGTTTTTCACTATTCAGAAGGGTTTGCAAACAGCACAGAAAATGATGCAGAGCTCCGATTCCCCCGCCCCCCTCGGCTCCCCCCGTTCACACAGTGACAACAAGGACAGAAACCTATTTCACACGACACCCGCACGGGATCAGAACGAACCTATTTTACACACCAGGATTTCAGACCTTCCACCGAGGTTAGACAGCGACTCACTGCAGACCCCGCGGCAACACGAACACTTATTTTGCGAACTCGGAAAGCGCCGCTACCCCAGTTTTGGACTCTGCAGCCTCTGAACTACCCCATTAAAGAGTGAGGGGTTTTATTCAGCCCCTGCCAGGACAAAAGAACCGACTGGCCTCTGGGGGGGATACGCTGGAGTAAATCCGCTGTATTTCAGCTTGCAAAACCAGCCCTAAACCTCCTTCCTTCGGCAATGGGACATCCTACTGAAAATCCGCCCGGCACTGAAAGCTGCACCTCGCGCCCTGCCGCATCCCGTCCATCGGCCGTACGGGCTGCCCGAGGCCAACGCAACGCCCGGCCGCAGCACCCGCTTCCCCAACGGAGTCATTTTGGTTCCCTCAAGTCACCTCGAGGTTCCTTCAAAACCAGATCCTCCCGACGCCGCTTCACGGAGCCACGTCTCTGGCARGCAGAGCTCCCCCTCCGAGGCCGAAGGTTTTAAACCCACCATATTTTATTCAAAATCTCAGAACAGACTTGGACGCGGCCGATCGTGGTTTAATTCCTTCTCTCTTCTTTCTACCCCAACTATCCCACCTAAGAATCTACAAGAATCCACAACTCKGAATCCCGTGGATTGGGAATTGGCAAGTTCTGTAAACAATTCCGAGTTTTAACGGTATCTGAAAGGAAAGGGGGAGGGGAGCAAGTTGGCCACAAGAGAAGTAGCAATGTCAGGAATTTAATAGAAAAAGCAAGATGCCAAGGTGAATTTTCTAGCCAAATATTCTTCCCTACCCCGAGACAAATTCCCCGGGAAAACAGGACCTGGGAAGACACTCAGCTGTACCCACCAATACACACGTTGCTCCACGCTGGTACTAATGGGCAAAAACCTGTCAGTGCTCTGTAAATATCAGCTAAAGGCTTATAGTAGCATTTTGGCTGGATTTCAGTTAAAGGAACATTTTGGAAACTAATCGGGTAAAAATTTGACATTGGAAGCAACCGAATGAAGAAGGGCTCCTTCACCGCTACAGCAAAATAGCACAGGGAAATCAAGAYGCAGGACAAGACCTCCCTTTTGCCCCAGTTACGATGTTCCTAGCCACCATCTGCAACCTTATGCTCTGGCTTACAAAAGTAGTAACTATTAGCCACAAGCCCCACTTCTGACTAAGCCATTTACCCTATTTTTAATCGGTATCAGGTAGCTTTGCTCTCTGACTAGTTTTAAGGGCAGTTACAGAGAGAAGAGCTGGAAACAACCATTCTCAGTCCAGCCGCGCACRTTTTCAGCAAATGCCGGACATCAACAAACCAAGGACGCAAGAGCACTGAGCGGTCAGGACGGCACCACCACTGCAGACCTGGCTCGCAGGCAAAGCTCCCTCTGTCCGGATGAGGAGAGCCCCAGCGCCGTAATGTTGCAATGAACTGYGATACGGGTTTGATGGCCAGAGGTTTTCTGCCACGTATGTGCTGTATCCAGARCGGCAAGGTACTCGCGTGGCAGTAAAGCATCTGACCCGCTGCTCATGCATCGTCCAAAGAGCTGGAAGGACAAACCATCAATTCAAATCAAGGCTAAGATCAGAAAGACATAGAAGAACAGAAACTAAGAAACAGAACAAAAAAGAAAGAAGGGMAAGGAGGTGGGGAAAATCATTTTACATTTTCAGAGGAAGCTAGTTAAAATCGGTGATAGCTAGAGCAATAAAGTAAATGACCAAGAACAAACTCCAGAAGCTGAGTAGGGAGATGGAGTCAGAACTGGAGATGCTCATCTTAATCTTGCAGTTGATTCTCTTTTGTCCTGRGCAAGGCATTTCCCCCCTCAGCACCTCAGTTTCTCCTTTGGTAAAATAGAGACAAAGTCATGATCCTTCTAAACAGGAGGAAAAAAAGTTTTTAAAGGAGTCTGATACTCTTCAGAAGAGCATCAAGTAGGATCTTGCCATTCTTGACAGCTCCACTCCATTGCTAAGAGCAGATTTCAGCCACGAATTCAGCTAAAATGAAAGCAGAAAAAGCTTTCCTTGCTTTAAAGCATCTCTAAAGGGAGTTTTCACAGAACAGTCCTGGCACTTTACAATCCACATCCTAGCTTGTTTTACAATAGCTTCCTCGAGTAGTTATGCTCTTATTATGATATTTCAGTGCATTAAAAATACATTGGGCAAAGCAAATAACTTTAAAAACCAAATTTTACCAATGTGGAGCTATAACATTAACTGCTGGGTTTTATGTGTCTGCAGCTTTCCTGTCTGCTATGGCTAGAACATCTYCAACAGTAAAGGTAAAGGACAAAACAGCATCCAGGGGGTCCGGCTTCATCCTGGTAACAGCTCACGCAGCTCTAGGAGCAGCATGTGCTCATACAATTTTGCTACTGGTTTTCCTGCATCACCCTTTTCTTACAGAAACCTTGAAGGTCTTCAAATACAGAGAGCAAGTGCTATTAAACTGTCAATAACATGAGCCTTACAAAATGCTCATGTGCTTTCCTACGCGCTGATTTGTTAGATTTTCTTTAGAACAGGTACAAGGTACACCTCCTCAAGAGAAGAGCTGCCAGGTTTTCTGCGCATTTTATTCAAAGTTTCTTATGTATTCTACTTTAGCATAGACAGAGATACCAAGAGACACAAACACCGACTCCTGCAACCCTGATACAGCGACAGACATCGGTGAAGAACCAGCACTCTCTTGTGCTAAGCTCCCTGCATAAAAAAAGGTCTTAGTCACACAGATTACAGTTGATTTGCAAAAGTTGTTTTACATTACGGTTACAGCCTTATATCTATTAACTTATAATAATAGGGTTATAATGACAATTTTTAAAAATAAGACAATGAAGTCATACTGATAAAATAGGCCATAAACAGGGATCTATAGTCTGCTTATTGCTTTGTAATGATGAAATACGGCTTACTTTCRGTTAGCTGGAACTAGGAATTTTTTTTTATGCTGCATCTATTAAATAAATTATCAGTAAGTTCTCTTGTCTGGAAGACACCACACATCACTGGAACTTCCTGATGTGGCCCAGGTGGGAAGGGAAGTACGCAACACCTCGCACCCGTCTGGCATTCCCACCCAAGGCTCTCAGAGTATTTCAGACACAATAAAGCTTTAAAACTTTATTACACTGTGTTCACAGATGAACAAATCTGATGCAGGGAAGGTGCAAAGTGGTTCCCCTCATAGGTCAAACAGAATCTCTAAAAAGCTAAAAATAGACACTCGGTTCCTTGATTCCCACTTTGGTGCCTCCAGAACCTCTCCGTCCTGTTCCCTCCGTCCAAGAGCGGCGCGGGCACACGGTCCTGCTCCCGAGCGCGTCCCTCCGGGGGCAGTGGCAGGGTGGAGGATTGGCCCATGTCCTGAAGGGCATCACAGCAGCCACGAAAGCACTGCTCCTGCGAGTTCGGTTAACACCAGGCAACCACGCTGCTGAGGTGAGGACCTACGTCAGCCCCAACGCCTTGGCCTGGTAGATGATGCCATTAGTATTTGTTTAGAGCAACTGAGTATTTTCACAGCTGTTCAGAGATCTTTAGAACTTGCCATCAGGCCCTTTAGACACCTAAACTCGGGAAAGCAATTAAGCATATGCTTATATGTTGTACTGATGGCAAATCATTTTCTGTTCTGGATCTTAGAGAGCGAGAGACTACATAATTATTTTAAAAATAACTTCAACCACAAAAGCCTGCACTTCTCAAGTCAAAAGTGATGGATCGAGACCTCTTCTGGGATACACAAAGACTGGGGAGTCACCAGAAAGGTAAAGGGAAGCACTTTAACGCGGAGAAGCTCTCTTTTCAGACAACGTCCATTCTGCCAGCAACACCAAGTCAGCAATATTCCTTGTATGGTCTCATGTCACAGCAAGTCTGAGCGCYGGCTAGGACAGCTGTGGTGCACAGGGGACCCTGCTCTTGGCTCCTTCCCGGTGAGGTCTGGATCTGCCCTGAGATGTGCTTACCRTTTGGAGACTTTCTAAAGCTACTGTAGCAAACCTTCTTTGCCAAAATTTGCTCTCRTAGTGCTGGGTACCATGCATAATTACAGAAAACATCTTCCTTCTCTTCAAGGGTGTGTGAGAGAGGCACAGAGCAGAAGTGACTGCAGAAACGGTCATCGGGGAGGATGAGCCACAACATGAGACAGTAACCAAACCCCGTGCCAGCGCTGTCAGCAATTAGCCCAGAGCAGCTGGCTGCTGCCTGCGCTCCCCRGCACGTGCTTTCCTGCACATAACACGTGGCATTTTGTGAGCACGTAATATGATAAATACACATGCGGTAACAAACGGCACGGATGTAAGCGCACAACTCCGAGTACGCAAGCAGGAGCAGAAATCACTGCTGCAGGCAAACCGCGGGCGCTCACACCAGCACGCCACGAGGCAGCCGCAGGAGCTGCCGCCGCTGCCCCGTCCGAGGGGACCGCGCAGCGGCAGAGGCGGCCGCCGTCAGCACGGCAAATACCAACCTGCTTCCCAAACCTGAAGCTGCATTCGTTCATTCTTTGGCCAAAAGTTGGGAAAAGCATCCCTTTCTCAGCATGAAAAAACACAATTGACTTCTGGTTTCCAAAATCCCCCACAACCTCCCGAGTTACCAGCCAGCAAACCTGCCCGCTTCCCTGAACGGCATCTATGAAGCAGCTGTGCTGCCAATATAACGCAGTGCAGTATGTTGAAAACTCTGGGAAGTGGGAAAATAAATTCAATTTGCTAGTCATAAAACCCAAGAAATACTGTGCAAGTTGGACAGCACCAGGGAGGAGGCAGTGGCACAGTTTCACCGTACAGCTCAAGTCTCATACACCATGCTGGAGGAAGAAACTTGTTTGCAAATTAGTATTTGTAGGCACACTTCTGCTAGAGCCCTGGAGAGCTTGTAGCAAACCCTGCCGCTGTTCGCAGGGCTGGAACTGGAGGTGGTGAAGGGCTAGTGAAGATCCAGCCAGCCAGTCTCAGCCTGGAGCCCAGAAACTACCCACCAGTGCTGCTGCCTCATCCAACCTTTAAGAAACTCGTGCTTTTGCATGGGTCAGGTACAGCAGCAATAACCAGCACCACTTTTATACCCAGACGCAAAACATGTAGGTACMGTTTATTGCCTGGTGCACGCAGAGCTTAAAAAAAAATAATAAACAGCCCAAGTCATTATCTGTAAGGGACTAATGAGGAAACTGAGGTACAGGGGACAGGAGGGAGGTGACTTGGTGGCAGCGGCAGCCTGGCCGCGTGCCCGCGGTCCTYGCACACGCCGCTGGCGCAGGAAAGGTGTCGGGGGCAAGGGGTGAGGAAAGGAATAAAGCTACTTTTTTGMATCTTTGCAAGAAAGGTGCTGAGATTAACCGACTGGGCTGCTAGCGAATATACCCAATTTGTTTTAGGTTTTTAAGGGCCGGGAAGGGGAGGATGGAGGCGCGCGGGTTGCCATGGCTGCAAGGTCACCCCGCCGGACCGGGCTCTACCAGCAGAGTTCAGACGGGTCAGCGTGTGACCGCCTCAAACCCCGAGGTTAAAAGTTCAAGCAGCGGCGGAAAAACCAATATGTCCACGCAGAGTATGCTGTACAATTTATTTCAATTTACATCAAGCCATGCATATAAAATTTAGATAAATTCTATTCAGATCTGATGTTGCCTGACACACAATGTATGCAAACAGATGTCTTTGGGGCTTTCACTCAGCTTTGGGGAGGAGACAGGGCGCTACGTTAATATATGCTATCAATATATATAAATGCTTCGGGAGGGGGTTCTTTCACTGTTTWCCAGAAAAGTGGGACACGCTTTTAGGTTTAAAAACACTGCGTTCCCTTCTCCCGGTTTTAATTTTCCCCCTCTTTGTAATCTCCCGTGCTCTCCCAATCCACACGGTGTCACATTAAGAAAGATAATGAGTATTTACAACTGCAGCCCCGGTTGTCACCGCAGTTATAGCCTCTATTTATATCCCGTGCCACTTTCGCCGGATTCCCGGTGACTGATGGTTTTGATTTATATCGGAGGGCGATCGCCCCTTCCTCGCCTCTCCTCGGTTCCCACCTTCGGGGCCAAGCGGGGCGGCTGCGGCACGGCGCCACGGCCACGAGATGGCTCCTGCACCCCTCGGACGGCGGGGCCGAGCGGGCCCCCGCGCACCCATGGGTGCCCGAAGCCGCGACGGGCACCGCGCGGGGCAGAGACCTCGGCTCCCCAAATCCACAGCCCCCTCCTGCCCCGCAACAGCCCCATTTGCCGCCGCTGTTTAAGGAAATAATGCCACAACATCAAATCGGAGGAAGAGGCTTAAAAATTAAACCAAAAAACCGYGTGCAATTACCACCCCAGCTGGCAGGGAGAGAAAACGTTTCCCGCAGCTCCGCGGCAGCGGCGAGTACTTGATTTTCCCTGCGCTAGCAGCTCACCTGGCTGCTCTTTTGTCCCCGACCCGCCAGGCGCCCGCGAAGGGGGAGGCCAGAAAGCGGGGGGCAGAGGCTGGGCCGCCGCAGGCAGCCCCTTCTCCCGGGGCGCTGGATTAGGCCCCCCGGCCGGGCGGTGCTGGAAGCCGAGGTCGGCGGCTGGAGCTTCGCCGAGCGCGCGCCGCCGGCGTTGGGCTGCAATGRTAAAACTCGAGTGCTCTGGAAACACACTGCAGCCTTTTAGGGAAAATTAGCCAGATTGTTTCTATAACTCGTTTAATGAGAAACAGTCACACTTTAAGGGGTGCCTGAGCAGTCGACAGTAATGAGAAGCTGCTGCACTTTGGACGAATTCTGCAGTTATTTTCTAAAGGGCACGCGGCTATAATAAGTACACACGCGCTCCTGCGTCTGCCAGCACCTTCCAGCTTCCCAAGATTTTATATTTTTTAATTAAACAAGCCTGACTTATAAAAAGCTCCTCTAGTCTGGCAGATAACCAGAAAACTGTTAAGCTCATTTTGGTAAGGCAATAATTAATAAAAATCAACTTGCTTGAAATAGCATTTTCTGCCTTTTTTCTTTTTTAATCTGTCTCTTTTCAGCCTTCTTGCAGAGGTAAAAATTATGCTTTCACTTGAGCAATAATTTTCTAATAGTCACCTTTTACCTCCCTTGGTTTTTCTTCCTCCAAAAAATAATGAAAAAAATCATTTACAAATTCTTTAGTTGGTCCCATAAATTTGAACAAACCTCCAGTCAGTTTTCCACTGAAGTAAGAAGACTAGAATTTCATACATCAGAATATAAATCCAATTCTCTTTACCTGCCAGAATTTCCTCCGAGAGCAATTTCAAGGTCACAAAGAACGGGCCAAATCCTGAAGTCCTTATTCAGGTTTATTTAGTAATTATTCTGACTTCGCGGAGAGTTTTGCCCGTGACCCACAGTCCATACAAGTAATGCCTAAGTAATGGTTTAATAAAGACCTTGGCGTATTAAGGTAAGAATATTGGGTCAGATGGCAATCATCCATCCAAGAGCACAAGTGTATGTTTGTGTTACAAATGTACGTATGAAAYCTTCCACATGTTCAAAGCAGTTCCTTATTCTAGGACAGGAAATTAATGATCTACCCACTTTTCAATGACTAAAAACGAGGGAATAAAACCATTTTAGAAGCCCTCAATTTCTCGATATGTACAAAGTGCCTTATTTTCATCATCCCTGTCAGTTATGACAACTGCCGACTGGACAAATACCAGCTCGAATTCTGGCCATTCATTTCTACTCGTGATGATTTGAGCAGAGACTCAACTGCCTAAAAATATATACGAGTTTCGTTACCCCCCCCCCCCACACAGAAGGAACAATAAACTATAAAAACAAGACAGGCAGGTTTCGAGACACTTGCAATGGTTACAGCTCCTACATTGCAGGCGCCGGTTCTGCAAAATGGACATTTCCACCATTAGGAAAACAAGCTTTCGCCCTCTGAGCCCCTCTCCCAAGATGTGCCGGCCGGTCGCTCGAAGCCAAGTTCCAAGAAATAAGATTTACTGCAGCGAGAAGCTTTTACTATATTTGTAGCGACCGTTTCTTTTATATCAGTTCCAGACTTCAGCTAGCAGCATCCCTTGAAGAACAGATGTCCTGGGGACGGGTAACCATTCATCCTAACAGCAGTTTGGGGGGTCAGTCCCTTAGGAGTCAGCAGCCAAGTGGGCTCTACAATTGGCATAAGAAATCTACTTTTCTGATGAGCTGGAGAATAATATAAAAACGGAGCATTGCTGTGAGCAAAGGACGCTAATTTGCTACACTACTGTATGTGGCTGGGGAGAGCGGTGGGGGGGAGAGGGCGGCGGGAGGAAGAGGACAGGGGATGGAGGAATAAAATTCCACATAGTTGGAGAATCAGTGTTCAGAACCTGCTCCCGGTTCTTCATCAGCATGAAAAATTACAACTGTAACCAGATTTTTCTCTGTCGCCAGCGTAAATGTGCGATTACAGCTGTTCATATTTTCACTCTAATGAAGGGTTGCACATTTAAATGGTAAGATTTATTATATATTGTATACCGCCTATGTACATGCAAAACTGTTAACCGATGCCTAAAATGCTGCTTGTTTATTCTGACATCAATTATCATTTTTCTCAATTTTTAAATAATAAAAAAGCCCATTTCGGCACAGACGGGTTTCTGTTTCTTCTGAAGAAGCAAACAAAACCTCAAAATACAAAGCGGGGAGGGGGGGCAATTCGGGAAAACGGAGCGTTGCGGACTTGCAGGATAAAACAAAAGAGAAAGAAAGCCCAAAAGAGCACAGGACCCTTCCTCACCCCGGCAGAAACAAGGCGCCAGTCGCCCCAGCTCGTTTGATTTTTGCAGAGAACCGGTACGAGGYTGGGTTCATAAACAGGTGAAATGATGGAGTTTATTGCAACGAACATCAACACTGAAACTAAATAACTGTGTTGCCATCTCAGTCCCGCGGCAAGACGGATGGTAAACTTGACCTGCCGCTGGTACTATCCGAGTGCCATTTTTTATCGCCCTTGGCCGCCCCCCCGGCGGAGCGGGCTGGGTAAATGCCTGTGCGTGGTCAGGTCAGGCCCGGGCCCGGGTGAAACTCCGTTCACATTTGCATACAGGCGGGCTCGCACAATGAAGGCCCATCTGTTCCCGTCACCGAGTACAAATCGAGTGTCACCCAACTCGCTGCAAACGACAGCCGCGCGGCCATTAGATGGAGGAACACTTAGCTCAGGTTACGGATATGGAACTGCTGATTTGGGTTTAAATACCTGATAACTGAGGACTTTTTATTACATGCGAACAAAGAATGAACCTTGAACCGATCACAGGAGCACCCTGCTCCCCCGCGCACCCTCCACCCCAGCACCCTCCTGCTCCCACCCTCCACTAGCAACACAAAGCTGCTGTGTATTTTTCGGGGGGGGGGGACTAAACCAGGCTGCAATGTCACAGAATAGATCTTAACAGCATCTGATTATATAAAATTTGTAGGGAAGTCGGATGGGTGCAATAGGAAAAGGGAGACAGACAGAACCCATGGGGCACCCAGAAGGGCAACTCCGAACTCCGCACGCCCTTTGGGGTCATTAACGTTGTTGCGCTGCTGTTCCTTGAACTTCAAGTAAGTTTTGCCAGGCTGGAAATTTTTGCAGCTCGAGTTGAGCAGAGGGGAGCGCCTGCCCTCCCTCACCCCCGGCACCGGAGCGAGGGCCTGCGGCCACCCTGCCTGCCTCTGTCCGTCCGTCCGTCCGTCCGGCGCGAGAAGGGGGCGATGGGCACCCTGGGCGCTGCGCACGCCTGCTCGCACGGGTGCACTCCGCACGGACGCCGAGGCCACCGCGAGCTCCGAGCTCACAGGGAGCTTCACCAGCTCCCGCAAGGTGCTCCGGGGATCCCTCCCTCTCCGTGCAAGCGCTTGGGCGCGTTTCCCCTCCAGGTGTGGGGGGCCCTAAACTGCCGCGCTTTACTTGCAGGATTGTATCAAATGACAATTGCTTTGTGCTCAAATGCGACCTCCTGCGCCTTGCGTAGGCCACGGGGGTGGGCGCAGRAGTGAGAGTCTCGCCACCCGCGCGAGCGAAGCAGCATGATCACCGGCTCACGACCTCCCGTTTCCCGAGAGAAGAGAAAGGGAACAACGCGCAGCCCCAAACCCCCCCGAGGACACTGCTAGCTTCGGGGCGTCGCGGGCAGACTCCGCACGCCCAAACACCGGCGCTGCGAGGACGAGGACGGGCTCCAGCCCCGGGGCAGGGGCACTTCTGTCTCACAGGTCCCGTTCGGCGGCACAGTCAAAATTGCTTCCTAGGTCACATAACGATGCTGCTAGGAACGTGTCAGAGCTGCTGACTCCATCGTAACGATTAGCCCACCCTTCTACACCTGCACGAGCAATTTTACGTCCCCTTGCAAAGGCAGGCAGCCACAGTGTGTTTCCTCACGCCCTGTCCTCCCCAGACCCAGAAGCATCCAAGCACTTCCCAGGCGAGTTAGAGCAGAGCCCAGTCCTGCACTCCATCAGTCCAAAACACCCCCTAGCACCAGTAACAGCTGCATACTTTGGGGAGCAAAGACMATTTCAGAAGCATGAATAAGAACACATCTTTTGTTGCACCAAAAAAGCATTTACGGGAAGTTGAAATCCCAGTACCTCCCCCCTCCCCGCCACAGGCAKTTCCCCAGGTTCAGGTCCCGGCTCCGCTCGGCAGCTGCTTTTCCCTCTCTTGAAAAGTTCCTGTAAACAAAGTGGGTATTTGCATATCGCAGGCAAGGCSCTTCTCGGGATGTCACCCATTTGCATGCAAGGTGGCTGCGTGTGGCAGCACGCTCCAAAGGGAAGAATAAACCAACCAGGAAAAAAAAAAAAATCATTACCCAAGGTTTACCCTTRTGCTGGCTCCTAAAGAAAGAAAGGCCCATTAAAGAGCTGTCACTGTTTTAATTCCAGTTTTCCTACAGGGATATGATCCCATTCCCTTCCCCAAAAGATAAAGCAACTCGCCTGATAGAAATATTGGCTGCTTGGTGTGTGGGGGGGGGKGWTTTTTTTTTTTTTTTTTTGTTAGGAGTGAACACGAACTGAACCTTGAACTTCATTTACCCTTTGAACTCGTTACCTTTAAACAAAATTCCCCATGCTTTCCCTCTTCAAACAAATTTCATCACAATTACAGTCCCTTCCACTTCGCTTAAAGATATATAATCATTGACTTGACCTAATTACCTGGTGCAGGCCTTTCTCTACAAGGTGAAAGTCATATTGGTGTGAACAGAAGCTGACCCCTGTATTCTTGATACCCCAATTTTATTCTAATTATTGTATAGGAGGTTTTCCATCTTCCTCTGTCCTTCTATTCCCTCCCCCCAGTTGCTATTTTGTTCCTTGTGTGCTCAGTGATGCCCTTTGGGTTGCGAGCTGCCTGGAGACAGGCTGCAAAACACATCTGACATTGAAAAGCATCGGCTTCTTCAARTTCAATAGGGAGCCAGGAGATTGTACTCTGCAAGGTACACCGYGAAGCGTCTCGCGCGGAGACGCGCCCTGCTCGCCCCGACGGGCGCGGGGGCACAGGCAGCCGCCTCCAGCCCACGCGCAAGTGGCCCTCCACGCCCCAGTCCCCATCCAAGGGGGTCTGTGCCGTTTGCACACGTGGATTAAAAGCTTTGCAATACAAGAAGCAGGAATTCTGACATGGAGATTAAAGTCATTTTTCTCCTGAAACCCCATGCCTAAAGAGCAAGGCAATTGCATGAAAACAGAAGCACTAAAAATTAGGTTCTGGATGGGCCCTCAGGTCCCTGCTCCTCCAAATCCAAGACGCAAAGGGCACCTTGCCTCTCAGCCGAGGTCTTCAAGCATCAAGAATAAACATTTCCAGCAAAATGACACTCAGCTTCCACAGAACCAGCATGGGAAACCCAGGACTCAAGTGCCCATCGCGGTGCACTCTGTTCTTCACCTATTTCACCCGCAAGCTACCAGGGAAAGGCCAAGGGCGCTGGGTTGATGCTATGCCAGGCATCGCATCTGGCGAGCTGGACCCAAATCATTTCTGTCCTCATCTCCCTTTTTATCCTCTTCCTCCCCAGCTTGCCTACTTAAATTACAAGCTCTTCAGAGCTGTAACTTGGTGTAAATGTGAGCTTTGATATTTGGCTGGTACCACCAACATCACTATAAGAAGAATTAAATCATCTTCCAGAAGACTAGGACAAGGTTGCTTAAGCTCTTTGCATACAGTCTGGTTTACTATGGATCCCCACTTTCTTTGAAGACACTTTCCTCATTAAAAATAAAATTAAGCTGCAATAAGAGGAGGGAACTTCCCATCAGTGTCATTTAGCCTGCTAATTTCTGAAGGCACTCAGAGACAGAGCTACTTTAATGTTCAGATGGACTGGAGTTTTCAAAAGGGCTTACATTCCCCCTGTAATTGAAGATATTTTCCTCTTACTCTTTAAAAAGAAGAAGAAAAATCTAACAAAAGCAGCTCCAACAATAATAAAGAGACACAGCCTTTGACAGGCAGGGTCACAGAGAAATGGCACCTCCCTAACCTTCTCATTTGTCTTGGGCAATTGAAAAATAATTAGCAATTGCGAAAGGGTTCAATACCTAAGAGTAAACAAAGGGAAAAGCGTTACTCTAAGTCATGGTCCCCTGGCCTAGGGCAGAGCATTTTCTCATCCGCAAGGTGAGCATCCCCCCCATGAAAAATTAGCCGAGGACTGGACAGGAAGCGAAGGGGAGGGCAGGTGGGGAAGGTCAACCGGAGCCGCTCTTTGCATTCAAATCCCTTCCTGCTCGCGCTAGTTTTCTGAGCATCACAACAAAAGCAGCAGCACGGACGGAAAGAGCCAGCACCAAACCGCGCAGATAGGTGGTGCGCAAAGCTCGGCTCTGTGTCAGAGAGGGAGCGCAGCCATTTGTTATGGTCTCTTGGCGAGAAAGGCCGTGCTCAGATGCCCTGGAGCTCCACTGTAATAAATAGACACTGAAGATTAAAGGAGCAAATCCTACCACCTGCCCCAAGCCTGAACCCACAGATTTAGCATACTGGGGTACCCAGGAGGGATGGAGGCTTTGTAGATGGCAGAGCTATAGCCATTTTATGGCAGTTGCTGCAACCTCGGGGCGTGTGCACGTGCCCCGCTCTCAGGCRGCGCAGCTCCCCCGCTGATCTGCAAATTCAGGGCTGGAAGACCCAGGGGGAGGGGAGGAAAGCGCTGCTCGTCCCCATCCCCAAGCCTTCCCCCACCATCATGAGATCAAAACGAGGAACCACAACCAAGGCCACCATGATCTGCACTATTGTCCACCTCCAMCAGAGTTCTTTGATCAGCAGCAAGTTTGCATATCAAAGAAAAGTAGCAAAAGAGAATATATTCAAATACAGACACTGGCAGGCCTTACTTTCCCTTGGCCAGGCTGGTTAGTTTTCCAGGTAAAAATTTGTGCCTTTTTTGAATTGTCTTGCTTTGCTTTTTTTGTTGTTGGGTTTCTCTCTTAAATTAAGACTGGCTTTGCCAGACCTTAAATATAAAATTCAAGTGTTCATCAACTTATTCAAATTACATTTGAAAAGTGTTTTTTTTTTAAGGCGTTTTCTTCCAGTTTGGAGGGAGAAGTACAAAGTTTTTCCTTGATTCAAAATAAGATGATTCCCCCTCCCCCCAGCAAAATAATTGAAGCCATTGAGTCTGGTTAAACAGATTTAGTAGATCAAGGGAGGCATTGAAAACAGACAAGGAATTTCCTCTTACAGATGAAAGTAAAGCAACTTTAGATCAACCTTGGCAGAAACCAAACTGGAAACCCATATCAACAGACAGTTTTAGCACCCTGATGACCGTTACATGACAAACATGGCTGAATTCTGGCAACAAAGAAGAATTTTCGCCCACCTGGGAGGTACCACCACTCCTCAAGCAAGCACGAGTCATACACCGCTCCTTACTAAGGACAGCAATTGCTCAGGTACCCACGGGCTTCCCTAGACTACATCGAGGGCACGGGTGCAAGCACGGAAGGGCACGGACAAGTGTACCTACCTGACCATTTTATACCTCTGAGCCTGTCCTTTCCTTCCCACTGATCTCCGTTTGCATGAAGCTTTAAGGAATCATGGTAACAAAGTTCCCAAACTTACYAAACCACTGGCCTTGCCTTGTAATCATAACAGAGAACTGAGACAGAAATACAGAGAAGGCAATGATCAAAGACAGTACCAAAGTTTTTTAAAAAAATACTATACCAAGGTGAAGCTGCAAATTGTTCTGGCAAATCTAATGTTGTGCTCATAAAATAATGGAACAGATTAAAAAACTAAATGGGAGAAAATTACTTTATGAGCACCTAGGCAATAATTGCATTCGTAGCAACAAGCAAGCTTCGCGTTGTAAAGAGTGAATGACCTTAGGCACATATGGTCAGCTTTCTGATCAAGCTGCAGAATTAGCAGATGAAGAGTAATGTGGAAGATGCAATATATCTAGGGACTTTACTGAGCGTTTGATGTGGTGCCATGGCAAATCTCACTAAAAAAAATTAATTTACCTCAGCTTGGATAGAAGCAATTGTCACAGACTGAAAATTGGCCCAAGGGCCACAGACAAAAGCTAGTGATAAATGGCTTTCTGTCATGTGGGGGAGACGCGTCTGTGTTGGGGTACTGCAGGGTATTAGTCCCCGTTTTATCTAAGGCAAGTAAACAGTCCATTAATTCAATGAGCAGGAAGATACTAAATTAGGTGGTAATGCAAATATCAAGTGAAAGCAGAGGAAATAATAGTAGGGGACACAGAGAGGTTAGGGATATGGATAGAATAGTAAGAGGAGATTCTACCCACTAGAAATAAACTAATATAACGGCAAAAAAATAATCCAGAGCAAATTCAGCACCAGAAAATSTTAAGGAGTAAAAAGTGGAGGAAAGAGGAACTTGCAATGTAATTCAGGAGCTCAAAACTAAACTGGGCAGGGGCACTTACAAAGAGGCAACATATCGTGGMTCACTAAGACCAAAGTTTCTAGGTATAGAAGAGGCTGCCATATCAGATCCCTAGTTTGTTCCAGGTGAGTGTTACCTGCTAAAYGTGGCATGGTGCACAGCACTGAGACACCTCTGCTATGAAGTGAAAGGAAGGGGAAATCAGGGTAACAGTACGGTTTTTCCAGCAAAGATACAACATCAACACAGGCTAAATCTGAACACTGAATCTGGTCCCAAATCTTGGCAACTTGCACCTAATAGACTGACCACATGAAGCGGGCACAGGAACAGCATGGAAACTCCAAGGTCAGAGGCAGGGCATCTCTGAGCTCATCCTTTAGTCCCTGGTTCCCTGGAATAAGCAAGTTTGCTTTAAGGTTAACAAGTCACATCTCCAATAGTGTTTTAACTCTCAAGATACCTGCCTCGGTTCCTCTCTCTGTGCTTCCACCAGCACGGAAGGCCAGAAAATTTCTGTGTCAAAGTCAGCCAGTTGATACACCTTGGGCTTGGGTTTTCCTCTCTCATAACTCACAAGACATCTAAATGCACACCTTTATAACATCCACTAAATAACACAGGCAGCACCAATATTTAAAGATATAAATATCAAGAGAGAAATTCTTGAGTGAAGTTTATGGAAACAGAAATCATGGTAGACTTGAGAGCTTAACAGAGCCAAAGACGTCCTGCAGATGCCCACAGACCACAGCCTTTGGAGGACAGTAGAGTTCTGTCTTCTTAGGTAACTAAGAGCAAAAGTGAATAAAGCAGGGACACAAGTTATGGGGGGTGGACAGCACCACCCTATATATTCAAAGATTGACACCAACTGCACAACTGCCTCAAATCTTCAAGGAAAGTTCATCCCTATCATGTATGTCCTCTGCACACACCTCATGCATCAGGTGTTTATCAGGAAAGGCAGAGTGCTTCCAGGATTTGGAAGGAGTTCAGAGAGTGTAGGGATCTTCACTCCACTAAATTTTATCCTCCCTTGATTTTTGTGACCACCTTCTTCACTCACTGCAAGCACAGCCCCTCCTAAGCATCTCTTTTCAGAGGTTCTTGCTTGTTCTCAACATCAGACTTTCTCAACATTGTACGCTTTGYCTCGGACATCATCAGTTTAAAGTTAAAATAAACTTCCGATTTCTTCCCCTAAATTCCATAGTTTTTGCTAATGCTTTGATCTTTTGCAGAGTTGCATTTACAGCAGATGGCCAAGCCTCATTACCAAATGCAAAATAGTCTTTTAGACAGAGAATCAGAACAAGGTGTTTGGGACTCCACAGAATTAAGACTTAATTCTCATCTACACCACAGGCTCTTTATGGGACCTGGGTCAAGTCATTTACACTCTGCCCCAGGTCAATGTGAATGATTCCCTCCACTCCAGTAAGGAATCTCATGATACAACTGGGCTAATGCTCTCTTTCTCCTATACTGTGACTTATCTTGCATGAATGTAAGTGCTTAGGGTTTGCACTGTGTCCAGGCAAAGAACTCTTAATATCATCTCTTTTGCAATAGAAGGAACTAAAAACATGTTACATGGGATGACAGAAGATATTTTGAATTTTCATAGGGCAGCACACAATTCCTGACCCCACTCTTTCACCAAAGTATCAGATAAGTTTCCTCAGTGCAACAAATACCTCAAACATTTCACAACAGCTACTCCCACAAGTCCCAAGTTAAGACTTTTTTTCTCCAAAGTCTACTTAAGTGCCAGTGACATCTTTGCACTGCTTCACTGCTACGAAAGTGCCATGGTGAGGGTAACTCCATTAGAAATCACTGCTGCAGAGACACAGCTCTAGGTGATGGGATGCTTCAGGGAACTGATCTATCTGGCAGAGTGTTTGTACCACCACGGGGTGAGGGTGGAGAGAGGAACAGCAGCAATTCACCAACAGCAGCTCCCATTTTAACCTATGAGCACAAGGGAAAAAAAATAGGGGTGAAGCTTTGTAACCAAATAAAGAGAACTGCGAGCTCAGTCACAGGCATTATCCTACGGCAAAGATTTTGTTATTGTTGAATACTGATTCCTTTATCTCTCGCAGACAATCACCCTTCAGCCAGAGGAGTCTAACCTTAAAACCCCRTAACTCAATTTTACATAGTGTTAAAGTTTGGGGGAATATTTGTCAGTGCCGGAGCTGATACAATCAGTCTGGAGGACCCTAGAACAAAGAGCAGTGGGTGAAGAGCGTGTCACCTCGGCGCACATTCGTTTCCTTGATGAACAAGGAGCTATTAGTTGGCGAGAAAGCATCATCAGGGTGAAGGATGATGCCGATTGTTTCTGCTGCTCTTCCTGTGACACTGGATTAGGACACGAAGCCCCAGTGTTTGTTTAATGCCCCACTGGCTCTGCCCCCATCGCACGCAGGTAYGCGTCTGCACCCTCGCAGCCACCCTTCAACACCGACCAAAAAATCAATTTGGACACCCAATCTCTTTCAACAGTCACATCTCTCACGGGTTTAACAATAAAAGTTTTAAGAAGTAGTTCATCACCCTAAGCCTTAAACAAAGCTACTCTAAAATACACACGTGTGCACATCACACACACGCACGCACACACAATACCTTCGTGCAAAGTGACAATGACAGAACGTCCGGAGGAACCTCTTTGCTTGAGYGAACCCACTGGCAGGTACAACAGCTCCAGGGAGAAGCTTGCTGAGTAAAGTGCTACTTTATTTCTTATGTTTAAAGGGGAAATGAAAGAAGTGAAAAGAAGGAAAAGCCTTTTCCTTCCTCTAGTTGTCCTTTAAAGAATTTCACATTGGAATTTATTGCACCAGTCTTTAAATTAAGTTCTTCAGGACAGTGGCTTTATTTTCGCACATGGTGATTTTCAGCACTACATAACGTGAGCAATAACTTAACATATTCCCTGTGGGCCACATGGAACCAAACATTTAAGCGCATGCTTGAGTTGCAATGAAGTCAGTAGTAGCTTAGCATGTGTTAACACGCATATTTAGCAGGGGCTGCTATTGCTGCCCATATTGTCTCTTTCAGGTGGGGATTTAGTATTTGAGGCCTTGTTTCGAGATGGATCCAGCAAAATACAGGTGCAGACATCACTACTCSCATGAGCGTTTACATGCAGGTGGGCTGGCAATAGCCTAAATGCCTTTCCAGGATAAAGCTACTTTTCTTCTGTGCGTATCTTGCTTYCTCTCAGAGAGAAAGACCCCGAGGGCCCGCACGCACACATGTATAAGGAACATGGGGAGAAGCATGCATTTTGTTTTAACTTTTTGTTCCCAACTTGTCATGCAGATGTGTCCCAGAGACGAACAAAGAGCCGCTTGCTCCGTTTGCACACAAGTCACCAGGCAATGTATGCTCATTGCYGTTCTAGGCTAGGAAGAGCCTCTTCCTCTTCCCCAGCTAACAAAATCATCCAGCTCAAGATTGTGATAAAAAAACCCACAGCCCCAAACCTTGGCCAACCTTAATAAATTTCAAGCACATAGTCTAGAGCATCTCTTACCCTTGTTCCTGGGGAAGTACACTTACAAAGATCTCCACAGCTTTTGTCCAGCTAATAATATATTTGCTGTCAGGAGATGAACTTTCTATTTGCAGTAACCTCTCCAGAGGTTACACCAAGAGCCCCGTCCTTGCAAGTGCCATGCACGTTCRACCCTTGGCACTTCTACTGGAGTGAAACAGCATTTCCCAAGTCTGAATAAAGCCTCRCTGCCAGCGCAGGGCTCTGCCTGAACCAGAGGCTCGGTCCTGCCCCGCCACGAGGGATGAACAAGCCAGTCTGAAAACGGCACCTCTCGCGATGCTGCTGCCCCCCGCACCTCTCCCACTGCCCCTGAAGCCTCCCCACCCCAGGTCACTAACGAGATACTCCACTGCCTACTAATTTAGGAAACTAGGATCCTTTTCCTTCACACAGGGCAGAACTGAAGCAGTAGTGAAGTTCCACCCCGACACTTTGCTAACTTGTATTTCCTGCATATTGATCCCTCTGCTGGGGAGAATATAGAGACACAAAGYGTTTATGCCTTGGATTTACATACTCATGAATAAAAAGGCATTTAGGAGGCGGGGGCATATGTTATCCCAGCYCCCATGCAGCAGCAACTTGCGCATTGATAATTCACATGTGTTTGACACGGGGAACATGCAATTTGCCATGAGAAAAAGCTCCATCCCAGGTCCCGACAGCTGCCACGCCGCCCCGAACGCGCTCCCGACGCAGCACCCTCCTAAAGGCGCCTGCGCACCAAGCRCCGCGCTCCTGCTAAAATCGTTCTACGGGCTCAGGGCATTTTCCACTGCAATTAGTTTTAAGCTGCAATCGTAAGCAAATGCTCCCCATTTTCACAGCAGCTCACTGTTGCTAAGCGGCTCGCTAAAAGACCCAAATAACACCTTGTTGTTGAAGACTATGCCCTTGAGGTACCAAAAATAAATCTGTTCACCTGATCCTGCGCTTACCAAACAATACAAAACCCCCTTTTCCCCGTGAGCTAAAAGAGAGCGGAGAAACGGGGATGTTTGTTGTAGAAGAGTTGYATTAATAAGTAATCAGCATTTCACTGACCTCTACACAATTACAACACTTGTCCAAGGTCCCGCAGACCCACCAAACCACAGAGATTTTACCACGTTTCACAACATTTTGTTTTTCTTAAGAGCGCCAGCTCTTGCGATCAAGGAATTACTTGAGAAACTTAAAAAACAAACATCCTTGCGGCTGGGCAGAAATCCCCTTCCAAACCGCAAACCAAGGCAATACTCCACGGCAGAGGACAAATCCCAAACCCGTTATTTTACATAGAAGCAAACTGGTGCTTTTAAAGCCAGCGTTTGAATCCTTAGGGTGACAGGTCTCAACTGCAAATCACCACCATGAAATTGCAGCTCGTTTGGGAGCCTGGTTTGCACCAGGATTACTACCTCCCTCAAGCTACCAAAATGTTGATGTGCTATGTTTCAACCATTTTATAAGGAAAGAAAAACTGTTTCTATGGGGTATAAGGGAACTTACAGCGGGGATTAAAGACAGAAAGCACTTTATCGCCCAAACCTCTGTGGCCACTCGTAGCACAATAACATCCTCTCAAACTTCCAAGTGTCTCATTTCCAAGAAAAATGACTTTGCATCCAAAATCGGCACCCACAAAACTGTGGGTTCAGCCGATCGCCCTCTGGAACCGCGTCCGCAGCCGTACACGTCTGGCTGATAGAATCGGTGGCACAAGTCAGATAGCATTTCTACAGCAATTACTTGCACTACAGTTTGCTGCAGCTGTAAAATCCCAAATGAGAACAAGAAGCCAGTTTGGGTTGGGGTTTGGTTGGTTGGTTGGTTGAAATGAAAGCTGAAAATCTTGGTGGCTTCACTCTCAACGCTGCTTGTTCTCTACAAAGGTCGGAGCTCTCCTATGTAATTTATGCATCTATTTCTGGCAGCTTGCAAGCAACCCACCCTCCTCCTCTCCAGCCCGAACAAATAATCCTTAATATAAAGGTGAACCAAGTTGCTCCAAATAAAATATAGCCCAACCTTTTGACCAGACAGAGTACCATTCCAGGAACTTATTTGCACAATGCCAGAGACATTATCACACTGGGCTCGAAAGTGCTAATGTTATGGTGCATTTCCATTCGGAAAATGATAAATCAAGGAACACAAGCTCTGTAGCTTTAAGGGAACCCAATTTCTTTACAAAATGTCAGAGCATTARTACATATCTTTTAAGAAAATGCATTGTTTTCTTATACATAGATTTGTGCCTATTCTCCTCCCCCTGGAAAAAAAAATTACACTGAACTGGTTGAACCTGCTCCCAGTCATGGCAAGGAATTAGGCCTCCTGTCACAGAAATAACCTATCTGTATTTTAACCTCTTGCTCCCTGCGCTCATTTGGACAACGCCTGAAATCAGAAAGGAAAAAAGCCAGGAGGAACATTCAGCAGCAATTGCACTAGTCACAAATCCATTCCCAGAACGTTTCCTACGACATTTCATAAGGCTTGAAAGTATATCAACAGCAAGTTTACAACAATCTGGTCAAAAACAGCAAAGGACATTTCTGGACATCAGGGAGGCAGAGATAATTGCTTCTAATGGTATTTGAAAAGAAAAATATAAAGCTTTCAGCTCTAATGTAAGAGGCATTTACACTCATCTGTGGACATTCATGGTTCGATCTACACAGACTATCAAACTTGCAGATACTCAGCATTTCTGAAAGTCAGGTTCTTACTCTGCATTTTATGAGTTTTTTTTTTTTTTTAATTACATCTGAAATCCAGCAACATTTGGGCAAGCTGCTGCCTTCGAGAGCCACCGCAGTGGCTGGGCCACGCTAAAGCAGCCCTGCAAGCAGCCGGCCACGCCACCCGCACGGGCCCCTCCAGCGCCCTGCCACTGCTATTTACACTGGCACTTGGGGAGAAAACCACTATTCCCACTTTCGGTTTGGAAGAGCAGAGGCCTCCTGTTACTCAGTCAACACCAGGGCTTCCTCCAGCCCACAGCAGAGCTTAAAACTTGCTGTTGGCCCGCCACACGGCGCTGGAGGAGGAGGAGAGGGCTGAAGCCAGCCCCGGCTGCACGCTGGGTTCGGTATTTGCCGAGACACCTAAGGAAGG
>NW_028186506.1:257281-316174 GCF_003343005.1 Rhea americana | reverse complement strand
GCACCCCGCCCCCCCACGTGCCCTGCTCCACACTGACTGCACCTCGCACATCTGCCGGCCGCCCCAACGCACCCGCGCCGCACACCTCCTCGCAAGGCCAGTGCACGCACACCTGCACCCCGCAGGCCCACCCGGGCTACGCAGGACTGCACGCTGGGTGCCCACCTGCACCAAAGCAGYGGTGCCCCCCGCGTGCCCCCCGGAGCCGAAGCAACGCCGCCTAAGAGCCGCTTAAGAGTCAGGCTTCCAGCTTGAGAGTCCAGCCTATAAACAGGCTTTCAATTAAGTCCATATTTAGGAATTTATTACTAAAAGTTTAGAAGAGGTAAGAAGGTGGGGGGGGYGCACACAAAAAAAGCAGGTGCAGTGGTACATGCAAAGACTACCTAACAGCAGGGAAGCACAGATCCTCCAGAGCACCCACACCCCAAAGAGCGGGGAATCCACGCTCTAACACACCACTAAAGAGAAAACTACACCCTAAGAGAGGAAGAAAACGTTCAGCCTCRCACAGAGGCTGAGAGGAGGCCCGCGATGAACAGGGCAAGGAGCTGCAGAAAGAACTGCAGAGAATCCCCCCCGGATTTCCAGGCCGACTCTCTAGGATCTCTTCTGTGAGGATAATTCATACAGAACTTCCGTATTTTACCTCTTCCCTACTCAGTTATATGTAATAGAAGGCCAAATGCAAGGAGATGCAGCCTCTCCAGGACACAGATGGGTTAAAAACCCACCACCCCTTACAGGTTMTAAACCTACGTTCCCCTCACCTTTAGTACCGTGTTTCATTTTATCTGCCCCTCCACCCCCCAGAGCCACTGGGGCGCAGTGAAGTACCGTCTCATCTACCACCCTCCACCTTTTAAGATAAAAGCCATTTTTAGCAGATTTTTAGAAAGCAAGGGGAATTTTTTGCTAATGGATTTGTTTTTCCTCTTAAGACACTCAGTACTTACATATTTTTAAAAAATACACATATGCAAGCCCACAAAACTAAWCAAGCTATAAGTATGTTTGCCCAAACTGCTCTGCTGACATGATGGAAAAATCTTGGAAGCCAGAGGCAAGATTTCTTCCCCTGAAGAACATGCCTAACAGAATCCGTAAAGTACCTTTCTGTCACTATGAGTTATACTGCCCTTCAAGAGCTAATGTACACCTGTATTACATAAAAGAAAACATACTGGTGCTTATTTTGCTGCAACACTGGCAGTGCAGGTGACAGCCAGGCACGGGGACGGGCCCCCAGCRGCTGTCACCTCCCTAGCGCTGCGTGATCTCACCGCGACACCAGTGAATCGCTGATCCTGGCTCAGGCCTTGGCTTCCCACCAGAGATTAGATGCTTTGCAATGACAGAAGCTCCGCTAAGGCGCTACAGGAAAATCAAAACTGCCTCCCAGCAGAAGAGCTCAATATTAAGAGGTGCAAGTCCTACCCCTCGGGAAGCTATGGTATCTACCTTACACTTCACACGGTAACATTCAATCAATGGAYGTTGAAAAATTAAGTGATCTACCAGTTTAAAAGACAAAACATTTTTAAAAGTCTTCAAGTGGTCTGAGCAGAATACATTACATGGGAAGCATCTCATCAGAAGTACTTATCATTATAATAGTACTTAGCTCTTTTACAGTGCTTCACAGCCTCTCAGCACAGTACAAACATTAGCTTCTTAATCACTCATTAGGGACGATCCTATAGAACAGGGCTATGGCTCATTGAGTAAAGTCATCCCCAACTTGCACAGTCCCTCTTGCTCCCTCCACCAGGGACAAATTTCAAGGTTCTGTCAAATTCCCATGGGAAGTTCAGATCAAGCAAGGAAAAGACAGTTCAAAATGAAAATGAACAGTCACGGTGTTCCCCTTCTTCTCCTTTTCCTGTGGTAAGGAGAGGCAGAAGCAAGCATCATCTCAACCAGAGAAATCTGCTTCCATTAAAGTCTTGAATTAATAAACTTGGAAAAATCAGGAGGCATCAGATAACAGCCTTTAACAGTTTGCTTTGGGCCTACGCCTAAGGAAACAACCTCGTTGTTGCAAAACAGGACTAAGATCGAAAAAAAGCCACAGGAATGATGAGTATGTTCCTAAAACTGGCCAATTTATTCTTCTGGTCACAGTTCGATGGATTACCCCATGCACAAGCCACCTGTGCTGCCTGAAAAGTAGCAGTTCTCAGACACTTGTCTGCATTACAGCAGCACCCTGAGGGTCCATCATGGTTTGGGCACTACGCTAACACACGGTAACAGAGTTCCTGCTACCGGGAACCGGCTAAAGGACAAGAGACAACATGCGGAAGCAAGAGAGGCACAAGAAAGGTGAAGGTGCTCCCACTGCAGGAAGCCAAGGCAAACTCAAGAGAGAAAAATCAGTGTGTGCAAGCTTAAAGCTTGCTAATCTTCCCCAAAGAATGTTCTAATTCAGAAACCAAGACTGTTTGATGCACACTTCAGCTGCATCCACTTCCAAGTGGTAACATTTGAAACTCTCATTTGACTGACTTCATACTCTTAGATAAGATCATGGTGCCTTCTTTCAAGTTCCCTACTAGACAAGCTGTGAGTCTTACCAAGAGCCCATTGAGGAAAATGTTGCCTGGAATAGGTTGCCCAGGTCACACCAGGGCTCTACATCAAAACACRAAGGGATTCTTAAGTGTCCTGGCTCCTAGTTTCACATAACATCACTAGGTTCAGCTAGAGCCCAGCTCTCAGGAGAACATCACAGTGTCTGCTGGGGAGCTGGGATCAGTCACAGAGGTCTAGCAAGTTTGCCACTTTCGGCAATGATACATTGCCATGTTTCACCAAGAGGTAACAGTTAAGGAGAGCAGCAACTTCTTAGAGACTATGCTATTCATGACCCCATTTCCCTTAGAATTAGTGTGAATGAAGAGAAGATATGAGGTAGCTGCAGGAATGAGGCCTGGCAATGTCTCATTAAGTCCTAACATGCATGACTCTTAGCAATGCATTCCATGTATCCAAAAGCATGATTTGAGAACATGATATGGCTGGTACCACTCAGGTCCAGGAAAAGGTAGAGGATATGACCAGCCTTCATATGAGGTTTGCTGTCATCTAAAATAAAGGGCTTTATGAAAAAAACCAAGCAAACAAAACCAAGCAAACAGAAAAAACAATCTCCTCAAATAAACAAGGAAACTGATGGCAAGTCATCACAAAAATTCAAACCCCACAGGAAATCACAACATGATCCATATCCATTCCAGCGGCAGACACAGAAAAATTCATTCTGATGGTGCCTCTACARATCAAGGCAGAGCAAAGAAAAGGTTTGACCAAAAGCCTCTTCCCCCACTGTCAATATTACCAATTCAGACTACCAACAGTTTGAATTTCATCAGCCAAAATTGCTCAATTTTCATCCAAAATGAACGCATACAGAGTCAACACTATGATACACAAATATTCAGTACTCTTACCAGTTCGAATTTCCAACGACAACTCATTTTTACGTGACTGGTCTCAATGTCAGCTTTCCCCCCTCCTTTTTGTAATATATAGTTTTTCTATGTTATCAGTCTCCTTGCCATTCTTCCATTTGGGCATCCTTCCATCAAGCCTGGCATTTCATCTGTGTCTGAAAACTTCCAGTGGTGCCAAGTGTTTGCATACCTTGCAAGTGTTATGTCAAACTCTGCCCCTTAGGGCTGCCAAAAACCACCACTCAAAGTTAGCAAAGCAAATACCTCCTTAGACAAGCTTAATAAACATACTAGGAGAAACCCTAGATTTTATAAAGACATTGCTTGCCTGACGAGGCCAAGCTTGAGGTCTTCAGCACCCTTTCATGTCCCATTTAGTGCAACATCCATTATCCTTGTCACACATTCTCCATCCACACTCTGCATAAGTGCATCATATCTGAACACACAGATTCCTTAAAACAACCGGTCCCAAACTCCACACCTCTTTGCTTGCTGCAGTCACTTGCTAACTATCAGACCAACCTTGTCTCTAACCAGCCTAAATGAAGCTATTCATTTTATAGCTTGAATCAATACATATGGCAGATACGCCTAGTGCTCCACACTGTGAGGAAGCTAACCTCGGTGCCCATCAGCTCTTATGGCCTCATCCCAAACAAATCCTCATTTCTCCATGGTCTTGACTGATCCGCTAACAAGAGTGGGAGTATACATAAAAGAGTACGTTGAGCAGAGAGAAGAGGAGGCACTGAAACAGGAAGGACAAGGAGTGAAAAAAAGAAAGCATGGTAGGAAGTGCAAGGGAAGTGAAAGAAGAGGAAGAAACAAGATCTGTGGGAAGGGAGAGAATGAGGGTCTGAGACCAAAGCAGTCAAGCCTTCACAAGGGACTGAAGATAACCCCTGAGAAGATCAGAACAGTTTCAGCTCTGTAGGCTTCAATTTGAATAGCATATCACATATTCATCAGTGCCAACCACCACCCACAAGCAAAGCGAGCACCAAAGCAACTTTTTGCCCAGAAAAACCCAGGCTGACRTTTAATGCTCTGGAACATGCACTTGGCCTCTGCCTGACAGCTCACATCCAACACTTTGGAGCACTTCTATGCTCTCCAGAAGAGGAAGTACAAAATTCCCAAGCATTAGAARGATCACCATAAGATTTTTATAGTGGTTGATAAAGCAGATACCAGGCATGAAAAAAGCAAAGAATACCTTTATGAGATGAATGAAAGATAACAAAAARTAGTACTGAATTCCACTTACCTTTCCATCTACTTCACTCAAGGACTTCAAAAAACAATGACTTACCTTCGTCCTGGAAGTCTGATGAAAGTGAAATGTCAGACGTCATGGAAGGGGCCAAACTCCAGCTCTGATTTTCCTCAGAACTGTCCCGTCCAAAGCAAGCATCATGCAGATCCTCTCCTAGAAAGGAATGGAGAGCCTAATTTTAGTGGAGAGTACACATTCTCAAACCCAAATCTTACTGCCTACAGTGAAACATATTTCCTGCTGGTTCCAACCTCTCACTAAAGTATTCTCCAAAACCCCTTTTGTGGGCATAAGGCCAGATTCACCATTTAGGACTACAGAGGCATATTCATGCTCCAAGAACGCTCATGCTGCGTATGTACAGACTTTGCACTTGGAGAACATACAAGCAGAAGGTTGCAAATATCAGTCTTGGGGCCAACATACTAGAGCTATGTTCAATTCCTTGCTCTTAGTGCATGACCACTGGGTAAAGCAGCCGTCTACAAAATGGAGGATTATACTGTTTTTCACTAAGATGAAGAGTCTTCCTATAGTGTAAGAAAAAAGGTTTGAGAGTWTCAGTTGGGGAGGGAATGATTCTCTGTCATGGCAGACAGTCACGTACAARTTAAGGGAGGCAATAGCTGTGTGTGGAGGCAGGCGCTATCGCCTCCTCACGCTGGATGTTTCATTGCATTTTTCTGTGAACAGACATTTTGCTAGGGATTTTTCTACTAATACTAGGGTTTATGCAAAAGGCAGTTAGACACTACAGTGTCAGACACTGATACTGAACTTTAGTATAAATGAAGTGCAACTAGTCTACCTGCAGAAGATACTGCTCAGCCTGAACACTGCAGAAGACTGGTCTTTCAAGCTTTTGCCCTACGTTTCCTGAATACACACAAYCCCAGACTGCTGATAAGGGAGGCAAAGACAGCTGCTTATTCATTCAGCACACAACAAACAGCAAGAAAGGTGGGTTTTCAGCTGATTTTAATTGTGCTCAAACACTAAGTTCCAAACAAGTTTTATCTCAGCAAACAAATGGACTGCGTCCCACAGCTGAAACTAGGTGCTGTTGAAAGGGTACTAAGGCCCTGAGCAGAGGGTTGCAGCACTCATTTCCCCACCACCACCAAGAAACACAGTGGAGGCCCCAAAAAGTCTGCAGTTGAAGAAAGATGTGATATAACGTTCTGGAGGTTTTATTTTCAACATCCCAGGTYGCAACCTTGTCCTGATTTGTCTGAGCACGAAGTTCTCAGAGACCCCAACGCACACATTCAAGCACAGATTTTCAAGAAAACKCCAGTTCTTCTCCAAAAGCGATGACCTGGCCACGAAGAGTGTAGCACACACAAACTCTCCTCCCACAGATCAGATCCCCCAAAAGGCCACACTGGGTGCCAGACACTATGATAATCGGCTGATTATTATAAACTGAAAAGCCTTGAAAAACTGAACTGAAAATTTGGCTTCAAAAGATTTACCAAAGGCCAGTGGSGGTCAGTGGTAGAACAGAGTGGCTCTTGGCAGTCTGTCCTTTCAGCCTGTACAACTTCCCTAATAGAAGAAAAGGCCAAGAAGTAGCATGTTATAATCAGGACTTTTGCTAATTCCATGCTCACTTGCTTCCAGTAAGCATGCAAATGGTAACACCTGATTCAAGAGAAAGAAGGAAGGAAATATTTTCTGCATTTCATTTAGGAACTGCATCATTCAGTATCTGCATTACAGATCTCTCCTTCACAGAGGAAACTATAGTTCCCAGGGCACAAACAGGCAGACTTTGATTCCTCCTTTAAGATCAGACAGCAAGCAGAGTGGGCACTGCAGCAGGCCCCTTTCCACAGACTACTTCTAAGCCATCAAGAACGAGCAAGAAAGCAAGCTTATCTATGCTTTCACAACAAACTGGAATAYGTGCACCTCCCTCAAAAAACAGGGGTTAAAAAGCAGAGACTGAAATCCTCTCCTCCACTGGACAGAGTCTGGCAAGTCGAGCGCATCCACAAGCAAACCTCTGACCGACTGACCTTGGCTATGTCGTTGCTGTGCTTTGCTCAGTTGTGTGTGACAAGGGGCTGTTTCTTCCTTATTTTACTGTAGCACTTTTGAGATCCTCGAATAAAAAGGTTCTAGAAGTCTATATAAAAAGCTGCTACCAAACAGCAACAGCTCATTGTCATAGGCAAAACGCAGCTTTCATCCTAATGAGGAGTCTTCCCAAGTGCTGTGCTGCAGCGTTGCGGGCCTGACTATCTGCAGTGATGTGAAGATGCCAGCATTTTAAGACAGTTTCTGTGAGCCCATTCAGCCCTGATGTGTTAAAAGAACATTTTCTTTCAACCAAACTGCATGGTATTAAGAAAAACAGGCTTTTCAAACAAACATCAAGGTAACAGGTGTTGCCTTATAACGAGATACAGGTGCAGCATTATTGCGATAATGAGCAAACTGTTTATGGTTTCCGAATAGCAGGAGGCAGCATGGCACAGCACAGGCGTCTCGCTGGAGAGGAACGGATCGCGCATCCATGCATGCATGCAGTAARCCATTTGGAACAAGAGCAAGGGCCCGATCATGAAAGTTGCTTGCAAGAATAAGTCACTGGCTTTAACAGCAGGAGTAGCTGTTCCTCCCATAAAGCACGTGGAAGAATCAAGTCATGGTCTGTTCTGGTAATGTATTTCCCAGGCAGCATTATATCATGAGACAACTTACAGAGGGGTTGTCAACACAGATATATTCTTTCTTGCTACTGGTTCACATTCCCCACATGGGAATGGAAACTGGATTTTCACATGTGTGCAGTCATACAGTATAACCCACTCAAATATGCACAGACAACAATATGTACATACATGTATCATGCCAAGCACTGTGGGAATCTGCGTTGTATGCAGCATGACAATACAAATCAATACAAAAGCATTTTGTTTGCTTTAGGACCAAACACTGCCTTGAGATTCAACCCCCAAAAAAGATTAACAAAAAAAAAAAAAAAAAAAAAAAAAACTCTACAACATAGCTACTTAAAACAAAACCTATTTCCTTTCTATCTCAATTTATATTACAAGAAAAAAACTTCTTGTGCTTTAATCCACTTCTCCATAAAGTTTATGGAGCAGCAACAGCTAGTTGAGTCCAAGCAGAAAAAATAACCAACAACTTGTCAGCGGCCAAGCTATTGTTCTCAATGAAGAAAAAACTCATTAGCTTTTAATGAAAACACAGGGAATAAAAACCAAATAGCACAGAACCCCAGCAAATAATTACCCTGCACCTGACGCAAAGCTGCTCTTTCTTCCTACTCAAATTCTCAGCAAAATTCCCCACCTTGTCACTCCTTGGAGCATGAACAAAAGCAAGATTGATTCTAAGGAAAAGAGCAAGAGGTTTTCTTGGGCTTACACCTCATCCAGGGCCTCCTCTGGCGCTATCTAGCTACCACGAGTGTGCTGAATACTCCGCTTTCTTGCTCCATGACACTTGTGGCACAGAARGAGAAATGAAATCATACCAAATATTGGCTGGCATTTTCTGCAGAAAGTGTTTATTGCATGCAGCAGAAAGAGGGGCTTGAAGGAGTGGTGTGTGATTAGCACTGATATCATGCTTTATGCATATCAACTCCAAGCAAACTGGGGAGGGGATGGATTGCATCTCTGGTGACAGRAGCATCTCCAGCAGGAGAGGCAGTAGCAGTTCAGACCACAGTGACTTTGGACAGAGGCCTGTTTGTTCAGGTTGCCATCAGCTAYGGGGTCCCTGCAGGCAGCCCATCGAAATCATATGAGCTGGGCAGACACGCAGCTTCTGGTAGAGCCTCTGCCTTTGGGGGAGAGATGGTCGATGGTCTTTTAACTGCTCAGATCTGACAGAGACTCACTTGAAGCTCATTCTTGCACAGCACATGGGAAGAGTATGTTATACAGCTACRTATAATGCAAAGAAGTTAGTGAGAATGCAAAGAACCCAATTAAGCAATAGCAAGAGACCAGAACAGCACAAGCAGGGCCTACTGGAAACGAACAGCGAGTCACTACGGCTAGGGACCATGCTTTTACTCCCCTCTCCACAACCGAATGCAGCAAACGCAGCTCTCCACAAGAAAGGAATAATCCCAACCTACCATTTGTACTTGCCTTGGAGTCCTGCAACTATGCCAGAGCAGAGGCAGGGCCTGGCAGAAGACAGGTCTGAGGATAAGAGCTAAAAAACCCTCAGTTCTGGTGCTAGTTTTGCTACAAYGCTATTGCACAGCATCAAAAAATGCCTCTGTGCCCATCTCACGTTCTGCCCCCATCTTGCTTTCTGCACCCTGGGGAGAGTGACAGTAGCTCCATTTTAAGTGTAGAATCCCTTATTGAGACCTCAAAAATCAAGACCAAATTCTTCCCACATAAAAACTGGCAAAGAACCCCTCCTTTCTTTAAATTGCAGTTTGCCTGTCAAGGAGAAAAAAAAATCATCCATCCTGGCACTCACAGGAAGAGAAACAGTCTAAATAGGTGAAAGAGTTTGGAGGGGTTGGGGGTGGGTAAATCATCTCCAGTAGCTTGTTAAGGAAACTATAATTAAGCTTGCTTTGCATTCAGTGAAGGTCTCTGTCTAGGCACCTAGAGTTTTATTAAGCATCTTTTTAGATCATAAGAAAAAAATCAATACCAAGCAAGTTCCATTTATGCTTTTATGATAAGCTAGTTCATGCCAAAGCGGAAGTAAAATCCCCAACTCCACTTAATATTCAAGGAAACAAAGTTCCTGCTTTAAAGTAATGACTCCTTAGTATCATACTACAAATAAAGGTCTCTGATCCAAATCCCATCTGCCTTCATGCTTGACAGTGTTAATATCTCTAGGTTTTCAGGGATTAATTTAGCAGTAATGCATTTCCCAAAGCAGAGCAGTAAAAGTATTACCAATACTATGGCTTAATATCCCTTACTCCAATCACTYGCTGAAATTATGGAGTATCACATGGAAACACATCAACAGAGACGCGCCCACACAGTAAGTACTGCTCATATGTAAATATATTATAGTTTAGCATTTGTAATGTTGCAGTTAAAGTTCTGTCAACATTGCCATTATAAATTATATACCTTCTTAAACACATTTATGTGCTAGAAAATGTATGATGTTTCTTTGTTGAATGCCTTAAAGGCTTCATCAGCTCTTAAGTGCCCATTTGGATTTGTGTGGTTAGCCCCCGTGATTAATACATGAATAGCTGGGGTTTTGGTGGATGCAGGTTTTTCGCACCTTCTTCACACAGACTTCTGAATTCCTCCTTATAGCGCCTGGGTAACATCACATCTGCCTGAAAATC
Organism: Rhea americana; assembly: GCF_003343005.1. NCBI lineage: Eukaryota > Metazoa > Chordata > Aves > Rheiformes > Rheidae > Rhea > Rhea americana. Next base: position 306,120 of record NW_028186506.1, on the reverse strand, counting down.
CCATGCCTTCTTTTTTGTTTTGCATCACTAACATGCATACACATCCTTCCCCCTCTCCCTAAGCTATACCAGCAGAAGTATTATTAGAACTACATTAACAAATTACAAAGAATAAAAATTTGTATCTACAGCTCTCACAACGTTCGTCCTACTTAATAAATATTTGTTTGGAGGGGAAGACTATGCACAGAGGCAGAATAACTTTGTCCCTGGCTCGCGATGTAAACAAGGCCGCAGCGAGCGCAGGACCCACCTCTGCTTACACTGTGTTTTATCAGCAGAGCAGGCTACCTCATGGCATGAGGGTCAAAAGCAAAGTGAGGGACCTCCTCTCGCACAGGAGCAGCCCATTTATCATTGTTTTAAAAGTGTCGACCCAAACAGGTCTTGGCCAGCTGACAAGTGAATCCAGTCCAAGACTAATTTTGTTCACTCACTACCTAGCTTTTTGCTAATTACAKGTAGTAAAAACAAATTAATGGTCCACTAAAAATGCCACTTATGTTCAAGACCAACAAGAAAGTGGAAAGCACTTTTGCAGAAGGCTCACCGCTGCAGCGCTGGCGCTGCTGGCGGCGAGCCCCACGCGGCCTCTCCTCCGCCGCAGATTTGGGGGATGCAATGATCCAGTGTGCCCAGCAGGTCGGGCTGCAGCGCGCAGCATCGGACTGGGGATGCACAGCCACGAAACCCTGCGCACGCTGCCAGCCACGTCTTAACCCGCTCATAGGCTGAGGGGAGGAGAAAGGCAACAAACTTCCTAGGATTAATAAAGCCAAGCAGGCAGGAGCCAGGCAACACAGCAGTGACAGCAGCCTTCCTAAAGCGTGAAGGGAGACGTGTCCCGTCTTTCTACCTGGGACGCAAAATGAAACCCTTGTTATAAGCGGCAGGGGAGAAAATAAATACTCAAACGCTTTGTAGGATTTTGATTTCTTAATTGAAAGCAATTCAAGTTTTCCAAGTCTCAGATTTGACTGAATAAAGGCAAAGAAGGCTGGGAAGCTCAGGGCAGGCTGGGGTTAAATTGTTTTTCCTCTCTGTCATATGGTAAAGAAACTTTGTGACTACATGAAATAGAGTAGCCTGCAAGTTTTAAATTCAAACCTTTAAACCTGATATGCAGGCATTCAACCCCAAACCTTCCCACAACTGATTTGAGGTTTATTTCTAAACAAGAAGAAAAAGTGAAACAAATCCACCCTCCAAATCCACAAATCCAACTCCCTCCACCCCCCAAAAAAGACACAGAAACGTGTCACTTGCAAGYCTTGTCTGAGTTAGTTCTTAGACTGAGCTTCTCTAAGACAAAGCTCACTCCTATGAGCCTAAATTTCCACTAAATTTGGGGGCCTAGCTATGCTCCCCAAATCCATCACAAAACTGAAGTTAAGCTCACATTGCAGCTCTATTAAGTCCTTATTTTCTATTCCCATGCCAGCCCCTCTTGACCCTCCTCAGCTGAGCTCTCCTCTCCAGTTTTTCTTCCCTTCCTTTTCTTCCCTTCTGCTCCCTCCCTCCCCCAGCCCTTGGCACCTTTTCAGCCCAGCCACTGCCTGTTCTGCCTCTCAAGCGGGCAGCAGCCACCGGCAGCAGCTGCCTGACGGGGGACACAGCACACTTCAGTCTTGCTAGAAACAAGCATGAAACCCTGCAAAGCAGAAAACTCCCACGGGATGTAAACAAGTAAACAAGATTTATTCTTTCATTTATAACCTAGTAACATATCAGTGAAATACAAAGCCCATCCAAAATGAGCAAAATCAGCTGAAAGCAAGCAGTTCATATTTCTGTCCAGTAATATATTACTCCTCGTGAGCCTCTTGGAAGAGACCAAGTCTTCATTTTAAGAATGGGGAAACTGAGGCACAAGAACACATATCTGCACTTTGGTTCATCTTCTGAAATCCCAACTCAGCTAGAAAGACAGCAAAACAGCATCGGAGAAGCTGGGCCTCTGGCTTGTGCAATGCAATAATTTACAACACAGTTCTGCAAATACAACTTGGGATCTAAAAAGATGTCAACATCAGTACCAAAGATGAAACTAGAGGCCAAATTATATTTTGAGTAATGTCCATTGCAGCATTAGTAGGCTCAGCTATTTTTTTATCCAAAACTCTTCCAAGCAAACAAGGAATAAACAGAACTAACCCACCAGGGAGCAGGAGTTTAGCAAGCATATTCCAATGACAAGACACAAGGAGGCTGTCTTGCCCGTATCTACAGCAATTTTCACTGTTAAAAAAAATAAAAAAAWAAAAGCATGAACRGTGAATGCAAAGACAAGCGCCTACAGCCTATTCCAGAATGATAAGCACTCTAGGGATTGGAGGAGATGCCCATTAGGCATTTATGATAATGCAAAGGATTATTTTACAGTTCTGTTTCAGGATGAAGGCTTAAAGGGCTGAATTACTGCTTTACAGATGATTTCTATGGGGTTGGTGCTCTACAAACCAATGCAGCACAGAAATCCCTGCAGAGAGGAGGGGGAAAGTGACTCAGAACTCCAGATCTGAGCAAACTGAAGACTTTGAAAAGCTACGAGCCAGGATTCAGTGCTGCATTCCCAGCCCCATTCCCATGCTGAGTAAAGGACACGCTAATAGAAGGCACTAATTTTCCTACCAGCAATCTCTAGCTGGGCTCAGACCTATACAGGACCCTCTTTTTCCTGAGGTCTCAGAGACCCATTAAGGGCCAGAACAGGGGATTTGCATCCCTTTTCTCCAGCAGCAAACCCTCTCCTTCCACAAGTGGTCTCTGCTGCGAGAAGCGCAGGTGATGGTATATGCGAACACTCGTACTCCCAGGGGAGCAATTTCTTGAACGCTCTTCCACTCTGCGTGAGCACAAAGCAACGCTCGGGCTGTGTGTTCACCTAAGCACATTGCAATAACCCCTGAGATTTCTTTATAAAGAGAAAGCTGCAGCACATTCCTATTACCCAAACAAGTTCAGAAAGCACAGAGGGTTCATTTGAGAAGGCTCTATCTCCAAAGCTGCACATCAGGCAATTTAGACAATCTAATAATTAGAGTATTTTATTAACTGACCAAAGTGAGAGCAATAGAACTTGTTAATATTTAACTTACTGAAGCTCCCCAAACTGCTGTATATTTAGCATCTTTATTGACATTTTTATACCTTCCACTTTACGGTACATTGCTTTATTCTTAACTCTGGTATGCTGCAAACTTCTGCAGGAAGGGAGGTAAGGCACCTCGCATAAATATGAACAAAGAGGACAATTTCAGTCCCAAAGTCTTACAATTCAGATGGATTTCAAAAGAGCTATGAGTAACTCAGTAACTTGAACACTTTTTGATTAATGAAGTAGAGATCTGAGAAGCATCTAGTAATCCAAACCAGGAACTTTCCCTAAGTTTGTAGAGTTTTAAATCAATGTGCTGTTTAAAAAGAGTTCAAAAGCTCTCATTAACCTAGTTTTTCCTCAATAAAGGTCATGAGAGTTTTGATGTCAGCTACAGAAAAACCCACCCTAACTGCTAGTTATTACTTGGTCTTTCAATCCTACCATGAGTTCTGACCATCATTTCCTGGCTCCACAGCAAACTGATAATAAGCCTGAGTTTTTAACTGAATACACATTTGCTTTTGGCAACTTTTTCCCCCCCATTCAATTTCATGCAACGAACACATCCAGACAGAGAAAAAATAAGCAAATTGCCTAACACTTTAAAGAAGTGAAGGGAAACCTTTTATTTTTCCTTGTGATACAGCAATATTAATTTCAATCAGGTGTAAGTATCTCCCCATTAATTACTGTGAGCTCTTGACCCAACCAGCTAAACAGATTCCTGTCCAACACAAATTCAAAGCTGCTCGCTGGAACAGTCTGGGTGCAGCGACTCTGTCCAAGTCTGCTCTGGGACAAGGCTGGCCGCGAGCGCTCGGCGGCATCGCGATGCTCTTCGTGCCGGAGGAGCGCTGCGCGTCCTGGGGGCAGCCCCGCGCGGGCGCTCCCAGGCCAGGTGGAGGGCAGGGAGGCAGAAGAGTGAAGACAGGCAAGAAACAGCCTCCTTGTGAAAACCCGCTTGAACCTAAAACAGGTAACTGTCGTAAGAAAGTCTGTCTGCTCCCAGAGACACTGAACTCCCAGTGCCAATTCCTCTTTCTAGCTGGAATAACCTCTAAAAACTCAAACTTTACCTAGTCTAACGGATCAACAGAAGTAAGGATTTTCTTTTTAAACTTGCTCTATTTGTGTCTGGGGGGGGGGGGAAATGTGTTTTCTTTGAACACCTGAAATGCAATAGCAACAGTTTTAAAATTGTACATACGTACATATKTAAATAAAAATGTAAATGCACCTCCATACAGCCCTTCTCACAGCACAGACACTCACCTCCTACATACAACATTTTCCAAGCGGAATATTCTATTTTTTTCCTATAATAGTTGCTTGCCTCCAAAATTTGTGCATGATTCCTTAGGTAGCAGAATAATTTATAAGTACATGTAAAAGCAAAGCTGTGCAGCTGCTCAGGGTTTGCAAAACTACCGAACAGGAGGGATTTTACTGCAAAAAATACTGTCTCTATTTAGATTAGTTTGCCCAAAACATAATACATACACAGAGGCAAAGAACTGCACGCTCAGAGCTGCAGGAAGCAAAGCTTCATTGCTGATAAAGGGAGCTGTCAGGGATGTTGATATTAAAGCTTTTCTTTTTTTAAGTTAAAGAACATATGCCTTTGTTTATATTTTATTTTTCATTAATTAACCCTGTTCCACATACCACCCAAACACATCTTGGACTTTAGAAAGCATTCTAACAAAAGTTTTYTTGTTTTCTTTTTGTCTCTGTGTGTTATGACATTTCAAGGTTTGTAACTGGCACTCATGTTTATAAAGCAGGAAAATTCCACGCATGGCGATAGAATAGATATTTTAACAATATGTTACAAATATTGTCAATTCAATATTTTTTCCCTTGCGTTTTCAAACACATCATAAATCTAGACTAGGTTTCTGTGTATGAACCCTGCTTACCACTGAGCTAGAGTCTCTTGGCATGCATGCAAAGAAGGGTTTTTTTTATAAATAAAACTTAGTAAAATCACTATGCACTCCATTAATTCAGGAACACTCTGCCTCAGCTTCAAAGGGGATCCTTACAGTAAAGATGGTGTTTCTGCTGCTTTAATGATTTGCTACTTGTACTTGTCATAACTACATGAACCAAATATGCAATACTAGGGAGCAGTGGCTTAGGGAAATGCACAGTTCCGTCTCCCATCCAGCTCCGCTTCAGTTCAATTCAATAGATTTGAGGCTTTATATAGAAAAGCTACTTCATAAATCTAACACTTGAAGCCTTTGTATGATGCCAGTTAATGAAAGAAAACTGCACGCGTGCCTCGGGTATACATACCTCATGCACTGCTGCGACATCCAACCCCGTGAACAACCGGCGACCCACGAAATACCATGCATCCGAGCCAAAGTAAGTAGGGCCAACAGAGGTAAAACGATACACACTTCATCTAAATAGTGTATACTATAAGATAAGTGGCCTACTAAGACTTTCCACRGTGTTACTTACTTAATCCTTTTATGGGACATGAAGGCTCCCTATTAAGCCATGTTTTAGCCTAGCTCATCCCCTACCCCCACCTCCTTGCTATACTGTTGTAATTTTCTCTCCCAGCTTCAAGGAGGCCGTTTTTGTAGTTAAGGCACCGAGCAAGGAGAGCCAGGAGATCTGGACTCAATTCCTGGATGCAATTGTAGATTCTGTGCTGCCTTAGGCATATTCCTTGATCCTCAGTTTTCCTAAACTTAAGAAAGGAAGAATAATCCTTGTTCTCTAACATGTTTTGACTATTTATGAATACTTCAGGGGACATTGCTATCAGAAGATACCCACATAGCACTTCAAACAAAACTGTCTGGAATTAATTTTTGATAGGAAGACAAAAAAGTTATTGCAAGCTCAATGAAAATAAATCTTTTTTTATTCACCTGTTCAGTTGTTCATCTGTTTTCTTAAAGAAAAGTTAAAAGTTATTGTCAGCAACAGCATTAACTTTATGTTTATTTTTCTAGTGGGAATGAGTCCTTGGAAGTTGAGTTTTCCGTGCAAACCCATAGCAAAGGGACACCCATGTAGCACGGAGGCACAGATACTAGAAGAGGATTTGGAGGCACATTTTTTTCATTAGCTCCAAGTTGGAGCCTTCAGTGGGATGGGCAGAGCTAGATTTTCACCATCCCTGAAACCCTATGTCTTCGAGCACAGAGTATTTCAGAGTGACCTTTGCACTCAAGGATCTCAAAGCACTTTATAAACAAGGATTTAAACCAATTCAGTTCTACCAATGGCCACATTGTCTTCTCGTACTTGCCCATCTCCATACACCTTTTGGGTCTAGGGAAAATGAAAAAACTAGTGAAAATAACGTTACTTGGTGCAAAGTGACATTACAGCAGAGCCAAAACCAGAACTTTCAACACTGATTCAAAGCTCCCCTCCCTATTTAGCCACACAACCACCTTTCTTTTTTTTTAATCCTTCCTTTTACATTGCTCCTCATCCCTCACTTCTCTTCCCAAATAACCATCTCTTCTTTCCTCCTCCTCCTATTTAATCCTAAATCCCCTTGCAGTACCCTAGAACAGCCTGCTGCCGCTCCCTCAGACCGTTCATTTCTGCTGAACTAAAGCTGTTGCAGAACATTTCCCCTGCACCAAATTGTAAGAAGAGACAGAAACAGCAGGGGAGAAGTAAAATCGACCCAGATCTCATGAATATTTTCCTCTGTCAACTTCCCTTAGTTCCATTTCCACAAAGAGGAGGCTTCYGCAAGATAGCAAGGGTATGCACATATCCAGTGTATTAAGCGTACAAAACGCTACACACAGGCCGCCAGCCCTCCTGCAGAAGGAAATGGGTCACCCTTTGCTCTGTTCAAACAAGGGAAAAAATAAGGTATAGCTGTACACTACAGTCAACAACATCACTCGGCGCATATGAATTAGGCATGGCAACTCATCCCACAAATCTTACACCGTTCAGTTACATCTTGCCAGAATTGGCCTGGTCTACCTGATCTATCAATACAAGACCCACATTCCTATTCCAAATCTTCCAGGAAGGAGAAATTTATATCAAAAACAGTCGTGGTCACAAGTTTTACTTACCCTCTTTAGAAAGGCTGTTTACAAGATGTCTTTCAAAGAAAACCCCAAATCTTTTCAGAAGAAGCCCTTTCCTTTCTGCATCTCAGTCTGTTATTTAAGTGCRCTGGCAGTACAGCTAAGCAGCTAATTTACTCCTGCTTTTTGTGATCCTCTTACCCACGCATCCAGGCACTCAAGTTACTGTTTTTTTCTTTAAACTAAATACTACATTGTAGCTTTCTGACTCCTTTCCATTCAACTAGCACCAGGTTCTTGTCTCCATCTCTCCTTCCCCCAGCAGGGCATCATAAACAAACTGGGGCTCTCAAAGTGATGCCCAAGCCCCTCTTAACATCCAAGRTGTCCTGCTTCCTTAATATGTTTTTTCAGGATAAGAGCAGCTTTTCTGATGATCTAGGAACAAGTTTGGAGAAATCTGCATACCCAAAGACCCAGGTACTTGTACAGTGATTCCTAGCAAGTGTTTAAGTGAGCTGGGCACTTCAATTCATTTACAAATCTATACAYAGTTCTACAAACCAACCTTCCTAATATTACTTAGGCTTCTAACTCCGTAAAACACAGAATATCTCAAAAGAACAAAAGGATCCCTCCTCTACCCTTTAAATTGTAAGAACTTTCAATTTTTTTTTTAAAAAAAATCTAATTTTGAGCCCTTTTATGCATTYGAAGCCTCTCACTTTTTCTTAATTTTGAACACAGCTGTCTGTTGTACTTTCTCAAATGATGCCAGATGCTGAGTTCATCAACCAAATGCATGAAAACAATGGTTTGAAAGCAATTAGAAGCACCGAGGCTGCACTGAGGCTCATATTAAAATGTGATAACACTGCTCTAGTGGGAATTGCAATGCTGCTGCATTTCTGACATTTCTGTGCTGCCAGACAGACAGGATGTGCTGGAAGCGGGCCCTGATCGAGGAGGTAACATACTGGAATTTATTTCTGGAGTAAATGAAGGATTAGCTGAGTTGGAACACTCGCAAGGATTTTTATGATGGCTCCAGCTCCCATCTTGTTTGAGCACTGGCAGATCCTTCTGTTTGTACTCACATATCACAATCTTAGTTTGAAGAAAAAGAAAGAACCCACAGAACCGCACGTTATCTAAGGCCTGGTTGTGCTCAGTGCTCCAGCTCAAGAATYGGAGCTGGACTGCATGGATTCAGTGCAGAGTAAAAGGAGCTCCAAGGTCAGCTCTAAGGGAAGACACATCCATCGATTGTCCTGGATATGCAGAAGTAACCCTTGAAAGGGCTCTCAACCTGCAGGCCCTCKGGAAAGTTTAAATCATCACCTGCATTATTGTAGAAATAAAGATCAAAGTCACAACCAGAATCTCTCATGTCACTAACAGWCATAACAAGGGATGGCCACAGTCCTGAAAAATTTACTACCTGACTGTTTGTCTACACCTGGAGACAAGGATTCAGTTTCAAGCTGGGGTTAATACAGAAATAATGATGACTGGAAACAGCTTGCAGAAGTTTATCCAGAGATACAGATAGTCTCTGCTCCCAAGTCAGTAGCCCTAACTGCTGGAATATACTGCCATTTCTGAACTTTAAGGATTTTCTGGAGACCAGAAGTTTTGTAGAAAGCTTTCCTATAAGTACTCTTTTGGAGAGGCCTACGTTAGCACCACACATTTTTGTTTAATTTCTCCTTAGTCTTGGGAGTAAATTAACTCCTGTTACCCAGGAGGAGTGCTAACCTGAACTCCCACTATAGCCTACTATGGCTTTGCCCCATTCCAGCCCTAAGACGTATCATGCACAACTATATATTCAATTCAAGCTCTTTCAGCTGATTTTACACAGGAAACACCACATAAAACCAGTCCTTCCCTGCTCCCCAAGCTCATAATGACAGTGAGAAAGTACCCTCTTTCCCCATCATGCTGTACTCACTTCGGGGCAGAAATTCCAAGTGATACCTAAAAGACAAAAAAAAAAGACAGGTATAAGCACGCGTTATTTTCTTAATGATTTGTTCCAGCCTGATGAATAAGTGACAGCTGGGTGAATTATATTAGACATGCTGCTGGAAATCCAGCAAATGGTCAAAACATATATTTTGTGCAAGAAGCCTCAAGAGGCAATATAAGTCCTACAGATGCTAGCTTGCCCCTATGACATACCCCGCTACCTACAGAAACCTTTTTACTAATCAGATCTTCCCTTCTTTGTGAGTCACAAAAATGCCCAATTTTCTTTCATAAGAACAGGTCTCTTCCTCAAAAAGGAGGCTTATATGGCCTTTGCAGTCTTAACTTCATCTCACACCTTCYTTACAGCAAAACCATTGCAGAGGGAAGTATGCACACTGCCCATATCACAGCACTCTGTTTGCAGAAACCAACCGTCTGCAACTTTTGTGAAAGTAGGTCATCAAGAAATTCAAAACACTTGCACAAAGATATCCTGACCTGCTTTAGCATCTTCCCTCTGTATTTTCTCATTCCTTTACTCATCCTTCCTAGCCTTCCTTATATGCCAGCTGTGTATTGCTCTGGTTTGCAAACTTCTCCATCCAGCTGGAAATTCTCCTTCATCTGGTGGACGTACTCATTTAGCAGCATAGGAAGGTCACAGAGCCAAGACTGTAAACTTCCCCTGCAGAACCACATAGATGAAAGCTTGCAGGATGCATGTTGTCATACCATACWACCTACTCATCCTATGATAGCATCTAAAAGCCTCGAGTGCTGGACACTTGGCAGTTACAGGGGGACAAGCAGTYGGGCACAGAACACATAAGAGTAAAGCATTAAACAGGTAGAGGCTGGTGGACTGCCAGATGTAACCCAGCTCAAGAAATAACCCTGTGTCATATCTATCAGAGCAGGAGTTACCTGCCCAGATAGTTTATTCAGTCCGTGCTTCATTCCCAGGCCCCTCAACTGAGTCCCGTTCTTTGCCCAACAAGTAGCTCAAAAGCACGTCCAATCATACATACAGTATTTCTGTTAAGTGGGCCAAGCATTCGTATGCAGACTCATCACAGGAATGGCTGTGCTGAAAAGAATCCCTCCGTAATCTCTTCTCACACTTCAAGCACATCTTGGGCTGGCATCCAAGTCATTTTAATAAAGGAACAGCACAGGCAAGCTTTGGAAACAGATCAAGGATTGGGAATAAGCCACAAAGTGACCCATTCACAAGCAAGATGCATAACAGAGGGTTGGTCTATATGCATTAATGGCAAGAATCCAGTATGTAAAAATCCAATCAATTTGTTTCCTCATTAAAAGCTTTCATGAAGAAAATGATTTAACACAAACATTCAAGCAACTGACACGTTAATTAGAAAACAACAACAGAATTCTGATTAAGGGAATATTTGACTTGTTTGGTTTGGACACAAAAAGAAAGTACACAGACAGAAGAAACTTCCCTGAGAAGGAGATCCCACTGGGATAAAGAATGGCTGTATTACATCGCAGGGAGCCACACCACTATGCTTGTAGCCAGAAAGGGCTGCATATACCTCTAGGCCTTTGGATGCTCTTGGCAGCGGTCCCTGTTTTTGTCAGGAGCTCTTCACTATGAATCCTAACACAGCTATATCCTATCTCTGAAGCCCAGAAGTGACATGGCCTATCCAAGAACAGTGGAATGGCCAGAAAGGCCCCTCCATCCGTTTGTTCCCAACCAGTCKTAGTGTTATTCAATGTTTGCTCTGTTGTAGTTTTTACTAAAATTGTACTACATGCATAAAGCCCTGAAGTCCTCACACATAAGGTCCCCCACACCTCCGAAGCCTCCGTGCTCTGCTTGCACCCTGGCAAGGAGAAACCTCCCTGCTCTGGGCTCACCTTCTGCCCARAAGAAACCTGCATCTCTCCAACCCCCCAGCTTAATATCCACCAWGAGTCAAAATACTTTCATCTGCTGAACAGACAGCGATTGTGAAACAAGGACAGTGAAATCACTTCTCCTTTTGTGAACTTTTGTCTCTTGTGCTTGAGAGACTGTCCTAATGTCCCCTGAACATGTTTTAGTGATAACATTTACTGCACTAGGACCAAAATGATTTTCTGTCACTTCTAATTCCAGTTCAATAAAAGTATAAGAGCTTTGTTTCTAACCTCTGTCATTTTTAATACAGTAAAATGGTTTAAAAAAAATGTAAAATTGAGTTCCATTTCCTACTGGACCAGCAAGCCCATGTTAGCTTACTCTGATCAAATTTAAGAGGGAGAAAAAGAAATACCAAAAGATGCTTTTTTTTAAGCATAAGGAAACAGTCAGAAATTCTAATCTCATCAGATCAGGATATGTCTTTAATCTCATGCTTTGATCATTTTCACTCTGGAAAGGCTTAAGCAGAGAATGAAAGTTAGTTCAAATTTTAATCAGGAGTGGGGAGAAGATGGTTTGCTCTCATGGAAGATGAAAGAGTAATGATCTAATTCCTTCATCTGCCACTGACTGCATGGAAGTCTTGAATAAATTACTTTTGAGGGAGTAAAAGGCATCCACATACAATATATAGTATTTTCAGTTTGTTCACTTAAATGATGAGATTTGCTTCCCCTGTGCTGCAATGTTTTATACAGGTCCAAGGTCAGAGGAGAGGCAAGGGAAGAAAGAGGAACTTACTATTTATGGGCTTTTTTACTCCTCATCCGCAGGTAACTTCATAGTTACTCAGCAAGCTACAGTTGTATAATTTTAAGAGGTGGCCAGAATATTCTTTCCTGCTCCTGCATTACTGAAAAAAAATGCAATTACCTGTGCAAAAAAATCTCATTTTGCTGTGACAACYTAGGTAGCAAATATGGTCAGTTCAAATGCATCTATAGCCATAAGTCACAAGCATGCTTATCTGTGCAGCAGAGAAGGAATTCAGCTAGCATAACCAGGCTAGTCATCTTGGGCCATTCCCCAAAGCAGATAACAGCACAGAGCTTATGGCCAGTTTTAACTTTTGTTCTCAATTAAGATAGTATGAACTGACAAGCAGGTCAAGCCTTTAAACATGTTGTGGGCAACAAACAAGTTACATGATATTTCTTTTAGCTTTTGTAGGCGGTTTACTCAAAATTACATTCCAGTAATTTCTCCCAGCAAATCACTGAGAAAACTGTAATTGCCTCATACACATTTCTTATCTAGTCAGACAGTAGAAGTTTGAAACCAGAGGTCTAATCCCTGCTCACTACTGCACTGTTCTGGAAGCTCCTTGCCTTGGGATTAGGTTTGAAATTTTCATCCTTACTTGATAATTTTTAGATTTCACAAACCATAAGTGAGAAAGCTTCCAATTCAGTTTCTTAACTGAAGAAGTTTGTGAAAAGGCTTTGTAATACGTATTTTTGGTCATCTCAACTGCTCCTTTGCAGCACTCTTATTAAAAAGTTTCTCATCTACCAGCTGTGGGTGGAATCCCCTGTGAAAAACAGCAGTTAATACAAAGCACAGCAAAGGGTTTTCAGCCAAATATGAAGGACCAATATTAAAAGCTTAAGGTGGAGGCAGACAGAGGAAAACTCTTATCAATGGTTAACCAGCTTCAGCAAAACAGACTCAAAGAATTTTTTTTGAGAATTTTGATGTGGTGTATGAGCAAGGACCTAACCAAAAAATAGGATATTTCCATTACAAAGTCAAAGACTGAGTGTTGCCCTGCCAATACGTTAACAAAGGCATTCTATGAGTATTTCCCGCACATAGTTCGCAATGAACCACCCACCTCTCTCACCTCATTGGTGCATATTTTGGGCCAGAAAGGAAGAAGCCAGATTTGGTCTATTCAAAACATAAATGCTTTCTCATGATCATATACAGCCTTTGAGGTTACATACTCAACAAGTAAACATCAGTGCGTTTCACTTTTCTGAAAGTGTTTATATTCTTTGCTCCTGAAAAACACACACGTCCCAGCTCTAATTTATCAACCTCARTAGTGGGGTCTCCAACTGGGCCCAATCAAAATTGCAACTCAAATATATAAACAGACCTCAAAGGGTGAATTCTCATGAGAAAGTGTTGTCATTTTGCAGAGGACAACCAAGTTACTGAGCAGACAGGTTTGCCAAAAAGCTTTGCTCTCAGCAGGAACAAACTGTCCTTTCGGCCTTGAGCCAAAACCGCCACCATTTCTCAGCATCTGCTCCATAAGTCCCAGGGCCTGGTATTGCCTCCCAGAACCAGAACTTGGTCTTCAGAAATGCAAGACCCTTTTAGGACACATCAGRACCTCGATCTACTCCTTGCAAATGGTTTGTAGCCAGAAAAGCAAGACTGGAAGCAACCATAATAGCATCARTTGGGCCCTTGAAGTTTGAAAATAAGTCTCCAAATCCTACACTTACTAGCCCTATTGTACTAGGGAGTCACCCTCAAGAGAGCAAGATTTGCTCTTCACAATTATTTTATTCAAAATCAGTCATCTGGGGACAGAAATGCAATAAAAGTCACGATCAGCACCCCCGCTCCTGTCCACAGCCCCAGGRTTTGCTGACCATCATGCACTGCTTGTGGCAAAGCCCCTGATTGATTCGAGACAGATCCACTTGGGGCTAGAAGCAAAATTGCTGTCTGAAGTCTCCGTTATGCCGGGGGGGGGGGGGAAATCAAACTTGATGGCTGTAATAGCCTTGAAGCTGCAGAGCGACTATAGAAGTCTAACCCCCCCACTTTTCTCTGACTCAATTTCAGTAGGAAACAAAATACAGTCAAGTTTCAATCAAGTTTTCTGCATTTTATTGTCCAATTAAGAACACTAATATCACCACAAATGGTATTAAATTAGATCTTTCAAGACAGYAATTTGTTTGGTGTGCAGTATTTGTTGCTCTTTAATGTTTGCAAAATTTTTTTCCTTAAATCAATGCTGTACAACAYTTCAAGCAGGAAAAAGATGAAAACAGAACTGGGGAGCTCACCATTAGCAAAACCAGTTACAAACCACTTCAAATGCATTTCTCAGTCAAATATTACAGAAGCAGTAGCTATGCAAGGACTCTGGTTACACAATTTCAATCATTTACAGTCCTCAGGTTTCAGATTAACAATACATTCACAAGGAAATGGATGGGGACACATGGGTAATTTTATCAGCTGGAATGGAAAATGATGCAAATTACTGAAATGATTCTAACCCAGAAGGCACCAAACTGCATTACTGGAAGAGTGCACAGCCACGTTCTCCCCAGGTATAAAAACAGGTAGAACAAAACATCTCAATTGAATTTGTCCTTCTTCCACATGATACTGTAACATAAATTCCCTCATTAAAAAAAAAAAAAAAAAAAAACTACTGAGATTAGAGATTACAAATTAGGAATATTCTACCAGACATGTTACCAGACTTTAAAAAGAAATAATCACCATGATCAATATTAAACTTGACTGTTAAACTAAAGGAGTGCCTTTGCTCTTAGACACYGAGGCACAGATTTATTGGTGCCAAGTGGTAGCAGGCTTTAGATCTCCATTAACAGCAGCTGATGGAGAGCACTTACACACCCCCAAAGCAGGAGTGCGCTCCCTCTGCCCAGGAGAGGGTCAGGTATCCCCTGCACACAGCATGAAGGAACAAACTTGGAAGCTCATTTGTAGAACAAGAAAACACAAATCCAAAATTTTCAAGTACTTCTGAAGTGACAGGGACTTTTGTAGTTTTTACCAAAAAAAAAAAAAATCTGTATCTAATGGCCAAAGCAAGTCTGAATGAAATCCTGCTCAGCAAGATCATTTCACTGGTGAGCAAATTTCAGCTCTCTGAAGAGCACGGAGAACAGCACTTTGCCTAATTAAGGACAATGTGGAGGGGCCAGACCAGCCCTGGTGTTAGTGTGCTAGGCTCAATTATCTGCCCATCAGGTCACATTCTTAAATTCCTTTTTAATCTTGATATTTCATGTTTTTCAACATAACGAGTTTATTAYTGGTAAGAATTACAGACAGTGCAGTTATACTAATGAAGCAAAATTACCCTGAAATTGCATTTTCTTTAATTCCAAATTCAAAATTTTAAAACAAAGTTGAAAATTAAAAACAGATGCAATTAATACAATTAAAATAGACCAAAAAGACTGTTTAAAACTTCTGTATGTATTTCCACTACTAATCTTTTAGAGTCCTGCTATAACACCTTGCTACAAAAGGAATCAAATTCAACTCAGTAATTTGACCAAAGTTTCTCTGGGGTTGAAGCTACGGCTGTAAACCAATATAAATACTAGTTTGTTGGTTTGTGACACGAGGAAGCACACACTGACAGCTTGCTGAGATTCATGCTACAACACCACGGCCAAGCCATCCCATTTCAGTTCCAGTACCAAGCACAGGAATTCTTAGACAGGAACAGCACACTTCTGCAACTGAAAGCATCAGAGGGGCCAGGCACGTCAAAGCACGTAGCAGGAACAGCTGATGGTGTTCTCACCTCTGTAAATCCACTCCACTGAAGACAAGTATTCTGCACTTCCARCTGAATAGAGCAGGGAGACACATACACTGGTATTGGGAGCATCTCTGAGCCCCCGCTGCATCCTGCAAAGGGAGTTGTCTCCGCACTGCGTGTGACCAGCTTCYAAGCTCAGAGAGGTTTTTATTCTTCTGAATCTCGGTCACAGCACCAGAGACCAGTCTCTGGATRAGAACACAGGATAATTGTGGTGTTCCACCACAGAATCAGACATTTAAGCCTCATCTCATACTTACATTAATACCTAAAATCACTGAAGCAGTTGGGGAGCACACATCAGCTTAGCAGGCTGTGAAGTTAACCATAGTACCAGCTGCACTATTCTTGCATTTGTAAGACTGGACAAAAGTACTCATGCGGCAGTACAGTGGCTACAGAGGTATGAGGAAAGACCTTGGCTTAGACAGACTCTTTAGCAGACTAGTACATTCCTTGGAGGTTTCTACACACTAGAGGTTTCATTGTATAGTTAAAAGACCACATGTAGACTTCATTTCTCACTGATAGCACAGTAGCAGTGCTGGGAATACTGCCATAAGCCTTAAGGAGGATTAGACAATGAGGCAGTAAAAAAGAGCTTTTTTGCTTATTATCCAGAGGTGAAGAGCTTGTCTACATTGGAGCTCCAGCTGGTGGTAGGAATGTCACAAAGTAGTCCAGTATATTAGTTATGAGTAGCAGGATTGGGCCTCAAGGTCACGTCATTGTTTTAGTCACAGCGGAGCAAATTAAAGGTAGAGTTTCAGTGTCTATTTTGGATTTCCTAGTGGGTATATGCAAGGAACTCAACATTAATTAAGCCTCTTTCTCTTCATTTCTGCTTTGATATAGAACAGGTCTGCCTTGCACTCCTTCTAGCATTATTACATTTCACCTTAGGGAAAAAAATAGTAGGAATTTGTTTCCATCATTGCAAACTTGCCTTCCAACAGGGAGCTTAAATGACTAGCCGACTCTAAGGAAAAGGAGAAACTATTTATCTCCATATTTTTAAATAAATCTCATTCCCCCCATCTCACCCCCTGCCATTGTAACTGCTCTAGAAATGTCTAAATGCTGAGGTAAGGTCATTTAACAGCAAGGAGACTTTTTTTGGTTACTGCTCTCACCAAAGGACAAGAATGGGCTTGTGTTCCTGAGCAGAGTCATGTATCCGATTCATCCCAGGTGTCGGACATCTGCTGCTAGTTCTGCCACTGGCTTTAAGACACAAGCAACAGCAGTGATGTTCTTAAGGAACAGTTGGAGACAAAAGCTTGGCACAGTGGACCCAAAACAGAAGCAACTGACCATCRCTGGCATTTCTGGAAAACGAGCATAACTCTGCCCTGGCACAATATCCTTCCCCTACCCTCCCTAAATCAAAACACCTTTTCAAAAGCAAGTTTTATCTGTTACAAATCCTTTTCCCCCCCTCCTCCGTGCAGGACTGGAAGAGGACTTCGGACACAGGTAACTCTGCACAGGCTACTCTAGCTGCTGAGTGGGAGCAGAGACATTTGCACAAACGCCACGTGTGCAAAGCCAGGACAGCAGCCCTAGAGCATGCATTGCTACTTCACGTTTAACACTGGAAAGTTGCTAGTTCCAAATCTTRCTGTGGCCATGTTATTCCACACTAGAAACATTCTAAGTACAGGACAGCTCACAACATTTTCAAAGAGAAGTAAGGGCTCCCTCCTCCCTGCCATGCAAGTTATGTTCATGCAGCTCTGAAGGAGCATGTGTGCAGACACTACTGTGCTGCAGGACCATCAGCTCCTTACATAGCCACCTCCTTGGGACCAAGCCTCAAGTTATGTTCTGAGAGTTGTTTTTCTGGATCCCATGCAAAGTAACTTGGAAAAGCAATTAAACAGAAAAGACCACCACCACCAAGTCAATCACTAAAAAATTCCCAGGACAGGATTTACATGCAAGAGATTAGAAGGTAGAATAGGATCCAAGTTAATAGAGAAAGGGAAAAAAAAAAAAAAAAAAAAAACTGTTTCAACACAGTGCACTTTAAGCAAATGAATTCCAAAAGTAAAACAGTACAGGGACTCATAACTCAGCGGCAGGGTGACTGCCTCCCCACAGCCGCTGCCTGGAACACCTCTGACATGGCTCCTCAAGCAAATAAACCGCGGGCTGCCTCAGAAGAAATTATAACCTGCAAACATAATCCACTCCCTACCTACCACACTTCTTGCAGTAAGATGGGAACAATATATCCTCGCAGGTAGCACATGGAGACATAAAGCCCAACCACTTGTTCACATTATAGTCATCAGCAAACCTCCTAGTGGGGAAACATTATTAGGCCACTGGGAGAGCAGGGATATAAAGACCYGAAGGCCAAGTTACAGGAACAGTTATTGAGACTGGCTCAGGATAATCATACTAGAGGAAGCTCTTCCCTTTCAGAGACGCATGTGTCTCTCTTCAGTAGTTTAGCAGTTTACTTAGATCCATTACGAACCCAAATAATGAAACTCTACACGCAGTGTTGTGTTTCACAGTACAGAGGTGAAATGCAGAGAGCAAGGCCTGCTCCAGGGAGGCAGGCRCTTCCTGAATGCGACTACCGATGATTTCCTGCATACCCGCCGCAAAAGCCACAGGAAGCTCCCTGAAGAGACAAACCTGTGCTTCATCCCCAGCAGCAAGGCCTGCTTAGATACTTTCAAATAAAAGACAGTCATTATTATCGTAATCTCCCACCACAAATCATTGTGTGAATGGCTCAGGTCAGAACAAGGACATTTGTATATGCTGCTCATCTCACTATTTCCAAATGCCACCAAGCAATAAAACACAAGTAGGAAACCAACAGTGCATTGYAATTTTTGCTCAAGGGTCTCACTTTCTTCCCCAGAAGTATCTGTTACTTATTTGCAATGAGCAACAGAATTAAGGTCTGTATCTTAACCTGACCATCCAGGAAGAATGTGCACATCACATCTCCTATTACAAAGACTGCTTCATCAAATCTCCTGCTTATCTGAGAAGACAAACCACCTACTTCAGAAAGCAAGAGTGATTCTGAGTTTCCAAGTTTGCTAAATGCCTCACATTTATCAAGTTCCATGCTATTTGTTTTTAACTCATAAAAGAGACTTGGAGTTGCATTCTAAGATAAAGAATTGTCAAAGCTGCATGCTCTCAGGACTGTTGAAAAAAAGCTTTACTTGCTGTCTGAATACTTTAGGTTCATAATTCAGCCTATTTAACACCTGCTAATGGATGGAAATTTCAGAGAAAGTCTTACAAGTATGTTATCAAGCACTTTTGCAGTGCTGCAGGACACACACACACCCCATTCCTCCAGTAGAGATGCTGCAGCCCCATTTTTCCCCAAAGCTTCTATCTTCTGCATTCAGCTTGTTTCAATTATTCAGGGCAACCCAGGCTGATAATTACACAGTCCCGAGTTGCTGAGTAAAACTGATGCCTAATTAGCCAGCAGGAAAGATCGATTAAGATACAGCAGGGCATCTTGCGAAGTTCTTCAGTGGGACTGCAGGGAATAGAGTCTGGCTGTGCCCTTCCAAAGGCTAAAATTCTCTGCTTCTCAGGGACTCAACTGCACTTTTATTTAAACTGGATACTTAGATCAGTCAGCCGCCCTGAGTTTTATTGTCAGGTCTTAGCTTCAAGTGACACAACTCATATCCTATAAGTAGAGCAATAAGAGTAAGTTTTAGATCATATGCAGAGGAAGCTGGAAGTTTTATTTAAACCTCCAGAAACTTGTTTGCTGTTTGTTCCTTGAATTTCCCCTAGCACAGTAGAGCATCTTTTGTTTCACTCAAATCCAGATGATGCAACTCACATTCTCACTAGGCCTTATCTGACAAGCTGTTCTGGGGATAGGAGATTTTGGAACCTAACTCAGATCTGTTTCTCAACTCATGAAATCATCTTCCTTCCTTTTTATGGAGGGGAGSGGAAAAAAAAAAGCCTAGGCAACACATGTTTAGGTTCAGAAGCTGTTTGTGAAATAAACACACTTCCAGCAACAAGCCAGCAGCCTGAGTATTCACTCACTATCAGTTTGTCCACAGGCCTAGATATCAAGTGATAGATCTTCCCAMAAAATCCTCTCAAGCAAAAGGGAGAGAGAAGACTAAGACAGGACCATACCCATATGCAAGGCACTCTACAGACAGACCAAGGCATAATTCATACCTCAACATAAAAGTTCTAAACATAAATAGTGATAGCATTGCAGATAATTGTATCTAACTGATTGGAGTTAAGGGAAGAGCATGCAAATCAGTGTGCAATGCATTCAAATTATACCAAGCCCTGAAAGCCCATTAACTTTGGAAACATGGCCAAAGTGCCCAGATAGTTGTAGAGAACACATGGTACCCCAAAAWGTAACACTTCTGAAGTATTCCATTAGAAAGTAATGCAGACAACACAAACCTGGCTTTGACTTGCTGAAAGCCAAAGAGAATTGCGTCCCTCTGCTCCCTTGCTTTAGCACTCAAGTTTTCATTCTGCAGTCCATCCACCAGGTAACTTTCAGCATCTGGGAAGAAAAGAGCTAAGATTACCAGGCCAGCATCAGTTCTCACCCCAAAAATATCAACCTAGGGACACATGGAAAAGTTCTAGGAGTGTAGTACCAAGCAATCTAAGCTAGAGACAGAAGTCAGCCTGAAGAYTTCATCTGGAGAAGCTAAGCACTGAAGCATTTGCAGATAGAGGATTCAAATATTGCTTGCAAATACAGAGCTTCTCCCTCTAGCTGTAATGGTATAAAGTCAATAAATAACTGTAAAGAAATCACCTAGCAGAAGTTATTTGAAGGGTGAAGGTGAAATGAAACATGGATAGAAACATCAGACCAAAAAAAAAAAATTCAATTGCAGGATGGGAGCAGAACAGAAAGCACTGGAAACACCACAGTGGAAAGCAAAACATATGAGAAAGACTGGAAGACTGAGTATTGTGCTGATTTTAGACCCATGGTTGGTGACAGATCTAGTACTTCTTCACAAGGACTGCATCAGAATCATCAGCATTTTTAGTGAAAATAGAACTAGTCCAAGAACAAATTCTTCGTGTGTATATGAGAAAAAGACTGTTAGCACCCTCTCCACAAGATATTGGGGTGGGTGGCGTTCAACAGGCCTGTCTGCTAGGTACCCAGCAAAAGGAAAGTGTTAGCCCAGGTCAGGTGTCCTGCTTGTAGAGTCTTCTGCCACACAYATTCACTTCACACACTAGTTAATGCCCCACCCATCCTTCAGCCCCCCCCCCCGTGTGTGGAAGAAACCCTGCAAGTCTGCTGCTCTGAAAGGCTTTTGGTGTTAAACACAGGTCCTTGTTAAACAACAAGCACCATCTTT
Source organism: Rhea americana (assembly GCF_003343005.1). NCBI lineage: Eukaryota > Metazoa > Chordata > Aves > Rheiformes > Rheidae > Rhea > Rhea americana. The sequence goes on along the minus strand of NW_028186506.1, from coordinate 285,170 downwards.
GGAAAGGACAAGTACCCAACAACAGGTTGGTTGAGCACACACCAACACGTACTTGCATCATGGCATGCGTTCCCTTGCAAGGTTATTGCTGAAATACTACACCCTGTGCTTGCTCAGRGCCAGCTAGATAAGGGAAAGCATGGGATTCGCATTCCCTTTCTATAACCAGACTAGAGTTTCTACGCAGATATATTCTTACACAAAAGAGCAATCACCTTATCTACTTAAAGCAAGAACATAACTCACCTGGAAGCCACATCTGTATGCAGAAATTTAACCTGAACAGCAAGATAAAGGAATTAAGGGTCTATTTGCATAAATATTTATGTTCTTTGCAGTTTTTTTAAAAATATGCTTGGAAACAGAACAGTGWGTCTCATCTGCCCTATATGGGGGAGTACCAGACCTATATTGCAGTGGCATTACTGCTAGGTTCCCCTAGCAGAGCAAAGACAGACTGGCTTCAAAGTTACAGTACTGCACATCTGCAGGCCTCTCTGACCTTTAACACACACACCCCATATTGTGACACTAATGTCAATTTAATATCCTGCTTGCAAGGCTTCCAATTCCTTATGCTTCTGCTGCTGGTAAAGCAGCCAGCAACTCTTTTAGTGCACCCTGGGAGTCTGCACAGCTCCTTAAAAACTCTTACTCCTCCACCTGCAATCACATCAAGATCAAGAATGCCACAGGAGGAATTAATACCTTTTCCTATCAAAAATCACAAGCCCTCATTTCTTTTTGCCACCTGCTTGTAATGCACTCCAGGACAGCTTGCAGTTACAAAAGCACTCTAAAGCCAAGAGCACAAGCAAGGACAGAGCAAGTAGCATATCAAGGAAATGAGAGAACAAGACCGAGTGCTTGGGCACGTTCCTGGAACAGGGCCCTCTTCCCACCAGGCCTTTAGAGCAATGGACAGGAAGGAACAGGGAGACCCAGCTCTGGCCACACAATGCTGGGAATGAGGAGTGAATCCAGTTTGTAACAGTCCTTCTGTCATTTCTGGATGGCCACGATACAGCTGCTGCTTCAYAGCTGAGAACAGACACTAAGCCTGAATATAGCATTGAGATATCAAAGCCTCCTAGCACATCTCCAACATGGACATACACTGTTACCACAACTCAGCTGATGGGCAATAACACACTAATTCACAGCACTGCTCTCAAAGCCACAGCAATATCCAGCAGTGATTTTGGGAGCTCCAGGAGCACAAAGGTGTCAGGCCTAAATGCTTATTAATATCAAGTTCACTGCTGGTAATTGAGCCCTAAGTAGCTTGCCAAGGATCATGCAGAAACCTCCAGCAAARCAGCTGAATGAAGCTTTTTAAATCCCAGGCTAATCTTGTAATCCTTAAACTAAGTTTCATTTTCAGCMCACAGCTATGCATTTCTTTAATTGTAAATCCAAGACAGTATTTGCTTCYAACAAACCTAACAACACTGGGCTCAAGCCATCTACAAATTACAGATATCCACGTACTTGAGTATTTTCTAAACACAAAAGATGCATCTTTATCTGAAGAGCTTTCAGAACAGATGGAGGTTAAGGGGACAGTTTACTATATACAAGCCAGTTTAAAAACAGCACACTAGAAAGATCAGCTAGGGAAACTATGCACAGCCTGTTTTTATTCACCGTGGAAATATAAAGGGGGAAAACCTGCCCCCCAAACTTGTGTAAATATCAGTTGCATCCCTCATTTTTAAAGGGCTGATTAGCTCTATGAGTATATGATTTGCTCTAATACAGTATTTACTTACTGGGATGTCAGCACAGATCAGCTGCTGGATAAGTTATAGTAACGCTACAGCCACTCCAGAAAGCCAGGCAGAGCCCCCTTTCAGAGCCAGCCACTGTGTTTATAGCACCAGGAAATGAAAAAGAAAGCCTAACCATAAACTCTCAAAGTGGATCAGGAAGAACAATCTGTAAGCAGCTCTAGAGTAAATCACCCTAATGTTAGTTTTACTGCTTGTCTGTAACATTATATTCTTGATGTTTATAGATTGCTCTCTGTGATCCACTCTGAAAGTTTACAGGACTCTCCTTTTCATTTCCTGCAGCTAAAAAGGTAGGAAAAAAAATAGTTCAGATTTCATCAAGTGTTTCAGGAGAGTTTCTAGAGGCAATTGCCATTATCCACTTTAATCCTCCAGGAGATGCATGGCATCATAAAAATTATGTCACAACTGCTGAAGTCGAGGTAGTAAATAATCTTTTAATGGYAGCACTAAATTCTAGGAGTTAATCAGCACTCAGTGAGCAGGGCTGAAGGGTATTAAAATGCTATGTGTATTCTCCCCCTGCACATTCACATTTCTGCTTTCTACTGCTCTGCCATCAGAAGGCCAACAAGAAAAAAATATATATATCCTCCTTACAAAGAGGAGCTAGTCCCACAGAAGTGCAAGGTTTTTAGATATGCAAGTTAAYGCTGAGCCAGCCAGTCTCCTCCAACACTAATTTGGTGCCTCACACACTCCCTCCTGCTGTTCATCACCCAGCTGCCTGGGAAATACTAGGAGGAAGTTTAGGGCAGTTATCAACACAGTGCACAAAGCTGGGAAGGGAAGGAGGAAAGGGGACACAGAAAGGGTATTAGATACCTTAGGCTTCCATGCAATTGCCTTGATGTCTCCAGGATGGGTCCCAAGACAGCTAGGCATTTGGAAAGCCAGTTATATCATCCCTCATCTCACTTAGCAAAATAGAAGCTATGAACTATCACACACAGCTTCTTGGCTTTTCTGCAAGCTCATTTCAGAGAAAGGATGATTTAAATGTGAATCAACATCTAAGATGAKTCTTCCTGCTTTCATAGGAAGGAGTCAGAGAAAGTCCTGAGACCTGAAGCTGTCTTCGTTCATCCTCCCACAGTGAGCTGAATTAGACATTCTCCCCCATGCAACAAAACACAGGAGCCAAGACAACCTTCCTCAATCATCAGCTCAAGTCTTAACCCTGAATTCCTTGGTATTTTACACTCTGGAGAGACTAAGCTATTTCAGGGTTGACTATGGCTTACCTGCTTTCACAAAACGCCTTTTTAAAGAAAACAGCATTAAGGCTGCTTGTCTTGAAATTAGCAACTGCCAGCTTTGTTGTGCTTTACAGGTGCAATCAGCATCCCAGTGCAGCACCTGTTCTGACTTCTGCTGCCCAAGCTCCAGCAAGAAAACAGCTTTCCAGACACGAGCTGGCATGAAGGGGATCAGTCAGGGCAGGCTAGGGGAAGCAATCATACCGCCAGACTACTACTGCTTTTACAAAAAGAAAATAGAAAGGCTATGTTTATCAGAGATGTATCCTGGTATTTTTTGCAATCATTGTTTCAGCCTTCAGAACAAATCTGTGCTAAGCAAACATGAAATACCCTTAGCCAAAATAATTAACAGGGACTCATCTGAACCAAAAGTGAAACCCTGTACAATTAACTGACTACATGGCTTTAATGAGAACATGGATCACTTAGTTGCAACATGAAGCTTAAAGCAATACAGTTGGCTTAGCCACATCTACTTACAACTAGATAATAACTATTCGTAAGCATCGCAGAAGTGCTGTATAGAGAGAAGAGGCAGAGTGCATTGGCTTTCAACCACTGCAGCCTCTGAGATGCCAGTGGTGGTAACATTAACTGTTACTGGGAAGCCCTTCACTCACGGTTCCCGTGCATCTCGGTATGGTCCTGCAGTACAGGCCAAACTTTAGTATGTGGAAATGGATGTTATTGCCTGTACATCAGTAAAGGCTTACTCCCCTGTTTGTGATTTTTTGTTTAAAATAAAAGAATTCCTATGGTAACGTAGTTGGCAAGCACAGAAACAGCTTAAGCTCCTTCATTTCCAGTCAGCATAGCTAGACAACTCCTTAGCCACTGAAAGGCCTCAAGACTGTATAGATTGTTAAGACACAGCAAGTTTGATACAGAGGTATGTGACATGCAATTAATCTCCATTCATAGCCTGCTATACTTGTCAGCAAACAAAGGCTGTGCTTTAGAAGGAGATCTGAAGCCTTCAATTAAAAACAGTCAGCTAACAAGAAAATAATCTAAGTTAAAGGAAGGTGGCAGGTGCAGAAATGAGTTGTTTACAGAAGTGTCAGCATTGAACAATAAAGTGCTGCACATCAAAAATGTGAAAGGGTGAACTTCACTGAAGCCCCCATGATTAAAAAACAGAGGAGAAAATTTACACCTACATCTGGGGGAAGACACAAAGCATTTGGAAGTAAGCTTTGATGGGCTTGGAGGCTGCACTCTCTCTCTCAAACTGACAGAGCCCCAGACTGGAAGCAATCCCAAGGCTCAGCGTGGAAGGGGCTAGTGCTCCAAGCTGTCAGGAGCCATCTCGACAGGAAACAAAAGGTCACCAAACCTCAACGCAGACTGGGCCAGGCTCAAACACAACCGCTCCGAGTGGCGAGCRGTGAACTGCTAAAGACTCCACCACCACCCACTCACATCTGTGAGAGCAGGATGTGTCAGCAGCAGGGGCTGCTCAGAGGGCTAACGCCATTGCGCTGGCACACGACACCGCTATCAAGTTTTATTTACGAGGAGGTTAGAGAGCATTAGCAGGGCAGGAGGAAGTCAGCACATGAACAAACCTGAATGTGGAGAGCAAGACAACGCGGTCACTGTCAAGAAAAGAGATCAACCCTGCAAGCAGCTTCCCCTTTTGTGTGAATTCTTCCCACAAGGACACACCAAGCAGTCATTCAGTCACAGCAGAAAGGGAACTCTGAGCTCTAACAGCCCTTAACTTGACTTTGAAATTAAGAACTTTAAGAAATTAAGAGTTTTAAGAAATTAAAACACAAGCCACACTTGAAACAAAAACAGCCTCAAAGTTGCTGAGTTGTAGCATCCCTTGGAGGGCCCAGGGCAAGAGTCGGAAGTAACATGCGCTAGGCAAAGGCACAGAAGTAACTTGCACTCTCTCCAGGACTAACACTGTCACCTCTGCGTGGCGATTCTCTCACCAAGCCTTTGCTTGCCATACTGTGCAGCTGGGGACAGCAATAGACACAAGGGCTGTACAGAATTAGTTCATGTTGTGAAGCACATTTCAATAGAAGAGTAGAGCACTGTTTCTGCTTGGCTGACCCACCATCCAAACAACTGTAGGAGTTCAAGTTTGCTAGAAAATCCAGAAAAATCAACCTGAGAAGCCTCACACGTGCCACCTATCAGCTCTAAGAATAGTCCATTCACTCAGATGCTGAGACCTCAGGAAATCACATTATCAAGCAAAATCAGGGCTCAAASCCGCCTCTGCTCTCTCAGTCTGCACCCTAATTTCACCAGGGTTGAAGCTTCCCAGAGGATTTACCCCCACAGGGCCAGCTTGCTCACTACGTCCCAGACTGTGGCAGTTAAAGTTTAACACAACATCTAAGGCCAGGAGATACCACTACCATAGCCACAACAGCTGCTTAGAGGGTTCACTGTAGCACACAAGCTTCTTCTGCCCTTCATGGCAGCTCCTTCGTCCAACTGCAGTAACGTTGGCCCACGGAGCCACTCAATACCTTATCCAAAAGCCCCCAGCAGGGATAATTCAGACCATGCCTCCCCTGCCAACCTCACACACGCTCTTCTACCCTGACACACAGAGGCTTTAGGACCACCACAGGCCCTCCTTGCCCTACGGGCAACACAAGGACAATCCTAAGAACATCAGGACTGGCAKCTCCACTCCCTACAGTTAGGGAGGCAGAAGGTGTACATAACCTCAGCACCCAGACACCATCAGCCTCAGAGAAGAGGCAGCTCTGTGGCCTCCCCACTCCCCTGTAGAGCCTTTTCCCCTGCAACTGTAGCAGATTTTCCCAGTTAAGCAGACAGGGAGTAAGAAGGAAGCTGTGGTTACCTTCAAGGAGTCTCTGAATCTCTTCTGGGATCATGCTACCTGCCGCCTCCTCTCCACAAGGAGTCAAACCTCCTGCTGCTTGTGTCCCTGTCCCCAGACAGGGCTGAGCAAGGGAGGAAGCAGAGAGGCGGGGATGCCCTGGGGAAGGTAGGAGGAACCAGGGGCTCAGCTGCCTCCTCTAGCAGCGGGAGCAACCCCCTCACCACCTCTTTTTAGTGGGTCAGGGTGCCAAAGCAAAGGGGAGAGGGGAAATAGAGAAGGAAAGTTGAACCAACAGCCTGCAGAAGTACCTGAAATCATCCCAAAGCAGCACAGCTGAAACTAGACTCTTTGCATTAGCATTTAAATCAGGTGTCACTTAAGCATGTATCTCCTTCATTATCACATAATTTGGTGCACCTGCTGGCAGAGGAGACCCATGAGCTCTGTGAGTATGTGTGGCCATTTATTTAACCTCCGATGTCTGTTCCTAGCACAAGATGAGCTGGAGGTTGGATCTGGTCCAGGCAAAGGCCAGCTCCTTCCCCTAATGTGCAGGGGAAGAGAATGGTACTTGGCTCATCTGCAATAAAACTTCCCCTCTTCCTGCATAGGATGGGAGCTAGATTGTAATGACCATTCATATTTCTCTGTCTTGTCCAGCAGAAGAACTTGCTTTATGACACGCAATAAATGCAAACTGCACTCCACAAAACAAAACAAAACTGGCATTGCATTAGATTAACCCACAGCCTTACATCTGCTCCTCTCCTATATAAATGAATTATACAGGCTGACCTGGCTATGAGAATATCACAATTGTTTTTGTCCTYGCGTTCCCAAATTTTAGGCTCAATACTGACAAATTCAGACAGTTTTCCTTATCTGATGCTCAAYAGTAATTCCAAGGACTAACTTGAGTTTTCCCAAGGATTAAGTGTGCATGATCAGTCCTTACTTTGCACAGTGTCCTGGTGTCCTTCAGTAGTATCAACCAAATATTTATGATTATAGCACATAGATAATGCTATTCTGCTATTTTTACTTTTCTGTCATTTTATGCCTGGCATATGATTTTTTAATTATATTTTCCCAACATAGCAAATGTTGGAGACAGCAAAAAAAGGAAGCAATCAGACTGTTGACCACAGGCCAAAAACCACACAGCTTCACTAAAATCAGTGCTTGCTGCTTTCACCAGGGGTACAACACAAGCTCCTGACAGTGCAGAATCAGGGCTGAGACTGGGATCTCACTGTGTACCAARGTGTATCATAATGTCATGAGGTAGGGACACTCTGAACTGTCAGAAGAGACCCCTTAAAACTGCTTCTCTTCCTGCTTTCCCATCCTGCTGCTCTAGGCAGGCCAGCCTGCCACAGGAATTACCACAAGCTGGAAAAGCAAAATCTCAGGAGGAAGAGAGAAATGAGGGTGCATTGGGCTCCCAGCCCCCAAAGACTGGGACACACAAACACTTCACTACAGTCTCATTTGTTTCAGTGGGACAGTGTATGTTTTGAGGCTAAGTGTATTTCTAAATAACTGCAGAATCAGATTATTACAGCTCTCTGGCTACATTACCTGGAAGGAATAAAGGCTTAGTTGTTGGGCTGCCTTGGATATAGGAAATGTGGAACAGGTTCCAGCTTTACCTGAAGCTTCTTGCTTAGTTCAGTCAAGACAATAGCTGCTTCAGGCCCAGAGATGTGATGTAAAAGCTTCACTGGGAAAGGCACAGGTATGGGAGCTACAGAAATATGTAAGATAGATGCTCCACCAGGTGATATAAGCTGCTAACAAGATTTGTGACCCACTTTCTGAGACACATGGGTACCAATAAGGAAAAAGGCTGTGTTATGCTTTTTAGTTGATCAGTACAAATCAGATAAAGAACAGGTGTAAGATGAGGCAGAGTGTTTTGGGGTTTTTTGGGGATTTGGGCATATATGCCTGTAATTGTAGTGTGTTAGCTCTACTGGAGAGAGTAGAGTAAAGGGGGAAAAACCCCAGAAGAACTGCAAAATACTTCTGTGACTTATAAAGTGAAATATGCACTTTTATGCATGGGAGCAGCATAACAGTAACTCACATACAACACTTGTCAAAAAGGGATGATTTTAAAGGAGAAGTTAAGGTTCCACGACCGTAAGCATGTTTAGTGTATGCAACTGGAAAAGTAATGTTACACACTGCTTTCTGCACATTGAGTCTCTCAGAGTAGTAAGCTAAAGTGGCAGTTTCCATTTGGGGTTTAGTCACAAAGACAGGAAGACACTTTGCTTTCCCTCATGCTCAGGGAGACTTCATTGCTCTCTAGATCTGCAAAGAGAAACCCACCACCACCACTTCCAATTTGTCACTTGGCTGCGCTCTGTACATGCATATAATTTCACAATAACCTGGAGACAGACTTCAGGTCTGACATTACCACTCTAGAACTTAAAGGTTTCCTGCTTTGAATGTAAAGTTCACACAGTATCTGTCTATCTTGTATTCTGCTGTGCAGGCTCACACACCCCGACAACACTGCTGCAGTGTATTCTTGATTTTAGGATCCCATGTATAAGATGAGGCTTCTCAGCAGCACTCGATCTTAGAGCACAGAAAATGTCGTTGCTGTTCAGAAGGCCTCACCTGGAAAACAGGCTTGCTAGAAAGCCTATAGTCTTCCCCCTTCCATTTCCTCGTTATGTAAGGTTTCATGAGTTAGGACTGAGAAAATTGAGAGTCGCCTATGGGAACAAAATGTGAATCTCTGTTAGCTCCATCAGGCTTCTGACACATTTGAGTGGTTCTGATTGTATGCAAGAAATAATAGCATGAGTAGGTGGATGTGTATGGGTAAATGGATCTGTGTATGTGTTCTCACCCAGCAGTGTTTAGGGGTAAATACTTAAATGCTTCTGTGCAAAATTCCTAGTCAGTTCATTACAGCCCACAAATAAAAAGCAGCTGCTTGCTGAGACTAACTTTAAAAATGAGTTTATACGGAAATGAACTAAGTCCCTTAGACTGAAGAAACTGCCTTCAGTTATGCCAGAAAAATCAATAAAACCTGATCAATGCACATCTCGAAGGAAGAAATGTTCATGCAACTGCAAAGAAAAAGATTCTCTCTCAAATGTTTTCTGCATTTCTGTAGCAACTGCTCATGTAACAATCTGAAAATACAGTGCAAGCAATGAGCTAGAAGATAGCTGGTCACTGAGTCTTGCCCAGAACTAAATAATTTCTTATATTTAGGGCCTGGAAGAAATTCTTCCTCATGTCCCTTCCTCATGGCAGGGACTTGTTTTGTGGATGTTTTGGTTTGCCTTCCTTTGCAGTTTTGGGTGTGATCACCGCTTAAGAGCATACAAGACTTTCACCCACTGAATTTCCTGCTCTTGTGGTGCTTACACCCTTAGTACTCTAATCTCTAGATCTAGATCTTTTCTGCTCTAGATCTTTTCTGCTGTGCTTCTGGGATACATTGTAGTTGTGTTTTTTGGTCTTTTGCTTAAAGGTTATCATGAAGTAATGAAAGTATGGTAATGTGTGGAGGCTGGTGCTGTTGCAATATAGGTACTTTAGACATCTATCCCGTGGCCCTGGCAGCTGGGAACAGGACTCAGCACACAGAATATTCCCCTCAGGCCCTACATGAAGATTTTGTTAAGACTAGGTTGACTGTGTAGCAAGTATTGTTTTTATTAAACTTTTTACTGAGGAACTTTGAGGCATAGAGCCTCAGCTGCCACGGAGTGGTGGATGCCATTACCCAAAACCCCAGCACAATGCGGTAGCCCCACCAAGTGCTCCACCCAACCTTACGCAGCTGCAGACAGAGCAAGGCAGACTGATTCCCAGGCAAATGACCTTTTTTCCTGCTTTTTTTCCTGCCACTTTCATTTTTGAATGTGTGAATAGGTTGCAAATTTAGTTTAGTAGTCATCTGGGAAGGAGATGGGGGAGGCTAGAGGGACTGGCAAGTTCCAACACATCATTGTTATGTAGCATCAACCTTTATGGACTATGGATGTAAAGCTGCCTCCCTACATGATAAAAACCCTACCTTAATCATTTTAGGTCCCAAGTTCAGCACACAAGCTCTCTCCTAATGATATTCTGTTAAATGTACAAATTCCTTTGAAGGCTTGTCTTGCTTTGAAATCCAATTTCACAGGAAGCCAGATGCGATTGGGTGTAGCTATGGAAACAAAGCAAGGCAGCCTTAGAGGAGCTGAGCAATACAAGGTAAAATGTGAGAGTTAGAGTCCTTCACTGCTCTGTCGGAAATATCAAAGGATCTGGAGAGGTTGGCAGGAGACGTGTCCCTGTTATGGGCTGTTCTGTGTGGCTGGGTACAAGCACCTGTCAGTGCAGGTAAGCAGCCAGCTGTCCTGTCACACAGGTTGAAGAGGTACTGAATGCACAGAGCCAGGGGGTACGGGCTCTCGAGTTCCCATCTGCCCCCTGCCAGCTCCTCCAGCACATCAGGATCGCAGCCTTCCCCTCTCTGCTGTTCAGAAAGGTTAACAACAAAAGGCTAACAAGGTTAAACCACAAAGCCTTGGCTGATAACAGCCCTTTCAAGCAGCTGCATTGAAATTAATCTGAAACTTCTAGTAATTAGATAAGATAAGGATGTATGYATGCTCATGTGGGCACACGCTGACCCTGGGACACCCATTCCACAGAGGAGGTGGTGGATCATAGGATTCATTAAACAGGATCAGATTATTTGTTCTTCTAGTTTGGTGCTGCAGCATTGAAAGTACATTTCCAGCCCCTTTAATTCATGTTGTTCAATATCCTTGCACAGTGCACTGACTTGCCCTTTTGTCCTACCTTCCTGATACTGTGACTCCTGCCAATTCAGAGCAGACTCTAATTCTTGCTTTTCCAGAACAGATGCCAGTTCATCCATTTCTGCATCACAGCTCCCACCATTCCAGGTCAAATTGTTGGGCCASTGGGTGTGATTTGCTGCCTCTGACAGTGACCAACAGCTCAGAAAAAGGCAACTCTCCAATCTAGTAATGCACCTGACTGCTTGAATAATGTTTCTTGGTTTGCTGATCAGCTATGCCATGCTAATGCTCTGCTATAATCCCAGAGTTTACATGCTCATGTCATTCTCATTGCCCAACAGCTCATGTATCTTTTGGTATGACTAAGTCATTCAGTTAAAGGTTGGTTTCAACCCTTACAAAACCTCTTTCATTTTTTAAAGCTAAGTGGTCTTCTTTTGTCCATATGATTTGGTTCTGCACCTCTGCTTCGTAAGGGCATACAGGTTACTGTTCATCAATTTCTGAAGCCAAAAAGAAACAAAAATAGTGTCAGCAGCTCTGAGTTATGGTAAACAGATCTCGTCCCTAAGCAAAACTAAGTGACTGGACCTTGCTCCTGGTTTAGATTGCTAGACTCTGGATTCATTTACCTTTCAGATATACTGGATTTTCTCTGTTGTTAAGGCTTCTCGGAAGCAAGCAGGTGTGTTGAGATATATTTATTAAATAGTAGAGGCTGTAACTGTTTTTMATCATGCCAACTCATTAATTACAGACCTCATTGAAATGTTCCACTAGCACATATAACAAAACCCTGAAAGAGTTTATAGTCTGACTGGACAAGATGAAGCACAGAAGAGAAAGACAAGAAGAACTTCTCAATGGAAGATCCCAGGAAAATAAACAGGAGGGCTAATGCCCAGGCAAGCATTCAGTTTACTGAGATCCACAGTGCCATTTTCAACAGTAGCGTTTTGCACACACCACCCCAGAAAAYGAAAGGCAGAGTCAGAGCAGCTGTTAGCTGAGAGGGAGGAAGGAAGCTCACAGTGAACGCTGTGGGGAGTGGGGAGGCCCAGGTTTCCTCCCATGCTTCGTTCTTCCTGTGTAATGCTAGGCAAGGTTTRCATTGTCTGTTGAGCAGAGGTTCAAATCTAGACTCAGTCTAGGGCCCAGATTCATCTCCTGTCCTCACCATGTGGACACTCACTATAATCCTCTCACTGGTATGGGCATATGCCAGCGGGGATGGGGCACTCATTACTTTTCACATGGCATGAACATCATCTCACCTTCATGGTGGCTGGACTCCAYTGATTCAGCTACTCCTGTGTCACTCTTGTGGTGATGGCCCGAGGCAAAGATGTCCTTCTCTGGGAGAATGTTTTTTTACCCCCAGCCTAATCAGGGGTCAGGGGGTAGAGTTGGTCTGTAGTATGTGGTGACAGCATGGAGGAGGCATCTCCCAACAGCAAGTTTTCAGAAAATTTGTGATGCTRAAAGCTAAATGTGGGGAATGGRTAACACCACTAGCATGCTACACAGAACACAGCTTTGAGACAGCATTTTCGAGGCCTCCTGCAGGGAAGGCTTTCAAARGTGGTAATCCAGAAAGGAGCAGTATGCTCAGCTCTTGTGGAGGCTCTTGCTCCTCAGGCTGACAGATGAGTTTTAGTTGAATGCAAAGGTGATATTGATCCCTTGCTATTTGGTTACAATGTGTGATGGAGCTGCCCTCTGCCCTGTAGATGTGTTGTAGCACCTCTTCTCTTTCTCCCAGTCCTCATCAAACTACTTTAATGACTCTTTTATTGACAACACTGAGTCTTAATGAGGAGGACTGCTACACACTTCATTAAGGCTGCAGAGGGGACACTTCCTATAAACAGCTAGGACCAAGGGCTACCATCAAGGCTGAGGGAGGAGGACAGAGTTCAGGGAGGATCCAGGCTTGCTCTAAGCATAGCAACAGCACACAACACTGCTGAGCTGAGCTCTCTAGCAAGGGGATATTACCCTCTCTGCTCCTGAGAAAGAACAAAGATTTAGGACAAAAATCCGCATGGTCTGAGAAGCAGTGAATTGGGGAAGCAGAGACCAGCTCTAGAGAAGGATCCTGGTGGATACAGAGGACATGGCAGGAGAGTTTCTTCAATATTTCAGGTCAGGATAAAGATGAAAGATAAAAAAAGGTTGAGTGACTAATGGCTAAATTTAACCTTTATTACATCGCACTGAGAAAAGCATGCCTACCTTGCTGTGCAAAGTGCTGATGGCAGCGCGTTAGACTCCAGTGAACAGGAATACAGATAGTAATGTAGCACTGGTTTTGCTACAGGCTGCCAAACTAGCTTTACTTAGTTGGCTTGCCTGCACTGAGCTCCAAGCTGCCACAGCTCCATGCTCCATGCTCAGTTTAAAGCCAGTTCAGATATATCTCTGTAAATATTAATCACATAATTACACTTGATGGTCCTGACACTTCATGAACAGCCCAGTGAAATTTCAGCTTAAAATTTGACCAGCCATTCTTGTGAGGTTTTCYTCATTCTGGAAAAGAATCTCTTCTCTAAAACTGACAGAAAAGACAGATTTGGCTTCAAGGGTCTGGATTCAAAAGAGATACAGATAGGATATTCTAATATAGGCCTGCTTCTGCATTAACATCAATAAATCTCCATCCATCACACAGTTCTATTTCAATTATTGAGCCAATTTCCAGACACTTTTATGATGTATTGTTTGATTTTATTAACTGGAGTGAAGGTTTAAACTCACTGAATTCCCATAGTAATCTTGCCCTATAACCCTACCCACCTTATCAAATCTTGCTTAATGAAATGCAGGCATCTGTCTTAATGGCTTTCAAACTATGCTATGTAGACTGACCCAGATGTTAGTTCATAAATAGGAATATTTGGAAGTGTTAAACAGGGTAGCTGGAGACAGAGGTAGGTCCCTGAAGTGATCTTTTCTCTGGTGAAGAAATCAGTGGTATGGGAGAAATTACTATAAATCTCTGTGAAGAAAAATGAGAGCCAGAGGCATGGAGAATCATAGAATGGAAGCTTAGCATTGCAACCAGCACAGCAATAGATTTGGTCAAAAGTAATTTCCTGAAGAAACTGATTGTTTTGGTAGAAATTTAAAAATCAAACTTTTACTTAAGACCAAAATATTAATCTGTGGTATTTTTCTTGGGGACTGTGCTTGTTCTGCTTCATGAAAGCCATGATTTGGGTGTTGCAGGCTCAGTGAAATGAGATCCTTAGTCAGGTTGCTTCTCCTGTGGTGCTGGACAGTCCCTGTCTTGGCAAGGAGGGTACATCCTCATGAGCTACAGAACATTTGGGGAAAAACAGCCAAGGAATGGAAAGGGGAGTGCAGGACCCACATAGATTACTAGGAATATTAAGTATTGAGATTCTGTCMTATGTAATATGTTATATAATAACATTTGCAAGTTAAAATATGTTMTATTTTAAGATATTGAGAGTATTTCATTGCTTAAGAAGAAAAAAAATCTACAAAAAAAAACACTTTTCTTGGGAAAATACTCGTTCATTTTTRTATTAAAAAAGCCAGACAGTCTTGGAAGCAGACCTGCAATGTGATGGACATGACACCAGGGGCTGGCTGCAACTCTTCGCTGCCTCACTGTTCTTTCAAAGCCACAATGGTGAATAAGCCATGATTTTGTCCCTCAAGGGTTTTTTTTTACTGCCACGCTGCATCATCTCAGCTCTTCAGCTTCTCCTTCCCCACAGCTGCTCTTGTTCCATACTCATGAAGAATAAAGAAAAAACTGACAAGGCAGCATGACAATCTGGTATTTAGTGTGACAGTTAAACTTAATGATATGGGAGGCATGTTAGACTGTATTACAAGCCCATTATCTGCAAGCTTGGATATTGGATGCATTACATTATTAATTAAACACAGAAATTACTACCGTTAGTTGGTGATCTTATCTGCTAAAAGAACTGGAAGACAGAACTACTCCCTAAATTCAAGAGCTTAAATGTTTCTTTCCTGTCATTTTGTAAAACAGTCACCCTTCCGTTTCATGCTTGTCAAGCAATCAATGAATGTTTGTAACTGCTTAGAGATTTTCCAATGAAAGATGCTGCAATCTATAAATGCAAAGTGCTACTATAGTTCATTCATTATGAAATTAGAGGATAAAACTCGCAGATGCAAAAGAGTTCAGCTTCAAAAAATACCCTACGCGTTTGTGCAAATGTTGCCCCCTTCTGCCAGATGCTTTAAACACTTTTATGTAAGGGACAAGTTCAAACATTGTAGAATTGCTGTTATCTAGGGTCAAACCCTAGAGATGCATTTGAACTAACTGCACTAATGCCTACCTCTTACACTCTGTGTGTGCAGATTGCAGAACATTGAGTGCAAAATCATGATCCTCGTTTTGTGAAGGAGGAAACTAAGGCTGAAGGAAAGGAAGAGTCTTGCCTAACAAATCCTCAGGCCAGTGAAAGAATGAAGAGCAGAGTCTCGGTTCTCTGAGTTTCACCTTCCCACTAGCTCAATTCATTTAAAAGTTTAAAACATGAGTCCTCTCCTAGAGACTCCTACTGCAACGTGTTATCCTCTATGGGCTCAATTCTGCAAAGTGCTGGGCACTCTGGCCTTCTTCCAGAAAAGCACTTCAGTATGTGGTTAACTCCAAGCTTATGAAYTGTCTAACTGAAAACAGTGGAAACAGTGCTCTGGAAAGAAAAGAGCTCAGCTTTCCTAATTAGCGATCCCCACCTCAGGAAAAGGCAGATGTGCAATTGGAGGTGGTTTGTATTAAAGTCAGAGGGCARCATGTCTCTCTCTGTGTGTGCTAAATAGAAGGGAGAGTGGGGTGACCACCAACAGAGGAAAGGACTGATAAGTACTGGATAGTGCTCTAAGCTAACAGGGATCGTGTGCTCCGCCAAAATCAATTTCCTGCCACAGGAAGCAGCAGGGGTGCAGGTGGCACTCAGGTGTGTGCCAACAGAAATCATTAGGTAGGTGTGGGTGTGGGTGTAGTAAGTGCTAAGGCAAAATAAATGTGAGAACAGACACAGAATATGGTGACATGTATTTCATCCTGCCTAACACAGGCACTCAACAAGGCTAGGAGCCTTATCACAGTGGGCTCTGGTTGCAGGCAACAGAGGAAGAGGAATCACTCCTGAAACAGAGCTTCCTCTCCTTCATGCCCATATCAGCTCCAAACAGGCCTACAACCAGCGATAACACTGCCTATCTGCTGGCCATTTTGCCTTGAAAAGGCATGGTGGTAAAGTGGTGAAAAGTTTGGCCTTTCCTTTGAGTCACTGATTAGTATAAACAATCAGTGCGTGCCTTTGGAGGGGTTGTTCGAACTGCTCAACTTAGCCAGCTAAGTGCCCATCTATCTAATTATACCACTAAGAAGTCTGAAAATCTCTTTTCCTCTACTTTTTTCTTATCTCCTCCGATCTAATTATTGACTACTTTGTATTGCACTTCTCTAAACTTCTGCAACCTCCTCCTTTTAACCTCCACCCTCTGTTTCTCCACTACTACCTCAGGGCAAATGGAGATTATTCAAGGTGAAACAGAGGGCAGTGGAGAAGTACCCTTCATCCAGTAGGGATGTTTGTGGTGCTGCTGTGCTGCCCCATTCTCTCACTCTGCATTTGCATGGCTTTGGGGGATGCACACATTAAAGGGTATGGAGATGTAATCCACCAGGATTACAAGGGTTTACAATTTCAAATCAAAGCATTACAAAGGTCACATATTCAACCCAGAGCAAGCTGATCTGGGATTCCAGCTGATGCCTTTTCTTTCTCACCTCCTCCTGAACCAACTGATCTCTTAGTCATGCCTCTGCATCCTCTGTCGGCAGCACTCACAATAATCATTCTTGTGGTGCCAAAACAATGGATCTCTTACACTGGGCTGGCTCCAGGGGCTCCTGAGCTGGTATGCAAACCCTTACTCTTTGTACCATCTGTAGCATTGTTGAATCCTTTCATAGTGCAGATTTCTGCTGGGATAGGCAAGCAGGGCTAAGAGATGCCCTAGAGAGCTTACAGTCCATGCATAAGGTAAGAGACAAGAGAGGGAGACAAAGATGTAGGACCTTAAGGCGTGCAGGGATGAGACTCTATTGGAAAATACAGCTAGATAAACTGGTCCCCAGCCCATCTGGCCCTCTTGGAAGCATCCCTGACTTCTGATACCACAAAGTGCCCTTTACCTATCACTTTGTTCCCTGCTTCTGGTTCTTGAGTCTGTTGTCCTCTTTTAAGCTCTCCTTGCCACAATTAACATTTTGTCACACACATCTATGTTAGATATGGTTAGATACATCTATGACATTCCCTCAGCTTGGTGCAATCACAGTCATGGTGGTGCTCTTTGTATTATCTCTGTTAAAATGTACTTTTCCAGAGACAGCTCACTCTCTCCACTGTCTGCGTAAGGAGCCTTGATAACTAGCAGCAAGCTAAACTTGCAGAAGCTTATGTTCAGGGAGAGGGACCTCACTTTAACTCACCTACCTGATACCACATAGAGAATTGTGGAAGAGTCTGGAACTGAACCAATATCATCTCAGTTCCCAACTAAATGCTTTAGCTACAAACTTCCTATTCTATGGGGCACTGCTCTAGATCCCAGCCACCTGCCATTATCACCACAAGTGCCTTTCTCATATAGTTTATCTCCCTTCGTCCTGCCTCCGTCAGCTAGTCCCCAGCTCCCAGCTCTCCTCTGTCTTCCACCAAATGATCAGAGAATCATGTCTGCGAGAGGAGCAGAGAGAACAGCGTCTGGGTCCTGTGTCAGTTTTATTTACCTTCACTGCACTGCCTTCCATTGCTTAACAGAATAGTTTTATACCAAAGAAAATAGAAAGCTAAGTAGTTGCCTGTCAGGTAGTGTCTGTCGCCTGCGTGAGAAGCTGACATAGTAGTCAGCTCCACTGTCAGCCATCTCTGTGCTGAGCATCAGTCCTGGCCCCAGAGTCTTCCCACTTGTGCTCTTTCTCCATGTTGGTATTTGTAACGGTGCCACTGGGGACTCCTCTTGTATAGCAGCATGGTACAGTTTCCATTTACATCCATGTGCACTGCACACACTGCAAGTTAGCTGACAAGGAGAAGATGAAACTGCTGAGATRCAGGGCTAGGACTTGAGGAGGTCTAGTTCCTCAGAGAGCCAGAGACCAAGGACCCCATCCATCCCCACAGCAACTCCCCTGAGTCAGGGAGTGTCAGGGAATGATACCAAGGGTACATTCAATTCCAAGTATCTAGAGGAGAGAGATAGAGAAGAAAATTAAAAGATGATTTAACATGAAGGCAAAGGGGCAAGAGTATATTTGGCATGAGAGAGACATAGAATGGATGCAAAGCCTGTTTTGGGAGCRGGGAATGGAACTGGCTCCAGAAAAGTTCTGTTTCATGAGGTCAATACACATATTCCTTTCCCTTTGCATGAGAGTTACTTGACAAAGATGAGTGAATGCTTTCTCTTTTCTTTCCTTTTCTCTTCTATCTTCTTCTTTTCTTTTCCCCTCTTCCGTTTTCTTCTTCCCTTCCCTTCCCTTCCCTTCCCTTCCCTTCCCTTCCCTTCCCTTCCCTTCCCTTCCCTTCCCTTCCCTACTACCTTCTCTCTGTCTCCTGAAATTGCCAGTCAGGATTACAAGATGTCGAAAGCAATGAAATGAATTTTGCCACTTGGCTGCTTGTAAAGTTGATGCCCTGGCTTCTGATATTACAGCACCATAGCCTCTACCTTTAAGTATCAGCCACCCACAGAAACAACCTGACTGTACACTGGCAGTATGTGAGGTTTCCATGGTGACAGAATGCAGGTCGCAACCTCTCTAAATATAATCAGAGCACTGGGACTGGTGTGTGGAGACAGGTTTAATTTCTCCGTTAGTGGGAGCTCTGTGGTCCAACATGTACATAAGCTCCTCACATTGACAGACAACCTGTTATCTTCAGGATGGCTCTGCATATTGCCAGTCCTCTCACACAGCTGCCATTTCACCTTAATTTTTAAGCATGAAGAGAGCCATTCCACCTGGGATCCAGCACAGTCCAACCATCACTTCTCTTGGCTTTGCAAAAGCCTGTTCTGATCATTTTAGCTAACCACTGCCTTTTCTAGTTTCTGCTCTCTATTCCATACTGGCTGCCTGTCCAGGAGGAAGGTCAGGGGCAAAGCTTAGTCCCCTCCGCTCCACATCCATCAGATCCCTCATCCCTTCTCCATCTGGGTGCACAGGTATTGCATTGTAATGCAGCTCTCCCCACAGTGTCTACATGCCAAGTACAATCCAGCAGAACAGTGTACCTCAGTGCTGCCAACAGCCAGACAACTCTTCAGTATGGCAGAAGTATCTGCTGCAGAGGAGGTTTATAGGAATGTACCCAGTGGCTTTTACTGAGTATGCTTAAGATCTACAAGAGGGCCATGTGCTGATTGCTTATACGATCTGGGTTGAGGTTACACTCTATGAGACATGGAAATTCTGGGTATTTATGACATATACAGAAACTGGATATTTACTAACTGTGCCATATATTGAGTACTTCTAACTTTACTAAGYTTTATGCTTACTAAGCTTTATGCTTTTCCTTATCCTTCCTTTTCTGCCTCTATATCTTTCTTCCATTGCAATCCACAGTTCATCAGCTTCTAACTTTCCTTTATAGGACATGAGTAATTCCCATCTTCAAGAATAACAGTAGCCACGTGTGCCAAACTGCTTTAGTGATGTACAGTGTTTATTAAGTTTTAATTACTGGCTTTTCCTCTCTTATTAAGTTAAGCCAAGAATATTTTAAGCCTAGCTTGTAATAATACCAGAGATCTCCATTTTCTGAGTCAACAGTTTGCACAAATGACTTTAGAAGTCAAATAGCAATTACTGCTTTCTCTCTTGTGTGTTTGTGCATTTACAGTGAAGGGAAGTTAAAAGCTTCTCTCAGTGGTAGGAGCCACATGCCTTCAGGGTCTGTCCCTGAATGCTATCAGATCCACACGGCAGCATGATGGTAGCAAGTTTGACAGCTACTAGAAAAAAAGAGTTAAGGACTTTTTCATTCAGAATTGCCATTCCACTTTAGCTTTATGCCACATAATCTCAGATTAATTTTCACAGGTAGTCAAACCCATATTTGACTGGGCAGCTGTGGAACAGATTTCTTAAAACTTTGCCTTTGAATCTTTGGCTGAGGGAATGAAAGCTAGGGACATCATTGCTTCTAACCAGTATGTTTTATTTCGGTACTGTGCACAGTATGTACTAAACACATAGGAACAAAACCATATTTCTTATCTCAAACTTTTTACACTCTAAAAATACAAAATACACAAAACAATAGCTGAGACTTTGGGAGCTAATGAAATATAACGCAGTTTCTCAGCAGATTCAAACATATGGTACATTTTGAAAGAAATAGTGTTAGTCTCAGTTTCTTTGGCTAAATATCTCCTCTGTCCTACTGTGCACTGACTAGTCACCTTGCTTTGCCTTGCCTTCCCAGCTTCATACATGCCATGTGAGGTGGTAGTGTCACTCCTATGTTATTGAGAACTGAGGCACTGAGGGGCTAAGAGAAGTGTTCAAAGTCACACTGGAAGACTGTGGCAGAGCAAGGACCTGGGATCAAGATTTTTAGTAAGTAAAAAAGTGCCCTAACTACTGGTCCACCCTTCCCTTATGCTGGCAGGAGGCATCAGCTGATTTTTTCATTCCTTCAGTTTTACTGTATCATGCTGTGCCAGTACTTTCTCAGTGCCATCTCTGTGCTCAAGGGGAATTTACTGAATATATTCATGGAAGTGCTCTTTGAAAGGAACTAAATGATTGCTAAAGACAAAGCTCAGGAGCAGAAATCTCTGCCTGTCATCTCCATTACCTTTTTTTGCTTCCTCTACCTCCACACTGTGCATGGGCAGGGAATGGAAACTCTGTCAGGATCCTGCACATTCCAGAGAAAMCTGTCACCTGAAATATTATCCTGTCTATTTGCGTGCAACAGATTTAGCATTTCAGAGCAGTGGGCTTGAGTTGCCAGACTGTCATGCGGGTTGCTCTGTGCACACCTCGGTGTTGATAGTAAGAGGTATACATGCTTCGGATGAATGTTAACCCTAAAGAGTGAGATGAAACCAATAGGAGGGATAGGGCTTTCCTGGGCTACTGATATCTGGCTTGCAACAGCCTTTTGAAAGCAGAGAGGGAGAAACAGAAGTAGATAGGGTTGGGCTAGGGGAGATTTTTTCCACCTTTGATCCTCGGATTGTCCTGTTCAGCTGAGTGGAATACAAAGCAAGGGTGTCTCAGAGCTCACACTTCACCTCAGCAGTGCAATCGACGGGAGAAGCAGTGAGCGAGACCGACAGACTGTCACTGGCAAAATGAACTGTCACCTCCCATTTTTCAGAGGCGCGGTGGGATGAATTGCGGCTTTGAACCATGTGGCCCGTTGCTGATTGAGTTCCGCTGTCTTAGAACCCCACTGAACAAGGCAAGTTCATTTCAGGCTGACGTACCACTACTTATCAATTTTAGAGCCAGTAAAATTAACCGCTTCAGAGCTGATTTCCCCTTTTCCTCCCCTCCTACTGCTGCCTTCCTAGTTTTGTTCCTGGAAAGGTCGGTAAATAAATCTCACAAAGCATCAAATAAGATCCATGTGTCCTAGAAAAAGCATAACAGAGGTGCTGCTCCTTAACTGTGCTTGTTTTAAAAGACAGCTGTTCGGTCTCCAAACTCTAGTGGATATTTGTCCACATCATAAAACCCAAACCAGAATGTGCTGCACAGTTTAGCACAATTCAGTGTGGCTTGGCAGCCTGTGAGGAGTCAGGGGGAACCTGAGTTCTGCAGTGACAGCTGTGTTGGAGATGAGGATTGAGATGGAATGGAATGGCTGTGTGAGAATGCTGGTAATGGAAAGCTGGTGGATGTTCAGGGTCAGAAATGCTGATTCCTAGCAGAGCTTCATGGGACCAACAGTGCTAAAATACCAAAGATACTTTAGACCAAGGTTGCTTTCCCAGAGGTATACAGGTGTGTATGGCCTACCCGTTTCGTCCAGTGTTCTCAGCCACTTACCAGCATGAAATGTTCGTTCCAGTCTTGCTGATACCGGTTAGCTGTCTCTGGGATTGCATTTGCTGTTTCTTTCCCTCAGGAATCAGTTTAGTGACTTGGCCTTTCTTGTTATCAAGAGTTTACATAATTCTGTGCTTCCTTTGCTTTCACATCATCCATATTTCTTATATCACATCTCTACTTTCAGATCTTTCTCCTTTTCCCCCTGTAGTTATATATCTACTTCCAAGCTAACCTTTTTGCCCTATAGAGCCTGTGAGGTGATACTGTCTCTGTCTTCAGCCTCCTCCCTGAAGTCTGTTTTTTCTGCCCGACCTCAAAGGTTGGTCCTCATCAATTGCATGTCCCTGTATTTTTGCTGATACACAGTTGTCCCATCTCTTATATTAACTTAGGGTAAAGACCTGAGGTCCATTATTGTTAATTTACAGCTGAAATTTGGATTAGGATTGAGAAAATCCTGGGGAATCACCCCTTTCAGGGCAGGATTTTGGGAGACAGGAATTACTCTGCTGCTTTGTGTTCTTATGACAGGTAGACACCTACAGTGCTCAGTGGGGTAAATCTTCAGCTGGTGTAAATCAGGATCTTTCCACACTAAATAGCCTAGCTGCTGCTCAGGTACAAGACAGTTTTATTAACTTAGTCTCTGTTGTAATTCTATTGGTATCTGGAGAAAAATCCATTTTGTCAAATATCATCCATTGCCATGTTTCTATCTGCAAAAACACCTCTAACACAGTWTTTCATAACAGACTTTCTAAGCTGTTCTCAGCCTGATTCCAGCTCTAGAAAGACTCACTATTTTTCCTTTGAATACTTTGTATTCTGTGTCCCAGATGTTTTGGTAAGTGTGCAGAGCTGCAACAAGAGATGGATGGGCCACTGACAAAAGGGGCAGGAGAATTAGTTCCAATGGAAATAATTTAAGAAAAGCTTTATTCAAGATGTCCATGASTGGGAAGCTCTGGGCCTGTGTCTCACCTTCTCATAGTCTGAACAATTGGATGAAATATTAGCACTTTCCACATGTTAACACAACAGGATATCATCCATCTTCCTCACCAGTGGGAAGTGTTAGCTAGCACAGGCCTTTATGAAGCTGATTTCTATATTCCCATATGCCAATCACTGCTTAGAAACTGTCTGAGTTTGCATTTTAGGAAAAGGGACTGTGAATCTGGGGAGGCAGCCCTCAGGCTAATAGTTAACCTCCCAGGCATTCCTTAAAATGCACAACTGTGCATTTCCTCAACTAGCTTGAGAAAAAGCAGCACAATATTCCCTAAATCTTCTGTGGATGAGCTGCAGTGGCAGACAGGCTAAGAATCCTTGCTGTGGTGAGTTTGAGCTTTGCAGGAGGTTTACAACAAAAGCAAAAGCTATCCCAGCTGATCATGTGTAGCTGGTCATTGTGGTTGGGGAGTTAAAGTTTATTGGTTAGGAAGATAGTCATGATACTCCCTCAGGGCAACATAGACTGCAGAAGTTGGTGTATTTCAGTCCGTGTGAGTAAACTTGGAGGGAACTGACAATCCTGACTACCTGATAACAACCTCTAGTCATGCAARTCTTGTGTTAGTAAAAATGGCAAACTTCTATCAGAAATCCCTCCTTCCAACAGGAGACAGCATAGGGAGAAAATATTTCCACTAGTACTCAAAATCTAAGACTTCGGGAAAAAAAACTATTACGAAGTGTTCCCATGCCCATTAAAAACCAAGCAACTCAGCAACATCAGACTTAACCGTTTCCTGGGAACTACGGAAACATTATCCTGGGTCCCACTGCCAGGCCATGTCCTGGTATCTTACTCAGGAGTAGCATTTCAAATGCTCAAAACCTGAATGCAGCTTCAGAGCTACAGACTAGCCATCCTTGCCCTACTGCAACCTTCATCAGAGATCKGAGCTGGCTCTTCTGGGTTTCCAGTATTTTTTCTCATTTATTTAGGGAAAGCAGTCTGAATACACACACAGCACAAAGTACAATCAATAGCTTTAGAAGGCATATGGGGATCCTCCATTCAGAGAAACAGCCTGTTTCTTGTACTGCAGGAGTAATACCACTGCAGCCAATAAACTGAGTCGGAGCACAAACCAATTTGTGAGAGGCAGCTCTACTGTGTTGCAGCTGGCTGAATATTTAAAATATTCAGACTCCTTCCATTCATCTTTCCTCAAGTAGCCAAGTCCTCAGGTTCCTACTGAAACTCCCTGCTCATGAAGGACAGTTTGACTAATTCAGCAATGGATAAAAGGTTTTTCCATAGTTTAAGCATTTATCTATAATGCTAGCAGAGAGTGCTTTCTTAAAGGCCAGCCCTGGGAGGCAAGATGCTTTAATACAAATCATCTCTCTTCCATCCAAGAAGAGTCAGAAGGATCAATGCTTGTTACACTCCTTCACAGAAATTAATGCCACTATGTAAGGGCTTGTCTACAYATGAGTTATTCCAGTGAGGTATTCTGCTTTAAATTTGCACCTTACTTTATTGCAAAATAAGTTTCAAATATAGACAAGAGATCCCTTCATAAGAGCATCATGTCATTAGGGGAACAACTACCTAAATTTCAAAAGCTCTTGAGCTTTCTGACCATGTTCTAAGGCCTATTGGAGACAACAGATGGATTACACTGACTTTAATGGTCATTGGTCCAGGCTATGGAAAAGAAAATTGATGAGAAAGGATAGAAGAAAGTAGAAAAGTCATTTCTCATATTAAAATTAAAGCTAGATCTAAGTTGTGAACTTAGTCTGTAAATAGAACCTGGTGTAAGTGTTCTCACAGGCAGGTATTGATGTCTGTGTATGCACAGAAAACAGCTGAGGAAAGGGGAGCTGAATGGAGAGAAGAACAAGGCAGAAGGTCTTCTGGCATTTCAGCTTCCTGCTAAGAATTTACAATCTCAGTAGAACTGATAAACAAACAGCAAAGAGAACAGAAAGACTGTCATCCTTCACTGAACCACACACACACACACACACACACACAAAATCTGTGCCTGAAGCTTCCTGAAAAAAAAGTGAACTTGATTGTTGTTTTAATTAAGCTCTCATCAAGGCCTGATCCATGTACAGATTACAGAGTATGTAACTAAGATGACTGCTTTTTTACTGATGGAAATTACCCTGATATAATGATCATTATGAGCTCAATAATAAAGTAAAATCCTAACCTGGCTCTGAATTTCCCCAAAATGTGAGTGTGAGACCATTTATAATCACCCAAATTTAGCATCAGTTTTGAGAAATATTACTAAACCTTGAATCAGGTCAAATTTGGCCATGTGAACTGTAGCAGCAGTCACGTGATGTGCAAGGGGTGTGATGTCATCAATCTGTGTGGCAGATGTCATAGGCGGGCGCATCATTAGTCTCTGCAGGGCTGCGTGATGCATGGTGACACCATGGCTGAGAGGGGCATGATTGATATTTGGTGCATGGAGCCATATGAAAAATCTAGTGTGCAAATAACAGTTTTATAAATGCCTTTCTCATTCTATATGCAGACAGGCCCTGGAAGGAATCTAGGAGATTGAATTAAGCTTTTAACCCTCTAGGCTCTCCTGTCGTTTATTGTTAGGGAATTAATAGGAACGCAGGAATGCAGATGGCCTGCCTGTCAATTCCAAGAGGTGATTTTTCTGATCTTCATGGACGTTTCCAGCATCTTTCATTAAACACTCATGTACCAATTTGTCATTTTAACTGGGCAGGAAAGAAACTCCCGTTGAACTCCTTACCTCAGGTGCTGTAAGTTAAATTCAGAAGCAGAAAGCCTTGCTCTGTTACATCTGCCAGACAGGCTTAGGGCTGATGAACAGCCTTGGATATCTGTTTAGGTAGGTAGAAGGATTCCAATGGGATGCTCTAGACCTCTTCTCTCTGCAATTAAAATAAAAAGGGATTATTCATCAGGAATGAGGGAAGCTTCATATAGATCCTTGCTGGAATCCACTAAGATCTCAGAGCAAGTGAGAACTTAGGAATGGCAACAGCATTTTCAAAAGGAGATAGAGAAAAAACATAGGGAGTCAGGGTCTAACTAAGGTCTTGCTTACTTTAGTATCCACATAAGTGGATTTCAAGGGATGTTCATCATTATAAATGTAGATAGAGTTGGGACCTCATATTCCAGAAGGCAGAAATAGTTTCCATACGTGGCTCTTTAAGAGGCCAAATCTGTAACTTTGTAGAATGGATTTGCAAATACCTGAAGCAGCCAGATACACTGGCACTGGGGCCAAAGAGCAAAACAAGGTGTTCTGTGGGTTTGTGAGCTCACGGTAGTTTAAAGCTACCGTGGTAGCTCAGCCCTGCCCGTTACTATAGATGTGATATCAAGAGATATCTGAACCAAACATGTCAAGTCCTTGCCACTGCAGAGGAACCTAAGCTGGAAAGCAGCAGTCTCTGATAAAACCAGAACTTTCACACTTCATCAGATTGCTGTTCTGCTTGTTGCCAGYGTCAGGAGAAGATATAGGAACCAGGACTGGCATTAGGACCTAGACAAAACAGGCAGGGACTTAGAACAGCAGTAAAATGGGCCCACTAAGGGATACCTAAGCCCCTGCTGACTATTTTGCCTATGATGGAAAAAATAAGTATTTGCTGTTTGAGCAGCATGTGCTGCAAGAACAGGGGATCTGTATATTTTGCCCACCAGCCAGACACTGTCTGGTTACAACCTCTCTGCTGCTGCAGCTGCTGCAGGAGGGTTTGGGGCTGGGGGCAGCGGCTACTGCAGAGTGCATCCTCCCACCGGCTTTAGCCACTGGCAGCCTCCGCAGAAGGAAGGTCTTGTCCTGCCTGAGTTATCTGGCCTTATTCTTGGGGCCAAAATTCAGTTTTGCCTACATTCCTAGAGAGCTCTTAGCCCTGCATAGACACTTGTAGGATCGTTTGCGACCCTTCAAGAGGGAAGCTTGTGCAAAAAGCCCCTGCAAACCAGAAACTGGAAAACTCAGAATTAAACACTTCAACAGTTTAAAAAAATGATATTTTGTTTTTTCTATCAAAATTTATTTTCATTTTCTTTTTTTTTTTAATTTTACTTAATAAAAGGGCTAAAAATTACCTTACACTGAAATTAAGTATAAAGTTTCAGTTTGAGTAGTAAACCTTTTTTTACTTGAATGAAATAATTTCAAAACTTCTCAACCTCCTGAGATATTTTTGAGTGGTTTTAAGTCCACCTGTGGAAGATTTAATTCCCGCTGTGATCCTAGATCCCCGAAAGGGGAGGGAACTTTACCGTTGGCGCTGAGCTTGGCCGTGCCCCGCATCCCGTGGGACGAGGCAGCCTCCTCCGCCGATGCCTCCGGAGATCCCCCCGGGCAGAGGCCACTAGAGGATGGAGCAAGATTATTCTCACACGTTGGCTGAAAACAGCATCATCTTGCGGGAGGTTTTTTATGAAAATGCTCCGTGGGGCTATTTTGCAGTATGATGACCATCAGGCAGAAAAYGAGCTGTTGGATCTCTGGTGAAGGGGTGTTCAGGCCCGTGGCCAGGGTCGGAGCGCRAGGAGGGCTGGTGCTGAGCAGAGGCGCCTGCGCCGGGGCTGGAGGTGCAGTGGGGCTGGCAGGCACTGGCCGGGGGGTGACGAGGCTGGGAGGTGACAAGGCTGCGGGGCAATGAGGCTGAGAGGCAGCGAGGCTGTGAGGCAATGAGGCCATGAGGCAACGCAGGCCATGAGGCAGCGAGGCCGTGAGGCGACGAGGCTGTGAGGCAGTGAGGCCGTGAGGCGATGCAGGCCATGAGGCAACGCAGGCCATGAGGCAGCAAGGCCGTGAGGCGATGAGGCCATGAGGCAACGCAGGCCGTGAGGCGATGCAGGCCGTGAGGCAACGCGAGCTGTGAGGCGGCGCATGCTGTGAGGCAACGAGGCAGCGAGGCCGTGAGGCGACACGTGCTGTGAGGCAGCAAGGCCATGAGGCAACGAGGCTGTGAGGCGATGCAGGCTGTGAGGTGGCAAGGCCATGAGGCAGCAGGGCTGTGAGGCGATGAGGCCATGAGGTGACACGTGCTCTGAGGCGACGAGGCTGTGAGGCAGCGAGGCCGTGAGGCGACGAGGCCGTGAGGTGACGCGTGCTCTGAGGCGACGAGGCTGTGAGGCA
>NW_028186506.1:219564-257141 GCF_003343005.1 Rhea americana | reverse complement strand
TGCTCTGAGGCGATGCAGGCCATGAGGCGATGCAGGCTGTGGGCAATGAGGCTGTGAGGCGACGCATGCTCTGAGGAGACGAGGCCGTGAGGTGACGCGTGCTCTGAGGCGACGAGGCTGTGAGGCAGCGAGGCCATGAGGCGACGAGGCTGTGAGGCGACGACGCTGTGAGGCGACACGTGCTGTGAGGCGATGCAGGCTGTGAGGCAACGAGGCAGTGAGGCCGTGAGGCAACACGCGCTGTGAGGCAGCGAGGCCATGAGGCAACGAGGCTGTGAGGCGATGCATGCTCTGAGGAGACGAGGCCACGAGACAACGAGGCCGCGAGGTGATGAGGCCCTGAGGCGACGAGGCCATGAGGTGACATGGGCTGTTGGGTGGTGCAGACTGTGAGCCAATGCAGGCCGTGAGGCGACAAGGCTGTGGAGATCAAGCCCTGGGCCACCATCTTATGTCCCCAGCTCCAGCCTTAGGCCTCTGAGGCCCTGAGACGCTCGCTGTGGCATGGGGATGACGTGGCTGTGGGTGGAGGGGACAGGAGCCATGGCCACCTCCGCAGGGAGCTTCCTGATGTTGCATCTGCGCTCTGGGTGCGTGTGCGGAGGAGGCTGAACGAACTGGAGAGGGACAAGAGCTGCTCGGTAAGTGATGGCACCCAGCTCTGTCTGTGCTTCCTGAGCTCTTTCATCAGCCCAAGGGTAGTGGACATGGTCACCTCATGATTCCCCTTCTTACAGGCCTGATCCAAAAGCAGCCARAATCTCCCTGATGGCAAACATGGGCACAGGCTGGAGAGCTGCGTGTGGAGATGTGCAACAGCCTCATGTTCCCAATTTCCTGTTTATGGCTGCTCGCCTCCACCGCGCAGCTACGGCCCCAAGCTACGGTCCCGGCACTCAGAGCTAGTAGAGCRAAGAGAAGCCTGCTTAGTGGAAATGGTCAGCTGAGCTGAAAAAAATGAAGCAGGTTGACTTCATTATGTGCTCATTAAGAAATCTGTAGCTGTAGTTTGTTCCTGTGTGTGTGTGAGCTCTGGCTGTTATAAACCCTGACAGATGGACAGACAGACTGAATTATAGTTGTAGAGTATAGACTGGGCAGGATCCCCTATTAACGCTTATTGGAAATTGTCATCACTTCAAGCTGAATGGGCTCCAGATGTTGAAATCCTTGTAGGGAAATCTTGAAGGTGAAGGTTAGAGGCTTGTGATTTTGCCTGTGTTGTATGAGCTGCAGCCGTTCCCCTTGATTTATTATTGTTTAAGTCAACAAGATTTGGTAGTAGAGAAAAACTGAAGACAGCAACACATGGGTGAGGGTGCTTGGTTCTGAGCTGCTGAAGGAATTGCTCCATTTTTAATACCTGGATGTGTGAGAAGCATTAAGTAAATGATTGTTGAAAGTTTCACTGACAAATTTAGTKCCTTGATATTTTCTGCTTTTGCAACAGATGCATTTTAGCTAGCTTTGTATTTATATACATTTTTATTTACATATTCCAAGAGCATTGGGGAGTCACAGTTATAGAAACACAGAAGATGGCTGTATCACTCACTCTCTCTCTTTCAAAAGTAGGATCAGCACTTCAGTCTAGCACAGGAGTTCCCACAGCTGCCTCAGGCAGTACATTTTAGTGCTTCGCCATCCTTACTGTTATGAAGTTTTCTCTCATGCCTAATCTAAATCTGCTTTGCTGTAGTTTAAACTTATTGCCCCTTGTCTAGTCCCCAATGAACATGGAGAAAGTTTTGTTGCCTTCCTTTCCATGACAGCTTTTAACCTGCTTGAAGTCTGATAACAAACCTTCCCTCAATCTTCTCCTACACTCAACCACTCCAGTTCTTTTGGTCTTTCCACATAGGTCATGTTTCTAGATCTCAAATTATTTTGTTACTCTCCCTCTAGATTCTTGCCAATTGGCCCTTTCTGTCTAGAAATGAGGTGCCCAAAACTGGGCCGGCTGTGGCCCTGRTTAGGGCTGATTAGAGTGAGGTGGTTTCTTTGTGTATATTGAATCTGACACCCTTTTACACAGGCCAGCATAAATCTGTTCGTTCCTGTTCAGTTTTGGATCAGTGACCATTGCAGATATTTTCCTGCAAAATTTCTCCCTTGGCACTTGTTCTCCAGCTCACATTTCTGTGGCTGATTATCTCAAGCRTGGAATTTAGCACTCATCTTTATTGTTTTACTCCTTTCAGATTATTGCTCTGACTAACTCAGATCTTTCTGAATTCAAATCCTGCTTTCTGAAGGGCTTGCAGTTCAGCCTCCTCCCTCATCTTGAAATCGTCTACACCTATGCCCTGTTCCATTGCTTGAGTTATTAATAAAAATAATGGAATGGAATGGAATGGAATAGCACTGAATTGAGGGACAGGGACCAAACCTGAGGGTCAGTAGCACTTTGCAGGATCAGGCTGTCTGTTGTGATTGCATAAATATTTACAGGTGCTGGGACTGTTGCTCTTGGAGGTCACATCTCTGGTTTGCTGTGCACCCTGCACATTTGTGTTCTTCCACTAGAGCCACTGGGAATGGCTTCTCCCTGCACTACAAACACAGGCATTTCTTTTTCTTCTTCACTTATAAGGGTTCGTGAACTGTTCCCTGGGCTGGACCCACAATGGGGCCTGAGTCAGAGGAAGTGGCTGAAGCAGAGACCTTAAGAATGGCCCTTACTCATCAATAACTGCTTCCTGACAGGACTGAAGGATACACAAAGTGGCTTGTCTGTTGTGCTGTCACTCCAGCTGAGGCACAATCCACAGTGGGGCCCTTGCTCACTGGACTTTGCTGTCCAAAGCACCAGAGAAATCTTTTCACTTGCCTTTTGAATTTTTAAACTCCTATATTACCCAGGGGTTGTATCTCAGGGGAACGGGACTTTGCTATTCACCTTCTAGGGTCTTACCAGCTGGATTTTTGCAACTGGAACATGAGGGCATTGGCAGGTTCAGTCATGCTGTAGACTTAGAGCAGCTACAGGCTTGAGATCCTCAGTTCAGGTGGTGGAGTGAAGCTCTGTTTAAGTCAGTGAAGATTTACACCAGCTGGAGAGTTGACCACCACAGATCCTAACCACCAAATGCATCTAGAGCTTTATAGGGTGGGTAGATGGGAGATAGCAAAGTCCCTCTTGCAGTTCACATCCAAACACACCCCTTCTCCTTTTAAGCAAATCTTTTCTCCTATCTGACTTAATGCAGTCCAATTGAGTAATTTGACTGAGAATGCTGCAGTGAAGTCAGAGACAGGAACAACAACAGCAACAAACAGGCACAAGACTTTGTTGTTAATTATTAAGTTTGAAATTTGTTACATGAAAAGTCAGTTAACCTAAGAAATATCATGAACTTCAGTGTCCAGTTAGATACAATGACTGGACAGAAAGGAAGCTTCAGCATTTGTTTCTGTAGGGGAGTTTATTATGTAACAACTCCAAACTGCTTCAAAGAGGTGGTTGCTGTTCCTAAATCCTGGATCTTTTATAACTTTGGAAATCAAAACTGACTCAAGTAAAATGAGTATAAAGGTGAGTAAACCAAGTCTAATTCCTGAAAAGTTAATTTTATGTCATCCTGTATGAGTTTACATGGAGTTAAATCCTAAAATTATCATTCARACCTTACTCCAAACAACTCTCTCATGGTTATCAACAGTGGATCCTGTAATCAACCACCAGTGTATCCTAACACCCTAAGGTTGGATACTCTTATTTTACTAATGTAATTCTACAGACTGTAGAGAAGTTATTCAATATTTCCCCAAGCATGAGAGGAATCAGGCTATAATGTCTATAGCTTGTTTTATATTAGGTGCACATGTATGTGCTAAAAGGAAAAATAAGTATAGCCATTTGAATGTATTACAGTAATACCTAAGAACTCCCATTAGAAGCTGGTCTCTGTTGGGACAAGCACTGTACAACACAGGAGAAGAAGCTCTGTCCCATAGAGCTGACAATGAGGGCCAGATTCTGCCCTTGTTAAAGTAGAAGCCTTTTGCCACTGACTACAAGAGCAGGTTCAGCCTTAAGAAACTTGAATAAATGGAAGGAAAGAATCAATTAAAAATGAGAACTGATATATGTAATCATACAACATTAAATCATACAAAAAAAATTGCCTTGAACATCCAAGTGGCAGGACATGGATTTCTTACCCTGAGCTTTGCTAATTTCCATTGATTGATTTTTCCTTGGAAGCACATATTTTCTGCAGCAAGGGTGACTGCTCTAGCCAAGGATTAGATGTTTATCCTTTGGCCAGGGCAGGGGGCCTAAAAGGATGGGAGATATTGCAGCTGAAAAAGATACTGGCTTTTTAGTCTCTCTGGTGTTTTGAGAATACATAATCCTGCACAAGAACAGAGCACAGGCAAACTAGCTTCAGATGGAGCATCCTCCCCTTGATCTGAGGATGCCTCAAGTTTAAAACCCAAATGCCTTTACTTCCTCTCTTTGTAGCCTTGCTCATAACATTTTGTAGGTTGTGATATGAGCTGGGATAATACTAAGGCTCTATTTCCCTCACAAGCTCATCTCCATGGCAGACAGAGGATGACAAAAACCCTTTGGTGGCTCATCCTTTGGGGCTGGATGGCTGTAACTGGGATCTCTGGAGTCTGCAGGCTGTTCATTGGTGTGCACAAGCAGTAGCTTTAGGAGCCTGTAAGTCGTGTCTATTGGGGCCTTATGCTTCTGCCATAATGACACATGGGCAAGGTCTTTGTCTGCCAGGATTAATACAGGGAGGTTAAAGGTCCATGGAACCAGTGGCGTTTAAAATCTCTCTATAAAGAGTTCCTTTCTTGGGTGTTACTTGCCAGTAAATAAGGCTTGTGCTGTTTCTATGGGAGAACTTTTTTTCCCCCCAGTTTTTGAATATATTGTACAAAGCAGTCACTCCAGCTCAATGTGGGGCTTAAGGCAAGCAATGTTTTGGAATAGGAATCCAGCMAACCTGTGTCTTCTCAAAGAGAAGGATCGAGAGGAGCTCTGTTTCTTATAACCCCTTCACCTCTGAATTATTTGYTGACACATACACACCACATCACATCTGTAACTCCTAAGGGCTGAGGGTTAAGTATCTTGTCACTCCAGTATAGACACCTCACTTGCAAATTGCAGACTTTAACCAAGCTTCCCCAGTTGGAGAAGGGGATCCCTGCTGTCAGGCCAGAGTGAAAGCTGAAGGCTCTCTCTCAGCACCCCGGAATAGTCTCTAAATGCCAGGCAGTGTTGTCCAGGGGGAAAGGGGAGTGGGAGAGCACTGAACAGGTGATCCAGAGAGCTGGAGTCTACTTCAGCTTCTGATCCTGACCTATTGGATGATACTTGGCAAGTAAGTTACTTCTTTCTATACCGCAGTTTCTCCATTTGTTAAAAAGATGGAAGTGATGCTGACCTCCTTTATGGAAGATTTTGTGCCCTAAGTGACCAAAATCAGTGTGTAAGATGTGGGTATTGCTGCATTTATTGCAGCAAAATAGGTAGAAAAGCTGCAGATTTGAGATTTTATTGCAGCATTCCCTCCGGGAAGCTGTTCCTCCTGACTCATGTTCAGTTGGTCTGGCTGGGTATGTGCATTGCACACACACCTGAAAGTAATGAATAATGGATACATTGTTGAGCTGTATGATAAATTGTTTGCAATATGCACTTTTGACCACCTCACCTGTGCACTCTGCACATTCATTTGACAATGTCTAAGCAGCAAGTGCACTGACACCATGGCCTTACCCTGCTGACCAATATTGTCTCATCATTTTCTTAGATTCTCCCATCTATTTGTATCCACCTGCTGTCTTCCTTATCCTTTGCTTGTAAGCTCTTTGGGGTAGGGACCATCTGTGTTTGTGAAATGTCAGATAGAGTAATGCCACACATGACAAATAACAATAATGAATGAATGAATATAAGCATTATCAACTCATAACAATCCACAGATTGTGAATTGAAATATATCAAAAATTATAATAATAGTATAGAAGTCATACTACACTCATTGTCTCAGACTTTTGAGTAGTACTTTCAGGCTGTCAACATTGCAAGTACCAAAACAAGATTACCCCAAAGCACATCCTAGCCTTTGAGTTCAGTGACTTACTCCTAGAGCCTGGAAAACTGCAGGCAGTGTGTAGGAAATCTTTCATGAAAAGCCACATGGGTGGCTTGGAACTCTTCATTTCTAGCATTACTTTGCCTCACACCCATCACTGACAGCAGGAACGCAGTGCTGGGAACACCGTCCCAAGTGTTTTTGTCTCCCTACCAGATGGGACACATGATCTGGAGTGAACCCTTGACCCATTCTGATCAGTGGCAGATTTGCTGAGTTGACTTGAAGGATAATTTGGCCTTCTCATCTTCTGTTTCTTCATCTCTGCTTTTTCGTAGCTAGCAGCTTATTGTCTTCACCCAAGGCTACCTGTAGTCATACTTATTAACAGCCTAAACCATACCACAGCAGAATCAATGGAAAGATGCTCATTAGCACAGGTAGTTTTGGATTTGCCCCTAAAATAAAGGTTTTCCATTGGCCTCATGCTGTGCTATCATTAACTTCTTCATTTCCACAAAGCTAACAGGCAGAGGAGCTGAGGGGCAGGGGAGAACCTCAGCCCCTGCTCAGGATGGCATGGTGACGAAGAGAAGGGGAGCTTCCATTTTCAGATCCATCTCTCCTCCCTCCAGCCCCTTTTCCTCCTGCCCCAGACACAGCCTTGGCTGCTTTGCTGTTGTTCATAAACACYATCTACATCTGTCTTGAGCCACAAGATGTATTAATCAATTTGATGAGGATGTTAAAGCTTTCTCTTTGCACCTAATTATGGGCTGATTTATAGGACTGGCCTTGTGTTTGATGGAGCTCTCCCCTTGGCAGTGATTTACATGGCATTGGCACCAACCTCTCCATCTCTGCAATAGTCTGTCATTTCCTCTGCCCCCCTTTCGCTTTCTTTTTCTCTCTCTCCCCTCACTGTCTCCCTCCTCCCCACACCTCTCTGCTCTATGTTCCCTCATGAGAGCCTAATGACATGTTGACAGACTAGTGAAACATTGCTCCCTCTTCATTGCATCTGTCTCTGGCTCTGTGGCTCCCCAGTGCTCTCTGACACATCCAGATGGAAGGCCTGGCAGGCGAGGCAGAAGCTCTGCCGATTGCCCCAGTGCAAGCACTGCAACTCTACAGATTTCCTTCTGGAAGTAGCTGGTGCAGAGCTCTAGAATCCCTAGGGGATATCTCCATACTGGCAGAGACTGGGGACCCCTCCATCCTGATTCTCCAAACTCCACTGAAATCTTCTAGTGAAATAATTAAATAGCAGTGATTCAGACTTCCACAGTGTGACTCATCTGAGAATCTCCAAAACTTCTATGTGAGGGAAACAAGTTTTGTTGTTCTTTCAGTACCAATGGGGAAACTGAATCACTGAGGCAACAGTGGTTACACTTCCGAAGGTGCAACTGATACAGCCCTCCACGTGCTCTCACTAACCTTAGCAGGGAACTTGGAAAATCTTTTGCTTTACTGCTAGAAGTCACACAGCAAATCAATGACAGAATCGAAAAAAAATAGCCTGAGCATTCAGGCTTCCTAAGCAAGAGTTTTAGACCTGCAAATGTGATCTATCCTCCAGACACCACTGGGATCAAGACACCTTTTTGGTAAATGCAAATTATTTTTTCCATACAAGTAAATGGAGACACATAAGGAAAATTTCAGACACTCAGTTCTCTTCTCAGGATGGTTGGACACAAGTATAACTTGGACACAAGTATAACCCTCCTAATGTCAGCTGAGTTACTTTGATCCAGATTATCATAAAATACAAAATAATCTGGCCCAGCATGCAAGTTATTTGGAAAAGTGGGAGGAGAATGAGCAATTACACCCATTTCACTCATCTCTCTGAGATATATTTTTCAGAGCTGAGACTCTTAAAGAAGTCTCAGGATGTTTGAAGACATACTGAAGAAGGATGTGTCTCACATAGGTCATAYATTATACTGGCTCAAACTTTCATAGCTACTGGTACTGATACTGCTCCAGCCTCATCTCCCACTTTTTTTTATGCCTGGAGAATGCAAAGGTCACTCTTCTAGGAGAAATACTGTTACCTTCCATGCATAAGCAAAGATAATCATCTGAGAGTTAAGGGGATTCAGAAAGGTTTTTGTTTCCTAACTCTGAATTTCCTAACTTTTCATACTTTCCATTAGGAAGTCTAATGTACAGGGAACTGACAACAGAGACGCCTACCTGAGCTAAGGAGAGATATGCATAAAATATCCAAAAACRGCAAGATATTAGATGGCACATACTGATCCTCTGTCCATCTTCTGGTTTATGCATGTGCTCACTCCACTTTGTGCTGTACATCCCCTTTCTCTGCATGCAGCTGCCACCTTTGCACAGCAGGTGGTTGGCTCTCCAGCTGCCAGATGTGCCTGTGAAACCAGATGTTCTGTTTGTGAAAAATCAGCTGCACATCAATGATGTATAGGTGCAATCAACAGTGTGTGCTGAAATAAACACAACAGTGTAGAAGCTGAAAACTTTGTGTATTACTGAATTGCTAATAATGTAATGGCAATAACACTTCTAGTCTATCCCTTCTTATGAGAAAAGCTTCTGCCAGGAAGTTATAGGTAAAGCATCTTCTGCTTTGTCAAGATAAAAGTGAAGCCTGTTTACACATTCTGAAACTGATACATCAAATTGCAATTCACGACCAGCATAGTAACTTCTGAAATTTGAATTTAGAGCTATTAGAATAAATTTGGCCTGTTGTACATACACCGAAGTAGTCAAGAGTATCTGAGTGTGGATACTAGGATATATCCACGTGTATACCATATTCATGTTTCACTGCACTTCCTGRATCCATGTTCATCTTGTGAAGACTGAGATTTTGGCTCAAGAAGATGCTCTTTGCATGCAGGTGTGCATATGTGCAAAACTATGCAGATGCTTTAGCCCACAGATCGCACATGTGTTCTATTGCACTCCATAAAATGCATATTAATGGTGCTGAAGCTGGAGTCCTGTCCAGAGAAGCAGATGCTTGTTGATGGTGAAGCTGGCTGCGCTGAACAGATGAAAAGACATCTCTGCTGCTGAGTGAATTCCATCAGACCAGGAGCAGCTGCTCTAAAGCTTCTGAAAGCAAAAATCCTCATGAATAAATATTAGGAGGGAAAAAATGAGGCTTCTAGAGAACAAAAGGAGGCAGAGGAAGTTACTGAGAGATGCTGAGACCTTTCATCTCAGCAAAATATGCAATTAACACAACACACACAACTCCCCCAGAAAGGCCTTGCATTTGTTCAGGGTGCCTATAGGATCAGAGATAAAGTTTCTTTTGGTGAACAGGGAGTACCAAAAACTGCTATTCCTCGGCCTGTCAACACAGGAACACTTGGCATTAGTGATTTCACAAAGTTACTGAGTTTGCCTCCTGGCAATGCTGAGCAATCATTTGATCTAGAGAGAGGCTTCTGGGGTTTCAGGTTCAGAAATGCTTGGCATTCCCTTGAAAAAATTACCCAGACTCAAGGATGGTCATGCCTAGGAGTTATGTTGCATTCCTGTATGCATACATTGCCTCCAGGTACCAGAGCAAAGCTGCAGGACTTGATTAGCTCAGTGTTCCAGTTTACACCTGTGTGATGCAAATGTAAAATGCTGCCTGATCAGCATTCTGCCTAAAGAATTGGGGCTGTGTGAGGTATAACGGAAGGATAACGGAATGGAGGATTTGCACTCTCAGCATTCTCTGTCTTTATGAGGTATTTATGATAAGGTGAGGCAGAAGTGTCTTTCTCTCTTCTGGGAAATGTAGAGTGGTCCGGAGAGCAGATGTGACCCTCATGCTTTCTGTCCACACAGCCATCTGTTAGGCCAGCTTTCACTCAGCCTCAAAGATCCACAATGTACTCAGAAATAGCTGACCTTAGCTTGTGTGCTGATGGATTGGGCTGTGAGATGGTTGGCCTTACCTATACCTGTCTCGTTCACACTGCTTGAACGAGAGCTTGGATGCATTCTTTCTTCTGCATTCTTCAAGAACTTGGAAAGCTGGGGCTTTCCCCTTCTGAGGAGCTTCAGAGACCAGGTCTAGGCAGCATCCTAGCATGACCTTGAGGATTTACAGTACAATTAGCAGGCAAGGCCAACCTTGAGAAGGGCCTAGGCCTGTACTGGACTGACAGTACTATGGACCCRGTAGAATACAGAATCTACTCTGTAGCTATAAGATGAGACATCATTTCCCACAGTTACTTTCAAATCCATTGCTCACTTACTAGTTATATTCATTAAAACCAGATCTGCCTGGCAGTGTTAACAGCCAGGAGACAGGACACCAGGGCCAAATGGGAACACTGGAATACAAAGGTGGCTAGACTGAGTTTGATCCCATTTATTTCAGGAACCAGAACTAGATGCCTCGAGGAGTATATAAAACCTTCCCTTAGACAGATGTTTCTCTTACACCCCCATCTTCGCACCTTGCAATATATACATATTCACTTGAGTTGGTTGGCTCCAGACCTGCAGAAACTGCTTTCAGATGTGTCTCTTTCTCTGTCCCCTTCCCCATAGCTCGTATTGCTACCAGGAGATGTCATGTCACTGCCTCGTTGCCATATGACTTGTTACAATAGCTGTGAGGAGTAGCCAGCTTCCTTTTTTCTCATTTGATCCATTTGAACCACATCTTGATGGCAACCTGGAAATCTGTTTCTCTGCCTTGCAGTGTTCACACCCCTCAGAGCTATCAATTTATTACATATAAAAAAATAGGGATAACTACAGATGGCTCACAGCTGGAGGAGAAAACAGAAACAAATTTCTGCTGGCTGCAGTTTCTATTGAGCCCAGGGTAATTCCCTCCTCCTGTTTCTTCTGGGTGAAGAGATGCAGTTCTTTCTCTTCCTTTATGCAATAATAGGTAGGCAGAATTAGTGCAAAAACAGTAACAGACTGAAGTAATCAAAAAAAGTCCAGAATGACTTTGCAGAATATGTATTTTTTGCCTTTCCTGTATTCATTTTTTTCTCTTTTTCTTTCTTCTATTTTCCCTTTTCTTATTTTTCTTTCTTTTTCTCTCATTCTGTCTTTCTTTCTGACTTTCTTTCTCTTTCCTTCACACCTTTGCATCCCCAGTGAACAGGTGCAAATTAGTACTAGCAAAGCTCCATTTATTCTGAAGCAAGTTGTACAGTAAATCCSTCTCAAAAGAGTGAAATCTTCAGTTTATCCTGTCTCCATGAAATACTTCCCATCCCTCATTCTCATGTCTGTCTTTTTTCTTCCCTACCCTTTGTTATCCCATCAGATATGCCATTGTGTCTTCTGGTTGGAAGTACTCTGATATATGTTTATAATCTTACATGTTTATATATTTAATCTATGTTTAAAATACAACAATTAACAAATCCCAAAACATTGATATCTTCACTAGATGAGAATCCAGATTTCATGCATGTGGAATCCCTRACTTTATCTTCTGTGCTTTCTTGGTGAGTCTGGTGCATCTGGACTCACTCACATATCTGCTAGGTATGAAGAGTTATCTGATTTACAAATTCTGAAGAAGCTACAAAGAAGAGCTATAAATTGATCAAAGGTATGGAGTGTCTTAGCAATGCTGATAGACCAAAGTGTTTAATCTCATGCAGTTTGGAGAAACTGAGATTACAGGGTGAGATGCTGGGGGTAGGGAAAGATATCAGGGAGCTCTTGCTCTCCCTGAAAGCAGATCCAAAAGGCTTGAATAAGAAAGTGTTCAAACAGAGCAGGAACAGAGAAACATACAGCTGCTTTGAGAGGTTAAAATGATGCTGTCAGTTATTTTTACTGATAGATGTAGGTTTGCTTATGTATTGTTTTCTGCCCCTGAAAAAGATGGAAGGTGACTGTAATTATACAGCATGTCAGAGGGAATCCCAGATCTGTTTGTATTATACAGACATAAGTAGTACTATAACCAAGACCATYCAGTGATCTTGAATTTTTTATCTATCATTTAACGCTATCAAAGTGGTACTGCAACTGATCCCTTCCACCAATGGGAATGAATTTTCTATTTAAAAAAAAGAAAAGATCTAATAGTGAATTTAGTTCCCATGAAAGAAGAGCTGACAATATAGACTCATTCATGACAGTGCTGCAGGAACTATTGTTAAATAGTGACCCTAATACAAGAAATGAGAGGAAATCTTYCTTTCAGCATTTACTCCTGGGAGCTGGATCTCTCTGTAGGCATCCTTATGGCTGCAGTTAAGACTCTGAAGCAATTTCTCCTTACCCAGGAAGAATGTCTCTGCTGTGAATATCTCCAGTGCTGGCTTTTGCCAGCATGCTTTGGAAATGACCTGTGACAGGAGTGGATTAGGGCCATTGGTACAGAGGTGAGTCAGATATTTGGAAATAAGAACCAGCCCGGCTTTGATTTGACCTAGACTGCCCTTGATTAGAAGTGTTCAYGAGCAATTCTACATGTAACCTCATATTTGCTCCTCTGGGTACTTGTTCTGATGGTGCAGAAATTTTTTGGTCGCAGTAGCTGCTGGCCTCATTCCTTTAATGCTGATTCTCCAAGTGCAGTCAATTGCATTCAACTCATGTTCAAGTTCTCTGTCACCTTAGCCACCCATATCAAAAGGGTTGCTTGAAACATTCAGAGAGAGTCGATTTCTTATAAAATTATCTGATTTTGTTATCCTATACATCCAGGRCATTTTCAAGTGCTTCTACTATTTGCTTTATTAATGCTTTAGCATCAAGCTGARTTGACAGTGCAGCCTAGCGGATGGAGCACTGGGCTGGGACTTTGTAAGTCTGGATTCTGTTCCCAGATCAGTTTGGCAGGTGATATGAGTAACTCACTTCACCTGGGCCTAAGTTCTCCATTATAAAATCACAAAAAACACAGATAACACTTTTGAAATCTACCAGTGAAACCAAGGCTGGTCTCTAGCTTATCATCTGATTGCATTTTGTCTTTGTACAATGGGGTATTTACTGATGAGGTGTAGTTAATTTAACATAATAAATCCTGATGTGCCACATGTGAGAAAGGGCTTCCATACGTTAGCTATATGCCAGGGAACATAAGCTAAATGACAGTAGAGAAGGTAGAAGGAGTGGAACGTATAGACTTGCTACAAGTTTTTTCTTGCTCTATTTTTATAGCAGCATATTTCCATTCTGCCATGTCTTCAACTGATATAAGCTGGGGCGATTCCATTTCTTTCAGTGGAGCTATGACTATTTGCAATAACTGAGAAGACAGTCCGATTCCTACAGTGAACTCTTGCTACAACAAGAGCAAGAAGAAAATTATGCCCCAGAAGAAATTTTGGAAGACTGGTTTCAGCTATATGCGTTTCCATATATTAATGCTGAGGCACATACAGCTAGAGTTTTTTTTGCCAGTGAACGGGCAGCTATCATGGTATTTCCATAGCCTATTTATTCCTAGATAGTAGGTACAGCTCCTTCTAGTATGTATTGTGACTCCATCTCTATAGACTTTAGTGTGATGAAAAAGTAAAGCAAAAACAAATTATAAAGAACCACCAGCAATTACAGAAGAATTTTTTTTTTCCTGAGTAGAAGTTTGCTAAGATGGGGAAATGTAGAATCAAATGCAGCAAAACACAAGAAAAATGCAGCATCAATCGACATTAAAAATAAAGTCCTGGCCAACATTTTCTCTGTTTGGGTGGGATCTAATGCAAGTGGCAGGACTAGTTTTCTTTGCCAGTATGCTGTAGATCTGCA
The DNA here is from genome assembly GCF_003343005.1 of Rhea americana. NCBI lineage: Eukaryota > Metazoa > Chordata > Aves > Rheiformes > Rheidae > Rhea > Rhea americana. The sequence continues at coordinate 243,345 of NW_028186506.1, read as the reverse complement.
ATTCCTCAGCACGACTGAGATGGCTCTGTTGCTTTTGATATGGTTTCCCTGTTACTTTTGATTTGGTTTCCCTTTCAGAAGGCAAGGGAGAGAAGGGCCAGGTTAGCAGGATCCAGGAAGGGCTGGAAGCATTGGTCCACTAGGGTGCATCTGTGGGCTGGATGTCTGAAGGGTGCTGTTTTCAGATGCCAACTATTAGACTTCGGGGTTGTTTCTACAGTAACTATAATTAGGAAGGGGGGCTCTTTGTTTATTTAGGCTGAGAGCTTTAAGATAAATGACAGCTCCGAAGATGCTTTTCAGCACTTCATAAATCAACTGCCAGCTGGCCAGTTTCACCTCTGAAATGTCTCCTGCTTTTTTTCTTTGCTTTTTTGTTGTTCCTCCCAACTTTGGAAAGATGGTATATCCAAAAAGAAAAAATCTTCCAGAAAAGCAACTGTGATGAGTAATATGTGCATTGGGGGGGTTGGGGGCCAGGAGAATTACTTCATCCTTTTAAAAGACTCAAGGTGTTTGAAATCCTAGCCTATTGCCTCTTTGCAATTCTGAGTTCAAAGCTGTTAAAAGGCATCCTCACTGAGATTTTGCAAAGGACAGAGACATCCACGGACTGGCGACATATCTTCAGCTGCCATGACAGACTTTTTTCTGATTTTATTTAATGCCTCTTTTCGCTGTGTTACTCAACACAAACAGAGATTTACTGGTGATTTTTTTCTTTAGCAAAGTTGCTTTGATTCCTGCACAGCTCATGGGATTGTTTGTGCCAAGGAGCCAGCATCCCCTTTCTCCAGAGTGAGGCAAGATTCCTGCCAAGAAATTGTTGACAGCCATGCAGTCTCTGTGGGCAGGAATGAACAGGATTTGAACTCAAACACTATGTACACTTAGAAAGGCTCTGGACAATTCTCTAACCTCTTGCCAAGCCTGGAATCACATTTTTTATGTGTACTAGGGTGGGATAAAGTACAAAACGTGACTGAGGCCTTCAAACTCTCAGAAAAGTGCTGACAAAAAAATCTGTGGTGGTTAAAGATTATAGGTCTGTGCAATCTGAAGAGGTAGGGTTGTTCTTCCATTTCAGAACTGAATTAGAGACCAAACATTATTCTTACAGTGGACATCTGAGCACAGTTAACTGATGTACGGATTCCACCCCAGAATGGGTGATATAGATACCCAGAAAATCAGAGGTATACCGCAGGAGGAGTACTAGCCCTAAGTATTGGGACAAGGAAGAGGGCAATTTTGCATACAGTATTCAGAAAAGACAGCCTGAATGGAGTCCTGCCTTAGACATCTCTTTCCAAAAGTCACTTCCAGCAGTCACCATGGGTCCATGCTGTGACAGTGGTCAGGTGGCACTAAGTGCCTGAAGACAAGTCAAGACATGCCAGCTGTCTGGTTAAACCAGGATCTCTAGCATGGTGTGTGAGATCACATATGAATATGTGTTACATGCTCAGGGAACAGCAGGGTTACACTGATGTAACCCTGCCCCACCAATTCCCAAACACTGGTGGGTAACGTTAATGAACTGTGGCCTGGTTTACTCCAATGGCCTTTTGGATGGAGGCAAGGATAGAGAATGAGCAATCTGTCTGTAAGAGATTCTGCTAGAGTAGGCCCTAGATTTCCTTCCAGATGAGTGGTAATCCTCTTAAGGCTTTGGGACTTGTTCATCCTCTTTCAAATATGTTTTTCTGCGTCTAAACTTAGCCCTGAATAGAGGAACCAGGAACTCTGGCTGCAGACCAACATAAATGCAGCAGAGACATGAGAGAAACAAAATGGATAGGAAATCATATAAAAGGGAGACAAAGGACTAACAAAGGTACATAGAGCTTTTAGACRGATCTTCAGAGGCTATAAAACTTGTGTGAATCTCAGGTGTGTTTCACAACATTGCTGAGAAGACTGTGCTTAAATTACTTAGATTCTGAGCTCGTGTAAATTAGCCTAGCCCCACTGACCTCTTCTAAACCATAGAGAATAATGGGACAAAGTCTCCTTTAAAAGAAGAAGTAGAAAGGCTGAGATGTTTAACAAAGGTGCCTAGAAAAGTTCCAAGCCCTGGACAGTATCCACCTGGTTGCATTAAATCAGTCTCTACATTTTTCAAAATCCACCCATGCTTTAATCTCTGCTCCATTTAACATTTCCTTGTGATGTTGTCCAAAGAAATGCATTCATTGGCAGTAAGCTTTACAGTCACCACAAAGCTTAACAGGACCTTGATGTGGCTTTTAAAAAACCCCAAACCCTTAACTGCTGAGGCTCACAGATTTTTTTCTCTTCTGCAGATGTTATAGGGRGACTGAAGCTTAGCAAACATTTGTAGACATCCATAATGTTCATACTGATGGACTGATTCTCATTTACATGAAACTCCCTTTACAATTCTCTACCTTGGAAAAAGTGCCTCTAAAATGTGTGTGAAAGCAATTTATGTAAAGGGACCTTAGTAGGAATGGAACTTGAACTGCTAGTCTCCACAGGCAGGTGAGGAACTCACCTTCCTTCATTGTAGTCCAAGAACCTTGATCTTAACTTATCTGTATAAGTGTATGTTTTAAATGCCGAATTCTTTCACCAATAATTCTTGTGATAGCCACAGAGTCCGTCTCCAGATTCCTGATTATTCAGTTGTTAATGAGTGCTATGATAGCAGCTAGGAACTGTTTTCCAGAGTCAGGACATTACATTCAAACACAGAATAACAAAAAGATCTTTACTCCCTAATGTTTCCTATTTTCTGAGGCAGTAATACTTTGGCACCCAAATAGCAGTTTTGGCACTTTCTTCTTCCCTTTTGATCTATGTTGAAATGACAGCTACAACAGGAGCAGCTTCAAGCTCTGGGCTCAGCCACACAAAGAAGAAGGTGACGTAGGATGTATGGTATCTTCAACTCTACACTGTCTCTTCTTTTGTGGAGGCAGTAATTCAAGCTCAAAGTGATGGTCTATGTGCAGACAAGGGAAGATGTCACTTCTTGTCCGAAGAGCTAATTACACTTTCCTTCAAAGAAAAGGTAATAAACTGATGGGAAGTATCCGATTGGATGGTTCACGTAGGTCATGGTTTGGTTGACTGGTCAAAATGTAAGACCAGACTTTGAGGGGGGAGGAATAATTACATATATGAYTGTGGACATCCATATAGAGATTGTGTTTTATATTAGTCAAGGAGGATACAGGAGGCAAGACTGGAGAACTTCCCTTAGGATCATGGGTTGTGTGTGCACCAAGGTTGTTAAAGGCATTAAGCACTCACAGCAAAATCGGTGTAAAGTCCCTTGTGCTTCTTAGAAGAGCTGAGGTTTGAACAGCAAAGCACATATTCACATACACCTTTCTCAAATGTCTGTGGATTGATGTAAAAATGTCTAACCTGCCTGAAACTTAACAGTTCTCTTTGAAAACATACTTATTGCTTATAACAGTAAACTTGCAAGTGTAACAGCCTTATGTATAAAATTTGCAGCCTAAGAATCACAGAGAGTGATAAATCAGAAACTGTAGACTGTTTGGTCAGTTTTAGAGCCAACCCCTACTTCACAGAAACTCCAATAATTTAGATCAATGTGCATCCTAACAGCATATGGATAGATTAAATGGAAGAATCCTCTTCAACTCTCTTTCTTTGTAGAARAGGCAACATAGAGAATGACTTCCCTGATTTCTGATTTTGGGAAGAGGAGGGCAAGAGGGGAATGTGTTTTTATAAGCTTTAAGGCATTTCCTTCTCTGAAGATATTGGAGTGGGCACGACATAAGTGGTGACAGTTTATCTGGAGATGCTGCTGTGTTCATTAAGAGGTGCTGTTGCTGTTTATCTGCATCTTGTCTGCAAAATCAGGTGTTCAGCAAACAAACTCTCCATGTTGTCAGCATGCTGTCGTGTCACTTTGGAAGCGGGTAGATTTTCAGGGGAGCTCACCCAACCTCTGAGACTGGTCATCTCTGGAAAATGCTGCTTCTCCTTATAAAAGCACTGGGGTTGCAAGGAAGCAAWCCAACCCTAAAAGAAAATCTTCTTTTTCACCCAAAACTCCTTCTAAGGGGAAAAAATGAAAATATTTTAAGCCTTGCAGCAGCTTTTAGAATACTGCCTTGAGCAGATTGGGTGACTCCATAAAAGGAAGCCTATGAGTAATACTACAAGTGAGAGGCATCATTGATGTTGTAGATGCCTGCATCTGAGCTAATGGTTTATGCTTCCTTTATAATGACTAGAGAGAACCAGGCACCTACAAGGCACAGCTCATCTCCTCCCAAGCTGGAGTCTGGTTGCACTATGTACACAAAGTGCCTGTTTCTCTCCACCAGCTATGAAAGGAGTCTGGATGACTAATTTGGATGAAAGCTTCCACATTGTGAGAATCTGAAGTTAGGAGAGATGAGTCCCTGTGGTGAAATCTGCTGATCAATTTGCTGTTGTTGTTTGTTGCCTTGTAGAAGGCATTCAGCTATTATTACTACAGGCAGGAGTTTAAAATCTTAAAACAATACATTATTACTCTGTTGTTTTTCCTTCTTTAGCTATGCCACAGAGGGACTAAGCAGGCACTAGAGATACAGTAGCAGATTGACCAAACAACCCTATGACCAAAAGAAAATCATTTAGCCTTTTAAATTACAATCTTGACTTGGAGAAATGAGTTCACATTAAAAACAGGAGTGGGATGATTTAATCTGTGAGAAACTCCACCATTCTAGCTGTCAAAATAGTTTGTCCTTTGTCTGTAGCAATGCTGGAACACCATGCAGCCCTTCAGTTGTGACTGCTGCTCCAGTGGCTCTCCAGTTTTATCTGCGGCCGCCATGGGGCTTTAGCTAAACCTGCAGCAGTCCTGGCCACACTAGTCATCCCGCAAACCCAGATCTGAGGACTAGAATGACCTTTTTCTGAAGAACTCTCTGCTATCTCCAGCTGTGCCTAAAGCCAAGTCTGACAGCTACCAGAAGTCATTCCTCACACCAGTAACACTTCTCTGATCCAGCCCTTGTTCATTCCAGCTCTCTTAACGCTAGTAAATCCTGCTCTGCCCCTTCATATAGCTGAAGCACATAGACTGTGTCCAACTGTTCCATGCTTTGTGAAGTGACCTAGCAGCTGGTTGAAACTGTGACATTCATCTTTATGAGCAAGATGAGCCTGCATTTTCAGGATAGAAAGATGAGCATGTTTATCATCCTACTGACACAGTTTCTTTTTTTCAATCTAAGCAGACARTCTGGGCTTGCTTTCCTGATTTGTCATTTTTCTCTCTATGAAATGCTGCAAACTGACACAATAAATTAATTGCTCACAGGTTTCAAAGTCTCAACCAGCTTCTCAAAAGCCAAGAGCACTTGTTGAGAAAAGGGAAAACAATATGATGAGAGAGGTAGGCATGTGTAATAGTAAACAGTCTATTTTAAAGTCATCAAATCCAGTTCTCTGTTGTCCTATCCTATGCTTTCACAGTGGTGAATGAGGCTTGCTGGTTTTGGACACTGACTTTGCACAGGTGTAAACGCTATCAGAGAGGAAAAGCCAGCAGAGGGCAGGTCCTAAGATGTATGTGGCTGGCTATTTTTGCTAAAAAGTTACAAACCGCATTCTCTTCTGCCCATTTCAATCCATGTATCTGTCGCCTGTGATGCATAGTTACCCATTGTATGCAGTGCTACTGCTCCTATTCCAAAACAAACAGCAGTCTCTCTGTAAATTAAAATAGATGTACCCAAGGCCTGCATCCTAGTGTATAGCTGGAAATTTATGTCAATGCCCTAGACAAATGACCCACAAACAGAAAAAAACTTCACTTTACCTTGAGCTTTTCCACCATCATCCATTCACTGGGTTTCTTACAACAGAGCAAAGACAAGAGCAAACATCTTGTTTGAAATGAGGTGTAGAATTTACAGTGTCATAAAACCAGAACCAGATCAGACCAATGTTCCTTCCAGTCTAAGGCTCTGTCTTCAGGAGACAGCACCAGCTGCTTTAGCAGAAGGTGTGAGAAACTTCCACAAATTTGATTTGATAATCACCTACCCACAAGGAAACTTCTTCCCTGACACCCATTAGTTAGAGGTTAGTTTATACCCTGCAGCGTGCAGGTTTATAACCCTTCCTTACTTTGACTGCTTTTAACAACAAACACTTTAAACATCCATATTAAGAAGTTAACCCATATGCTTACGCATCTGYATTTGAACCCTAAGTGCCTGAAAAAGTAAAGAACATCAATCCACTGAGGTTATACTAGGGCTTAAACTGGCCTCAAGACGTGAACAATTTCCCATCATTCTTACTAGCCTTTTTACTATCGTAAGATGGAGGTGGGGGGGGGGGCAGGCAGAAAAAGCCCAATTCCACCCTGTTTAGTATCTCTTGGTCCCTTAAACACAAGAACCACTTGACCCTTTTGCATAAACTCCTGTTAGCCCTTACCAGCTGTATCCCATGTCTTGCAGCATTTTATACACCGGGGGCRTATCGTGCAAAGCACAGATCATCTGCTGACTGCTGGGCAGCTACTCACCCTCTGGTGAGCAGAGCATGCTTATCAGGATGCTGCTCCCCCAGACACCAACAGCACAATGACAGCAGGACCTGCCTGTGAAATGAGGCCAAGATAAATGACACATTGCCCTCATCCCTAACAGCGTGGCCCAGACAGAAACCAGGTGGAGGGGAGGGAGCCTGCACCTTCTGTAAACAATCCCCTGTCTCAGCTGAAACAGCTTTAGGCTGAGATGCTGGATTAAGAAAGTGATTCTTGCCTTGGACAGAAAGTTAAAGGGCAGTGGTGATAATGCACTGATGGCCAAAGGTGGCTGGTGGAACTTAGCCATTACTCAGCAGTGGTTCATTTGACCTGGCAGGAGAACATCTGATACCTAAACAGTCCCACTCATCCTGAAGCACTCAGAAACCTCTACACTAAATATTTGATGCCCTTGTTTGATAATGTTTATTTTGCTTTCTCCCCACCTGTGTGAGGCTAATATGCTGTGAGTGGGGAAAACATGGAGTAGCACATACCAGAGATAAAACACTAATGTGTAATCTTTTTTAAGCAGAGATTTATGAGACATGCCATGAAGCTGACTGGGCAAAAGAGCAGGGAATTTACTGTGAGGATCACTTTTGCATTGATCTAAATGAGATCAGCAGCGTGCGATCTCTTCGTTCTTCCCTGTTCTACCTTCATAATAAACTTGTGCAAACCATAAYACATTCACTTGGCACCCATGAAGTAGTACCAGGGTTTGATCAGTCTCCCCTAGGATCTGAATCTCAGTTTCTCCCCTTCAGCATGAATGGAAGGAGATGGAGAAAAGGTGAATTTAAATCAGTCTCAGTTGCCCTATGTCTGAGACTGTTCAATATCCTCTCATCACTCCACTATAAGTTAAAACACTTCTGATACAGTCATAGTTTCTGGCTTATCTACTGAAGGCAATGTGCTGAGTTCTCTTCTTATGTAAGTCTGTAGTTGATCAGGTGATGCCAATTTACACTAAAAATCAAAGTATCCTGGTTCCCAAGGTGAGAACACTGCCTAACTTGTAGCTGTTCTCATCTGAGCTAGTTCTCCAAATTTCCTTTACAGTCAGCAGAGATCTAGTCAACACAGTCAGTGAAATCCAGGAGGTGATTCGTCTGACCRGACATGACCTTCTCTAGAAAGAAATGGGCAATGCCCTGGACTGTGCTTTCTGTATTCACTAGAGGTCCAGTGATTAGAAGGAGTAGCCAGCTCAGACAGAGATTATTTTGTTACAAAAAAGCACATTTAATAAAGTGAGTTCTGCCCTTGCTATCTGAAGCTGCTGGAGACAACAGTGCAAAGGATATGTTTATCACTAATTTTGTAGGTATGTTAGTTCTTAATTCAAGAGCCCCTGATATGCTAGTTCCTGGAGGGTCTTTCTTCCTGCCAGCACTGAGAGCAGTTTGAATGGCAAGGCCTCCAATCTCCTGAAATACTCCCAAGGTTGTCCAAGACCTACCTAGCATTTGAATCAGAACTACAACTGCTTTCTCAATTGTTTTTCTTTACAACCAGCCCCATCCTTTCCAATTTTTAATATCAAGGCCTTTCCCACACACAAGAAGAAAATACTGTGTGAGCTGGTTTCTCTCTGTATAACATACAGATATATCTTATGCCTGTTCTTCATTTTAAACTCTCTGTTTGTCCTGGTAGCTTTCATTTACATATTTTGACAGAAAATAYTGTCCTCTGAGTGTTTTTCTTTCCATAGGGGGAAAAAAATACTATGGTTTTTAAGCTAAGAATTAGCATTTTCTAGTGGTTACTGTCCCATGTAAAATAGGAAAAGCCACTTTCCTGTGTTTTGCCTCAATTTCCTCATTTGTCACAGATATGCTAAAGCCCCTTTTACACAGGTAGATTGCCACATGCCAAGTACTTTAACATTCTTRGATGTAAGTTTTAAAAGCTCTTTTATAAAAAGAAAGATCTACCTGTTGCTTTCCAAAAAAAAAGTAAATAACCAAGGTGGTCAAGGTGCCTGGTTTTTTGACTCTTGATCTGAGATAAACCCTTTTTTATCTGTTGGGTTATTAGAAGCACACCTTTACTTGTGAAAGTTCAGGTGAAATTGGGATAAAAGCTGGAAAGGATGCAGACTATAAGTATGTTTAAAATGTTATCTGTTCTTTCTCAAACATGTCTTTCCAGCTCAGGTATTTACATGCTGATAACCTTTTGGTCCCAGTGGTGCTAGAGACTTCATGCCTTGTAYTTCAAAACTGATAAGACATTGAAAGATGTGGAGGCTCCAAGGAACATTATGAAAAACAATCCTCTTCTTCTTCCCCAAGTTCCTTGGGTTATTGTGCTGCTTGAAACATTAAATTTCTGGAAACTATTTACTGTAGGAAATCTTTTACACCACAGAACATAGGAAGGAGACATAACTTTGAGGACTGATGGAGAAGAGGAGACATGCGCTGCTTTTGTTATTCAAAGGTTTGGCCTTTGTTCTCCCTTTGATCTGCCATTCTTGTGGATTCCTTCCTATCAGCAGATCAAGGAGAATTTTTATCTTGCTGGGAGCCTTTGCATATGTGCTGTTATTTTTTATTAAATTCCTTTTGCAGTAATATCAGGAGAAGTTTTGCAACCATCTCTGTCTGTTTTTTTCCTATAGGAACTGAACAGACAAAAAAAATCCATATTTTTGATGTTTTAAATCAGCTTATGAGCAAATGTCCTTGGAATGCTTTTCTTTTTTTCTCTGTCTCTTGTTATCTGGTAATATGGCCATACAAGTGGAAGAAGATTTAGTCAAAAAAGTAGAAATTTAGCAATCTTGGATATATCTAGAACAGAAAGGCAGAGGAAGTTTGTGCTACTGCTTGGCTTTTGCCTGAACTGATAGTTATTGAGAATAAGCTTTCTCTGATGATGTATGAAATGAGTTCACTAGATCAAAGGACAAGCAGAAGTGTGCTTTTGCCGGGGAAAAAAAAAAAAAAAAAAAAAAAAAAACAACCAACCAAACAAACAAACCCCATTGGAACTGATACTTTCTGGCAGAGGCTGAAGATCAAGTGAATTACTGACACTGGCTTCCCACTCCCATTCCTAAAGATGAGGAGCGGAAGGAACTTTGGCAGGGTGAAACTTCCCCTGCTATTCCCCACCTTATGAATAAACACAAGAACTCATTCTCCCAGGCTCTAACTGGCACCTTTCACAAGCTCACCATTTAGCGTTTAGGAGGAGGGAACTACTCAGTGATATATAGCTCTGAATTTGCTGGCAAATACCCCATCAGTTGCAGCTTGACACCATTGACCTCTGATCACTGCATTAAGTTTTTATGCTCAAGTAGCTGATACAAGCTCGATTTTATGAACTGAGATTTAAACTTGGACAAAATCTTCAGAATGAACAAAATTCAGACTATTAAGTTGTTGAAACACTGCTGGTATTGACCTGAAATACTCTGATCTTGCAGAAACAGAGCCCAAAGGGCACGTAGGTGCTGAGCAGATACTTTGCATGCATCAGATGCAATAGTTCAGTGACATGTATCCTCATCTTTTGCTTCTATGAATGTTTCTCCTCACTGAGAGATGATGACCACCAAAGGCAGTTAATATAATGTGCTTCATCTGGAATATGGTCCAGCACAGCAGGGGTATTGAGGCCTTGGCACAGAGACAGTTAAGCAAGCCAGATGAGGTTCCAGTGATACCTTTCATAGCCAAGACTGCAGTTGATTTATGTCCAGTGCTGATGATGACAGAAAAGCACAGGCTAGTTAAAACAGTGTTCTTGGTGTATTTCATGTATGACCGGACAAAGCTTAACACAGCAGGTCAAAGACATTGCAAAAATTCAAGACCTTAACAAATGCTCTACTCTGCATCTAACTCAAAGGCTGAAGAGGATATCATCCTTACAAGCTTGGCACTGCTGGCAAACTGCGGATTCCTGCTCTTGGCCTCTGTCACTCTGTACAGCATCAGACAGCTGACTGACCTCAGACTACCTTCATCAGCTGTTCAAATGGACTTTGTTCAAACTGTCCTCAGGGAGTGCTCAGACAATCCTTTCTGCAGGCAAAACTTGCTGCATGCTCACTTCCAGCACCAGCCTGTTCACAGGCAGCTGTGGATCACTGAACCTGACTGCAGCATCCTCAGGAACAGGTAAAAGGGCTTGGTCCAACACAGGCTCCTGAGGATCAACAACTCAATCCTAGCCAGCTTGGCTGCTGGAGTTATAGCAGTGGGCAGAAAGCACTTGAGACAGCCCAGCTAATCATGATACCTTTGATGTCTTGAACTATAAGCTGTATGAAGCAAAGAGTTTCATTCACAGCACCTAGCACAGTAAGAGTCTCACCTTCCTGGGAAATAGGGTGCACAGTACAAAGTCCTATCTTAGGATTTCTCTGCCTTTTTCCCCTTATTATCCTGAGAGAAAATACATATGTTGTGTTTGGATTATATTATTTGTATTTTCTGATGAAGCAGCAGAGACAATATTAAATGCAAAGACTGTCAAATGATTTTCATGGCACTATCAATTTCCTATCAAGCATGTAGGAGAGGCAGGGTATGGGTCAAGGAAAAAAAAGATTTACTTTTCCTTCATATGCACAGCCTTGGCAACCCAGTTGTGAATGCTCTGAATTTGTAATAAGCCATTCAAAAAAGCTCCCTTACAAGACTTTTTAACTTTGCAGGCAACCAGACTCCATAATCAAGTCTTACAACATAGCTCACTACTTCATAAAATTGAAATAAATCATAAAAGGGGCATATTAAAATAATTTGTATCAGTAGGGACTGATTTAAAGCCCAGCTCCTCATCCATCAATGAGATGCTTTCATTTACTAGCATATTCCTACAAACTGCAGAAAAGCTTCACCAAATCCATTAATAATAAAGAAGAGAGAGCCTTCGTAGAGAAAATGGACAAAAGGGAAAGCAGAGAATGATTCTAATAAACTTCTTTTTCTTTAGGAGATCCCCAGCAATAATAATGATGGGAATCAAATGGTCTCACTACTTTTGATCTTTTACTGAGAAATAATTTAGGACAATTTTTAATGCAGGGAAAAAAAATTTTTGTACCATTCAGCTCACAAAGAATAACATTAAAGAAAAGAGCAGCTGGAAAAAAATGGAAGGCAGTAAAACCGTCTATTTAGCTGGGAGAGGTCTAGCTAGGACAGGATTTATCCTTTGGAAACTGTGGAAGGAATGGATATCGATGATATAAAAGGCGCAGAGGGAAGGGCTTCCATTTCCTCGCTACCGTTGCGATAAAGCCGCAATAGTTACTTACAGCTGGCCGGGGAAATGGCCCGGGCCCGCCGCGGTGGCAGGGCTGGAGCCGGCCCGGGAGGCGCAGGGCTGCGGCCCGCGGCGGCCGCCGGGGCGCCACGGCGGAGCCTGCCCGGGCGGGGCGCTGCGCATCCCGGCGCCCAGGGACACCGCGGCTCCCAGCTTGCTGGTCCCGGGGTTCCGAAGAACTACAACAAACCTGAACGTAGAGCCAAACTGTAACGCCCTAATCCTTTTGATGAGTTTTGTATTTAGGAGTAACGAGCAAAAGATCATTTGGTTTGCACACCGTGGAGTGGTTTATCAAGAACTCCGCCTTGCCTTTGAAATGTAAGATCCTTAAAAAATCTCCAGCTGCTAGGAGCTATATTTTCTTCATTCTGTCAATCGGTATTTAAATATGAACTTTCTCGAATTCTTCCATAGGAAACACAATTAAAGTTTCATTAAGAAAGCATTTTTTCTCGTATTCTTTTCTATAATGAAAGAACTAGACTCAGTGTTTCCACTCTGTGTGATGTGATAAAGTTCAAGGTAAATCCGTGGATATTTAACATGCTAACTGGAGCAAAAAGGGTTCAAACTGGGAACTAGATTTCAAGTATATCTCCTTTCCATGCCAGTAGTACCAATATTTTCAGGTGTGTCATATTCGGAGTAACTCACACGGAGAAATCTGATGTAGTAGTAACCCCAAAAATATGTATTATTTCCTTCCTTTCTGTGAGATACAGTAATAAAAAAAGAGAGACAGAGATTAAAAACCACTTTTTCGTGTGAGGGAAAATGTTCTCACCTAAATTAAGGAAATTCTTGGGAAAAGCTTTCTATTGGTGATTTTGATCCTTTAGCTTGGCAAGAATAGGAACTCTTTGAACTCAGCAAAAGTTAGTGTACTTTGTTTTTAGACGAGAAATAGTTTATTTTACCGTCTTCATGCAGTGCCAGCTTCTCTATTTAAAATAAACAGTATATTGTTTTCTTTTTTCATAACACTGCTTTTTTGCTGTCTTTCCATGTGTAGCTCCTTATGTTGCTGCCTCGAGCGAAAAGATTGTGAAGATGTGCACAAAACCCCGCTGATGAAACGGGAGAGGGAAATGCAGAGGAAATGATCCGGGCCGCGTTGATGAGTGAAGGAAGAAATTAAAATAAAGACAGTCCGAGGTAAGATTTCCACTGAACTAACCCCCGGGGCGGAGCAGGGGGCGGGGGGGGGGGAGGGGGAGACCAGCAGAACCATGTAAGATACCACTCACTCCCTCGCTTTCTTCTGCCATCAAAACGCTTGTATTTTGGCACCTCGCCTAGTTGTTTAATCAACAGGGACTGTGATAACCTCGAGTATTTTATAGCCATTAACAAATCTGTTAAATCTCATCGGATTAGCTTTATGGCCACTAAAAGAGAGTTCACTTTCCAAGTGTGTGATTCTAAGAGACATCTAGAAAACCCGTTCTCAAGCCCTACAGTTTGCAATGCTGTGCATAAGGACTGTAGATGCACAGTATAGACCTGAAATTCCCCCTTTTCCCACAGACACTCTGCCAAGGTATTAAAAGGGTGCAAATATTCCACAGAGCCCATAGATCCTCAAACGACAGTTCTTACCTGCTTAATAGGGTTTTATTATGGGTGTTCTCCTTCCTAGATTTCAGTTTATGAGGCCTCCATCCAAGGAACTAATCTACAGGATCAGGGGAGCTGGTGTGGGAAGGACTCAGTAGCTGAGTACTCTGAGTAGAGCATCCAAACAGATGAATTCATAAGAAAAATGTTATATTAATATTATAATGAACAAATCCCAAGTCTGTGCCATCAAACTACTTGGATCCTATCTTGAGGATCTGTTTGGAAGGTGGGAAACAGGAAAAGAGGTGGGTGAGTAGACTTCTGTCTCTTTTGTTTTAGGGCACACCTGCAAGCACCCTAGCAGTTGCCAGGCTCCAGGGGCAAGCTCAGCCCTCTCTGGGATCCTATAGCTCTCCAGAGTTTGCCTAAAGCCATCTCCACATCATTGCTCCAGGCAAACCAGCCTAGATTTCATCTTAATTTTAGATTTTAATCTCTTGCCACCAGATATACATATATATAGATTTATATAGTACAACATATATGTGTATATATTATATATCATATATACGCACATTAGGTATTATATTTATTCATATATGCTTATATACATCTATATACCTTTTTGCTCCCCACTGCAGTTTTTATGATTATGCTGAATTGCAGGATCATATCTCCATTGTCACACAGGCCCCCAAGTAGAGTTAACATCCATGAATTATCCACCCTCCCAGAAGGGCTGACCTGTGCTCTCTGCACTGAAAAGCAGCTCCTGCTTTTCTTGGTGCCTCCTCCCTGGCCCAATGCTTTTTCTTTTTTAACCCCAAATAATTTTTCAAAGCAGCCTCCTGGCTGGGAGTGCTGAGTGCTGGCCTTCACTAGGGCTGGCTGGGATGCAGAGACCCAGGCTTGACCCCATCTCTGGTCCTCAGGCCAAGATGGGCCCATCTTTGGGTGAATTCATTTCAGGCTGAACTTTGTGTGAACCTGGGCCTGAGGGGAAGGGAACCCGGCAGAGCAAGACTGACAGAGGCAAGTTCTGAGCAAACCCATCAGCCTGAATAAATATTGAACAAGTCCATGTGAAGGCTAGGGCTGAAATGGAGCTGTCAGACCAGTGTAAACTGACAGGATAGGTGAGGCCTCTGAAGAGCAAGGAAACATTTTGTACACTCACTTCTGCAATTGTTCTTCCACTCCAGACCTCTGCCCCCAGACCTCATCTCACCTGCCTAAGAGCAGCCCTGAAGCTGGTCAGAACTGACATATCTGTGTTGGTGAATGCAAATGGCTGGGGGCAGATGGGGGAGTGAGGGGACTGCGCTATGGGGTGGCCCTTTTGGTGGAAGTGAGGAGAGGATTACAACTGAGATCAGACATGTAGCAGTGGATCAGAGGGGCCCCCGACTTAAATCCAGGTGACCTCAACAGCAGCAGCTCTGCAAAATAAATATGCTATATATTCACTAGAAATACAAATGAAATGCATCACTTATATAGAATCTATATAAACACACAAACGTATTAATACACCCAGCTCCCGGGATCTAGCAGTAACGTGCTCTCAAGGCAGTGCAGCAGGGGCCAAAGCTGCCCAGGGACAGGGAAGCTGGACAGGAAAGGCTGTCTGAACTGCCCTCCTGCTGCTCCAGGAGGCCCTGGGATTTGGGGCAGCAACACTTATCCCAGCACTTCCCATGGCTGCAGGTCCTTAGCCTGGTTCTCCAGGTACGAGGGACACTTAAAAGACATGCTGAGGTCAAAAATACTTAGAAAACTTAAAGACATGAAAATCCCTCCTCTTTTACCTGATTTAGGGTGTATCAACTCCCTTGGAAATGTTAGCACTTAAGCAGGTGTGTGGACACCGTGAAGCCTCGAGTGCCACTTGCAGAAGTTGGATCAAGCTGTAGCTCAGTTCTGACTTGCTGCCGGTGTGATGAAAACTTCTTTCCTGTGTCCTGCTCTAGTTTTACTGAGTGCAGAGCTGGGGAAGGGGTGGTTCCTTTCTAATTTTGTTGTGTGAAAATGCTTGGAGAAACTGGGAAGTCTTCGACCCTTCTTCTCCACTTCAAGGCATCAAAGGCTCCTAGGGTTTGGGAAGAGCAAAACTCATCTATACTAGAGTTACTGAGTGGAGTTTTTGCCCTTGGACAGAGACCACTGGGAATGCTTCACACCTTCAGTGCAAAGAGGAGCCAGAGTTAATAGCAGCTGGCAAAGTAGAGTTGAAAGTAAGGAAGTCTTCAGGGTACTATTATGCTTTTTTAATAGAATGTCCTCTTCTGAGATCAAAAGGGCCTCACATTGTGAGAACAAATGCTTTAGGGAGAGGAGAAACATTTCTCACCAAGGGGTAAGGAACAGATGGCCCGGGAGTATCAGCCACGCCAGGCCAGAGCRCTGGGCGCTCTCCCCAGGTCTCTGCTCTGGGAGCAGAGCCAGAGGAGCGGGGCTGTGCSGCTTCCCCACACTGTCCCCTCCTCCTGCACAGGGACCACAGCTCTGGCACGGCAACTGCCATTAATAATTTACACCGTTACTTTTCTTTAACTGGGAATTTCCCCTTCCTTTGGGATATTAAAGGAATAAATCTCCATTAAGATGTTGCTTTATGTGTGAATGTACAGGGGGACTTGGCTAATTTTCCTGCTCATGAAAAATACAGTACTAGGGACCAACAGACAGATAGACTTACAGATATGGGTGTATAAAGGATAACGAATAGCCACGTTGTTGTGCATCATATATACATATATAATAAAGGCGTGTAGGTAGACTTCGTATTTGGGGAAGTGTCTGATAATGTCCAGCTGTGGAGATATGGCTGAATATGGATAGAAGGAGGCTTAAGCATAGGTCTGCAGAGAAGTGTGTGCTTCTTTCAGTGTGGTCTATTCGGATGTGCTTTGGTGAGGAGCATGCGGTCACATCACGTATGGCTGCATAGGTACCTGCACGGCAGCCCCCGCGCTTGAGCTGCTTCTCGGAGTGCAGAGCGGCCACGTGTGTCCCTCGGTGCTTCCCAGGAGCATCTGTTACCGGCCGAGGGACCCCCAGCCGGGCTTGTCCTGGCTTGGCCTTTCTAGCCGGCTCCCGCTTCACAGCAGTGAGTTTCGGGCTCTTGACACAAAAGGGAGCGTGAGAAACTCGGAGGGAGAGGGGGAGAAAAGGAGATTAGCTGTGTGCGGTGAGCGTTGTTAAAGAAACGCGGCTTGGCAGCGGCGGGGGCAAAGGGAGCGGTGAGGGGAGGTCTGGAGGGGGCTACATATGTAAGGGCGCAGCGGCGCAGTCTCTGCGGACTCTTCCGGAGACTCCCTTTGAGTTTCAAATGGGCCCTGGAGGCCTTTGTTGTGCCCGACTCACTGACACATCAGTAACCTCCTTTTTGTCCCTTCCTTTCCGCTCGGCTCTTCCCGGGCGCTGGACGGGGCCCGGCCGGCCCGAGAGGGTTTGCATCCCTCCTCACCTGGGCGGCGAGCGGGGCTCCCGTACCTTCGGAGCCTGCGTCGGGGCACACCGAGCTCCGAAGTCACAGGCGGAGAAGAAAATCTTCGCGGTGGAAACACATGAGCTTTCTGAAGAGCACTCCCGCCGTTTCAATTAGACCATTCAGATCGCATAAGTTCAAGAAAACCTTCGATCACATTGGTTCAACAAATAGGTTAAACGAAGCTGACTCACCCCAACAGGTTATAAAGTCAATCCGGCTGCCTTTGCTTCCCCCCGCCCCTTCTCTCTCCTGATGTTTTGCAAACTGCTAGTGTAACAAAATCTTCTTTTCACCTTTCTCCCCTCCTTTTTCTCTTATCTCTGGACTAATTGGACACTCAAAACCTTTCTTCTCGTGTTAGGGAAGTATATTACATAGCGGAAGATTGTATCACTGGGGGAAGAGCGATGCTCTGTCGCCCGGGGACCTCCAGAGGAGCCGGGCTGGGGCTGCGCCGGGCCGGACGGCACTGCGGGGCAGAGCCGCCGGACCCGGTTGCCGTTGTAGCAGGTACTTTGCTCATTCCTCACGCCACGCACGCCCCCACCAAAAAGGTTTGCAAATTTGACGAAGCCAGAACAATAGTTTCTCCTGGCAGCCCCTCTGTTTACTTGTTTAGAAATCCCAGAGGCGTTTCGAGGTAAAAAGGTCAGAGCTATATCCGGACTGCCTCTTTCCTCCCTCCCCACTCTGCAAAGTGTCCGCCTGGCAGCAGAAAGGCTCTGCCCCCCTGTGAGCTGGGGATATCTGCTGTGAGCCCCAGGCCCGAGTCCTTTCATGAACTGTTCTTGTTCATTACTTGCACTCTGGAAAACATCCGTTCTTCCTTCGGGGGTCAGCTTGGGAATCTTAAGGGAGAAAACGAATTCACGCTTCATTTTGGTTCTGCATTGGATCAGATTTGCAGAACTGTTTCTTGTCATTCAGAAATTCACATTTTCCCTTTCGCAGACCCCAAGTTCGTTTCAGTTAATGACATTTCACTACAGCAGATTTGCTTCCGTGCCGGGAATGGTTACACTGAGGATGATGATGATATTCTGGTCACCTCAGGCCTCATTACACTCTGCTTTATAAAATAACTCCACGTGAAGAGTGGCACATTCCTACCGGGCACCATCCGGGCTTTGCACCGCCTCCGCAGCGGGGGCAAGAGCGGGGCCCAATCCTGCCGCTGCCGGTGCCAGGGGATTTCGGGGGGCATCGCGAGAAGCAGGAACGGGCACTCTGCTTAGGAGCTTTGGCAACGGCCAAAGGCTTCTCCTTCCTCCTTCCTCCTCCTCCCTCCGTCCCCGGGCTTTCCCTCCCACTCCCGCCCCATCTCACACATTTCCCTGGACCTGAGATATTTCCATTTAGCTCAGAGCCGACAGGACTTGCATGTGGAAAAAGTAAACTTTATTAGGCTGAGGTAGTTTCGTTTCAAAGTACAGAGGACAAGGAATAGACCAAAGGGGAAACGGGAGAATCCGATTAAGAAATTGCTAGTTTTTCTCGATGCCGTTTTTCTCTTTAAAGCACTTTTAACGAAAATTTCCCTGATTTTCATTTCATTCTACGCTAAAATTTCTCGTGGGGAAGGGAGACAATTAACCGTGGTTAAATAATGTTTTTATCGGACTCCGATAAGCCTACGGAGGCTTGGGGGGTTACAAGAAACCGTGCTACTTCGTTTCAAGACTGCACGAACAAGACGAACAATAAATATCAGTCAGTCCATCGGTGTCTGGGGGAGCCAAGAGCTGCTGCCCCACTCCGCAGCCTTGTTCTCGTGCACATTCACAYCTCGTACGACAACGACCGTTGCCCAAAGTACCCCGAAGTCAGCCTTCTCCTAATCTCGTTTTCTCTGATAGCACAACCCTCTCTCCCCCAGGACTAGTAAAAATCATAGTCGAAGAGCGTGCAGAACCCTGTAAAGCAGTAATAGTGCAAAATGGTAGAAGACGAGTTGCATTTTTGCCTTGTGTTTGTTTGTGTCTTTTCAGAGGCTTCTAGCATTTTTTATACATCAAATCTCATTCCAAGATATACAAAGAGTAAATAAAAGAGAAACAAAAAATGCTCAGAACTTTTTACACTCTTGTGAGGAGGAAAAAAATACATCAAATGTAGGATTCTTGCAGACAAAAGTCATTGTGCACATTTTAAAAACGAGAGAGAACTAAATTCGTTTTAAAGTTTCTGTAGTTGAAAGTGCAGTTCCTATCGGAGAGGGAGAAGGGAAAGGGAGAGGGAAAGACATCCCTGAGACAAATGGCTATTGCTAAAAATATGAGGACACGGCTGCTCCTTTGGAGTCCAGTGTCCAGAGGGTCTATAAATTAAGAGAGAGAAATGCAAGCAGGAGAATTAATATCACACGCGCGGTGACGACTCTAGCCGAAGGGACTGCTCGGAGGGGACGCGTGTCCTGCTTCCGTGCGGGTGGATGTGCCCGCTCTGCTCGTGCGTGTGTGTGGACGGGGCTGTGCGTGGGAGGCGCGTGTTCGTGCGTGTGTGTCTGCTCGGGGTTGCCAGGAGCAGCTGCCCCGTCAGAACAGACGGGGTTGATCACTGCACCCCTGGAGGGACGTGTTTCAGGAAGACACCGAGCTGGGGGAGGCCTCAGGTGAGGTGCAGTTGGACTGATCCGATGCTTCATTTGCTTCCTTCGCAGATCTGGAAGCAGCAGCTGGGACTAGACTTTCTTTTTCCCTCTTTTTCTGCTTCATCCGCCTGTTCTGGAACCAGATCTTCACCTGGGTTTCGTTGAGCTCCAGGGTAGCAGCGATCTCCACCCTTCGGGCGCGGGTGAGATACTTGTTAAAGTGAAATTCTTTCTCCAGCTCCGTCAGCTGCTTGGTAGTGAAGTTGGTGCGGATGGTGTTGGGTTGGCCCAGCAGTCCGTACTCCGACACTTTAGCTGTTAACGAGCAAACACCAACAGGGCAGGAGCAGCCAAAGCAATTCCCTCGCTGGGGCCGGGGACACTGTGGGTGCCCGACCAAGCGGGCTCTCCCCCACTCCCCTAGTTTCCGGGGCATTTGGTCCCTCCACCACCCGCAGCTCAGTCCTCTCTCCCGGAGCCTGAGCTATTCCTGGCTTCCCAGCCTACGGATATCACCTCGAGGGGCAGACAGCCCCTGGCTCTGCCAACCTCCCTCTTCTCTTGCAACCATTCTCCCGCGTTCCCTGCAAACTGCCATGAAACTTGAACGTGCGTGGGAAGGAGTGGAAGGGGAGGGCGAGGGCCATGATGGGGGGAGGAGAGAAGAGTGAGATTTAAGAAAGATTGTGGAGAAGGAAGTTGAACAATAGGGGAGATGGAAGCCACAACTGTGCGAGAGGCAGGAAGCCTGGTGCGTTTCCTATTCCGAACTAAGCTTAAATCGCATTAGGCCTGCGGGAAACTGAGCTCRGGAGCCCGCCATCAGATGCGTCTGGAATATCTCTAGCTGGCTTTTCTGCAGCACTGCGCTGGCGTTTAAATAAAAACAGATTCATGTTCCCCTGGAAGATGAGCCTTGAGTACCAGCCCCAGAGAAGRCAACCCTTCCTAGCAGGGCTGCGCAGCTGCCCCCCCTCCCTCTGCCCCCTCCCCGAGAGGGGACCCATCCCCGCAAAGCTCTGCACTCGCCAGACTCACCTGTCTTGGGCGGGTTCCTCTTCACTTTCATCCAGTCGAAGGTCTGCGTGGCGCTGGAGTTGGGGCAGGGCTCAGAGGGACACGCAGGGTCTTTGTCCTCGTTTAGAGAAGGCGAAAGATTGCTGTAAACCGCGGGCAAATAGCTGGGCTGCTCCTGCCCGTAAAGGTGTTGCTGGTACTGTCCAGCGGCAGCCACAGCCCCGCAGTAGCCCTCTGCTAGGGAGCTGAGTGTGGATCCCGCGCTGGCGGAGTACCCCGGCGCTTGGAAGTAGGCGCCATCCGCATCCTGCTGGCCGAGGTAGAGCTGGTGATGCCCGTAGCCGGGGCTGCAGGTCTGGGCCGGGTACCCGGCGGCTGGGGCAGCGCCCGCGAAGGGGACGGCGCGCCCGGAGGAGGGCGGGTGGTAGCCGGGGCTCTGCTGGGGCAGATGGGCAGCGGCGGCCGCGCTCCCTCCTATGCCAAAGCGCCCGTCTCCACTGAAAGTGTCACTGGCAGGGCTACCTGAGCAAGAGGGGAAGGAAGGGGAGCTCTGCTCTAAATGGGGGTAGGCGCCCGTCCCACGGTTACAAATTGCATACTCTAAGAAGGAGTTCATCCTAGTATTGTCCATCTGCCACTGATGGAGGAGGGTCAGCCTGTTTTGGGGGGGATTCCGCCTGCCCTACAACCTTTAGATAGTATGTCAAAGCTGTAAAACTTCCTTCCATGCATCGCTAGCCCTCGAAGCCCGGAGCCTTCGGCAGGGTTTGGGCTGGGGGCTGGGGCGGGGGCCACGTGGTCCGGCCCGAGCCCAATGAGCTCCTGAAGTTTGTCAGATATCTGAGCTCATCCATCAAGGCCCTGACATTTGCATGACAAAGGGGTTTCAATCAAACCCTGCCCATCAATCTGATAACAACACGAATACGTCAAAATCTTTCCTCAAAGACTTTAAAAGAGAGAAGGGAGGTGGGGTGCGGGGAGGTGGAGGGGAAGAGGGGACTRGAGGAAGAATTACAATTATTCACGACTGTTTTAAGCTCTAAAAAAGCCCCCAAGTTATACCATCAACCAGTTTCATCAAAACTTCCCCTTCTCCCAACTTAAAAAGTTTTTTTCCTCCAATCCTAGCTTCACTTGACCAAAAAAAAAAAAAAAGAAAAGAAAAAAAAAAAAAAAGTAGAGAAAGACGTAGGGAAATGTTTTTTTCCAACTAGCTAAATATGCCCTTTTTTATTTCGAAACTTTCCCCGTAAAGTGGCTTGGACATGTTTAGAGTTGTCTGGGCTGAGAAGTCTACGAAAAGCTCCTAATAATAAATAAATAAAGAAAGAAAGAAAGAAAGAAAGGAAAAGAAAAAGAAAAAGAAAAAACGCCCCATGTGTTTTAATTTTGCTGCACCGGCTTTGTGTCTAGAGCCAGTGTGGATAAAAGCAATATAATTAAATCAATATTCTAATGAGGCGATGAAATAAAGTTAGGAACACAGAATGTCTTTTGTTTGAGAAATACCATACACAGCTTAATAACAGGAGGAATTGAACTAAGTATTATCTATGTGTCTACCATCTTAGTATTTTTTTATCCATCTGCTCATCCATGCTCCTATTCATGTATTTTCTATTGAAAACGAGATGTTTTGAAGAGTTTTAACTAATTCTCGAACCTTAAGCTGTGCTTTTCAGTTACAAACCTGGCTTGATCTTTTCCTGAATCTATTGTAAGACTCTAATTTTTTTCTAGCAGAGTCCAACTGATGAGTAGGTGGAAAGACATTAACTTCAGGCCGACCACTCCGCTGCTCACAGAATGGAAACATAGGTAGGCAACATTTATTTACTTGTTAGCAGAGGGGAGACAAGAGCACCCAACAATATGACGCCCACAGTCATTTGTTACTTGTCAGAATATTTACTGGTTACTCAGCCTTTAAGAAGAACCAGGAGGGTTTCTTTTTTCAGGCCAAAAGTTCACTTTGAAAGGCATAAACACGTTCTCTAGTTCAGGGGTTTGGCTGATGCAACACGTTGGGGTAACATTTGTTAAGAAACTGCAATCCAGGCAGCCATGGCACCAACCCTCCTCCCACCTTTAAATCCCCAAGAGAGAAAAAGTGAGTTAGCCAGCTACAATTYTCGTCCTTCACTAAAAAAGAATAGGGAGAAAAATACTGCCAGTGCTGCCTGGCTATTTATTCATTTATTCTGTGGATTCTGCTGATGCTGAGATAYTCAAGAAGCAAATATTCTAGGTTACAAATGCTCTCTGAAACTCACTACAACCTTTTTTGCATAAAACAACCGAAAGTGATTATAAAGATTCAAGGCAACTATCATGTCATTCTCCTTGTAAGAGAAATCGGTTTCTAATTTGATTCCAGGAGTGCTTTTTATATTATGTTACGTTCATGTTTAAATTGAATGTATTGTATTTAAATGATGCTTACAATAGATGATTTATGGATTTAAAATGAAAAAAAGAAGAGGATAGATGTTTATTTCAGCCTTGAACCAATTGTTTTGTATTGTCTGATAATTTTCTACCATGATCTCACTCTAGTGTTACATTAAGGGAATGCTTTATGTCATTAAAATACAGCTGTCTTCTGGAGTTTCAAAATTAGCTCCGAGAGAACTCACTACTGCAGAGTTATGGAGGTAAAACTTTTGCTATTGAACTTCCCTTAGTGAAGCTTAAGCCAAACTTTAGACCTGAGGTAGTTTTGAGATAAAAATAGAGTTTTTTTGATAGCCAGATAAATTGGACAGGATGCGACCAGCATTCTAGCCATTAAATACATCAAGTATTCGGACCCGAGGGAGGATAAAATACGGTCCTTGGACTCCCGGGAACCATTCCAAATCTTAGCTTATTCGGCGAAAGTGACGGTATTGGTGAGATGGGTACGGGAAAATGAAGACACTGGTGAGGTGRACATGCGCGGAGGTGAAGTCTCCTTGGCAGAGGCTTTTGCTTCCCGCTGTGGAGGTAACTGATCACGAAAGATGGGCTGCGAGCTGATTCCCTCCCAGCAAGGGCACTCTGCGTTGCCGGTCTTGCCCTGGCACCGGTAACCGCTCGCCATCTGCTCCTCTCCGCCGGGCAAGGCCCCTCGCTCCCTACCTGCTGGCGGCAGCCCAGGCAGCAGCAGACCTGGGCACTTTTCGGGAGGGGGAACGGCAGGATGAAAGGTGCTGGGTTCCCCCCGCGTCCCGGCTCTGCCTTGTGCGGGGCAGGGAGATGCCAGAGGGGCAAGGCGGCATCGCGGGGGCTCCG
>NW_028186506.1:210440-219499 GCF_003343005.1 Rhea americana | reverse complement strand
CCGCGCTTCGGCTCCCGCCGTGCTCGGCGCTCGGCTGCTCTCCCACAACAAAGTGCCTGGCCTGCGGCTGCTGCGCCGTATTTTCAAAAGTCCCCAGCGCTGACGTGCTGCAGGCTGCCCTTCGGAATCGCTTTCCCAAATTTCATTCTTAGCTCCTTTGCTTGGATCCGATATAAAATTGCTGCTATTATTAWTGTTTTTAATTCCCCTCTTGAAAACGATGTGAGACCCACTTGCAGTACAGACTTTCAGAATCCAGAGGAAAAGGAAATATCACATTATTGGTAACGATTCTTTTGATGAACCTAGCTCTATTATTTACATATTTATTCCTTTAAAACACACATTATGGCCAGTTGAGAGGGAAGCTGGTCAAAATAACATGAGAAAAGGTGTAAGTGGAGATTCTCAGATTCACAGACCTCTGTCCTCCCTCTCTCCTCCTCCCTGAAAACATTTAATTAGCCATTACCCTTTCATTATAATTATTGCTTAATTTTCACTTATTTTTGTGGGAAACAGTAGCGTCGGTAATTGTTCCTACCCCCTATAGCACAAAAGGCGCCGTTTTGGGGATAGTGCTGTCTTTTACTCAACGAGATTAAAATAAAATATCTGGAGACTGCTGAAGATAAAGACGAGCGGGGGATTTTTAGCTCTTTGGTTCCTGGGAAAAGAATCTGAGCTGGCCAAGAGACTGGTAGGCTGGTCAATGAGAGGAAGAGGAAATTACTTTGTTGCTTGCTGGGTCAGATTTCTTGCATGGCACTAAGTGTCTAACACTCCCCAGAAAAGAGCTGTTTTCCTGAGCTTGGTTTCCGATTCCCAATGAGCTAATGCAGGGCTCCAGGCCTAATGCACTTCGGGAATTATTAGCCTAAAACCCAGGCATTATGTGATGAACGGGTAGAAATGAGGAGGTGTCCAGCAGAATAGGCGGGTTTTCTGCCGGGCTGCCGGCACCGTGGAGCTGTGCTGGCGGGAGCGCTCCCTGCGCCCCAAACGCGCCCCTGCGCCCCGGCCGCTCCGTCCTCCCCGAGGCAGCGGCGGCCGCACATGTGCCATGACGAGACCTGGGCAGCTCAGCAGCCGTCATTCGTCTGATGCACTTCCCGGGGTGAAAGCACCCACTCTCTCTCGCTATTAGTTCAGCAGGGATGCTGCCTTTGGCCCTCTAGAGAAAACCATGTCTTCATTCCATCTCTCTCCAGTCCCGTAGAGGACATCTTTTTAAAGTAAACATTTTGCTGAGAGTGAATTCTCCCTTTTAGAGACATAAACTAGCTCCATGAAACTCRGTGCTACAGCAGGCTGAGGGGAGGGAAAGGAGAGCTTTCGCCCTCTCCTAACCGATGGCTTGTTTGCCTTGAAACAACTTGCTTGACGTGTAGGATAGGGCCCCTCGGAAAATGGATTGTGGGAACACTTCTTGCAGCAAATCTTCATGCGAGACAAGTCGGGGAGCTTTCTCTGCAGGAGATACAGAAGAAATTAAGCATTTCCAAGGCTCCAGAGCGCGCAGACAGAATCTTCAGATGTTTCATTCTGAAGTTAAATATAACTCTCTGCAGAGAAAGTTTGTGTCGTGCCTACGAAATGTCACTTCTGGCTCCTCGCGGGGTGATTTATAAGTAGCGCTGCTGACGCTTGGGATGTGTGCTTGGCTGTGGACTTCGTTATCGCCAAAAAGGACTTCTCCTCAGAAACTGTCAGAGAAGTTTACAGTCCCGGCATGTGTCCTGTTAAATCATAGCCTCCTACGTATGTGTATATTCGGATCTAAAAACTAAAGGGAAAAAA
The DNA here is from genome assembly GCF_003343005.1 of Rhea americana. Classification (NCBI taxonomy): domain Eukaryota; kingdom Metazoa; phylum Chordata; class Aves; order Rheiformes; family Rheidae; genus Rhea; species Rhea americana. Next base: position 217,699 of record NW_028186506.1, on the reverse strand, counting down.
TTAAATAATAATACAGAAAACGGCTTCAGAGTTTGTGAGTCCAAAGAAATGCTGAATGAATCCTTTTAATGAGTTACAGGCATCGGGCTATCTCTGAGCTGAAGAACAGATAAGAGATAATTAAGATAAGATGTAATTGTTGTCTGCGGTGCTCAGGAGCAGGGCGAGCGCAGGGCCTGCGGCTTGGCCGGCCAGTGGGGCTCCGAGGAGGCCCGGCTTGGGGCGAGCAGCGGCTCTGTCACGGCTCTTCCTCGCAGCCTTCCGCGGGGAGCACGAAGTCCCTCGGTTTTGGGGCACCCTGGTCAATTCGTGTAACTCCGTGGACAGGGTTTGATTTTTTAGCAWTGAGACCCCGCCGGGAAACGGAGACGGTCCGCAGGTGGTCAGCAACAGCGCAGGGGGGATGAGAAGCCCTCTTAGCCAGGAAGGGAGAAATTAGTTTTGTGTTGTCGGTCACTCACACTGTGAGTGGAACTTTTGAGCGAGGAATACCTGTTTCTGTATTTCTCCTTTTTGTGTTTCTCCTTTTCTGTATTTCTCCCTTTTTTGGGGGTGGCACAAACCCATCTCAACTCTACAAACCCCCCAACTCCAAGCTCTCCCAGCGCCGAAAGATCAAACTCCTCCGATGGCTCTGGGGAACCTGCCCCGTTTGCTTGGAGGAACCTGTCCTGCGTGCACCGGCTGTTACTCGCAGTGAGAGTTGTGGGGAGGTTGGTGCTGTGGTCCCAAGGCAGGGATGCGTCTATGTGTGTAAGTCGAGTCGTCACGCTAATTAGGTTCATTAGGCCTTTCTACTCGGGGGAGAGTGGAGAGGACAGATCTGTATCTGCTGCCTGCGCGCTGCCGTAGCGGGCGGCCCCGAGCGCCCCGCGGCCCCGGGGAGGCCGAGGCCTCTCCCAGCGCAGCTCGCCGGGCCGCCGGGCCGCCGGGCCGAGGGCCGTGCCCGGGCCGCTGACACCTGGGCTTAGAGCTCGGACTGACCCTGACGTGCTTCATCCTCAGGGAAACCTCTTTGGATTGCAGTCAGGTCCGTGCAGCTATCAGCACCAGGCAAGTCCGGGATGTGCTAGTTCCGCCTAAAGCTGCCYTTTAATTCATTAAATTTGATAATTGCATGATTTTATTAACATCCTCACCAATATTGCTAATATTAGTACGCCAGCATGAGCAATATTGTTTCAAGTACTATCCCCCCTGGCCTTGAGAACTAGATTCAACTAGGACTACAGAGCGAATCGCAGCGTTTCTGAAAGTAGTTACTCCGGACGGCACACACTACAATTTCCTCTTCCCTGTATACAGAGAAGAAGAAGAAAAAAAAAAAAAAAAAAAAAAAAAAAAAAAAAAAAAAAAAAAAAAAAAAAAGAAAAGAAAAGAAAAAAAGAAAGAGGCAAAGCTGCGATGGAGGAGGGAGGTGCCAGGACGGGGCACAGGAGGAAGCCTCCTCGCCTAACAACTTTCTTTGATGATGATGGAGCATTAAGAGTGTTCATCAAGCTCCGATCACTCGGGACTGGGATGTGCTAGTGACAGAAAAGGATGCTACAACACTGAGGAGAAAAGGGTCAGCAGAGATTCAGAAAAATTCCCGGCAAGCCAGAGTTTGGCATCAGCAGCTCAGGTGGAAAGTCGGGATGATTTCCCAAGAGAAGTTRACTCTTCCCATCTCGTACTTTACTGGATTAACTCCTGCCACACTYTCTCATACACGTTTTATTTGGAGGTTTGCTGCTTTGAGCCTTCCTATGGCTGTAGTAGTTTAGTTCAACATCTTTAGGGCCTCAAGTAGCTCTTTAGCAAATATATCCCCAGACTAGATCAGCACAAGATAAATATTACTTTAGCATCCTTACAATACGTGCGAGCATATCTCGTTTGCATATTTCTAGGTTAATAATCGTGAGGCGATTGCAGTGTTTTGACAACGATCAAGAGCTGAATATGCTTAATATGCTTAATATATGCCCTCCAGTTGCACAGAACAGAAGGGCAGGGTTGCAAATATGCATTCTCCATTTGTTTGACATTTTGAAGAAGGTAAAGAATGGCTGAACTAATGGCGAAATCTTACAGTCATTCAATAATTTAGATTTTATTGAATATTCCCCTTCTTTCCTCCGACATTTCAGTCTTGCTAATTAGGACAAATAAGAAGGGGCCTGCTGTTAGCAAGGATAATAACTGGCGAGGTTCCATTTATTAAGTCACTTTCCGTGGGTGTGGAATTGATCTGTGGCTGTGACTGGCATGCTTTGTAGACCTGCAGCAACTTTGAGAAGTCATTATGATCTGCAGAAGGACCCTTGTTAGAGATTTGTATTGATAAGATGTCAGGATTTACGGTGGTGAACTCGTGGAAAGCCCTTCCCCGCCCCACGCCGCGCTGCCCTCCGCGGCGGGCGCACCGGGGCTGGCGGCGCGGCGCCGCCCTCCTGGCCCGTGCCCGGGGAGCCCGCAGCGGGAGCCGTCCCGGTTCTCCCCCGTTCGCCTCTTCCTTCCCCTCCTCCCTTCCTCGCGGAAAGGGCGGGTGAGCTTGTGGAAATCCGCTGCAAGATTGATTTGCTAAGAGAGAAACGTGGTTTTTTAAGGTGAATAAGAAGATCTCCTCTCTTGAGAGGCAGATGGGAAGTGCAAATGCATGATCCACTCCCTCCCCCCAAAGAAAAAGAAAAAGAAAAAGAAAAAGAAAAAGAAAAAGAAAAAGAAAGAAAGAAAGAAAGAAAGAAAGAAAGAAAGAAAGAAAGAAAGAAAGAGAAATGCAGAATGGCTGCTGCCCTGGGGACGGGACGGGGCAGGGCGTGTGAGAGCGCGGAGGCCGCGCGGGCGCGCAGCGGCGGCTCCGCAGCCCGGGCGCTTGGCGTGGGCTAGCTCCGACCATCTGATTCCCGGCTCCTGCCATTCCCCAACAAGCCTGTATTCAGGATTGCGAGGGGGAGGAGGCGAGAGGGGAAATATGTAAAGCACTGGAACAAATGGCGCTTTGATAGACAACGTCTGGCAGTGCCAACGCCGTCGCTGAGTATGTTCCAGAAGCTGGAGATATTAAATAAACTTAAAGATAATGAATAGCCTTCTGTGGTACTTGGGATATGCATGGGTTTCGTTCCCTCCACATGGCTGTAGGACTTCCAGAGCGCAGAGAGTCAGTAAAAGAAGGCAGCACCGGCGTGGCGATGGGGGAGGGACGTGATGACTCCCAGGCTAGGATGTGAATGCAGCTCATCCGGACTCGGTGTAAATTATGCACTAGACGCTTCCTTTTATTTATGTGAAGGTGTTAAGTAATGTTCACTTGAATATTTTAATTGCAATCTACTTCGATTTTCAATGTAAAACTAATCCGTCCTGGAGCGAGATGGCAGCAGGCTTGATACGTCTGCTCGTTTAGCAGGGGCGGGAAATAGGCTGGTGACATTATTAAGAACAAAAAGGTAGCTGTAAAATCAACCCCCCTTTGTTACAGCGGGAAGAGATATTCCAGATCTTCGAACAGCAATTCCGAAAACATCTGTCGAGGGCTTTCTTTACGTTATTTTATTTCTTTTCACAGCCTCAAGTAGAAAAAAAGGCTGGGTCTGAGGCTCTTAATCGGAAATAAAAATAACGGGCGACTACGCGGAAGTTTCCCAGACTCCACGCTTTTCCTGGTGATTCTGGTGGGAGGATGACACCACCCAAGCACACTCCCAAGCACGGAAATAAACGAAACGACTCCCCTGTTCTCGGCGAGGAGAGATCGCAGCCCCCGAGGAAGCCCCCGCAAAGACTCCCCGCCCGGAGGCGGCCCCTGCGCGGGGACCGGGCGGCCGACGGGGCCGCGGCGGCCCCTCCGCCGGCCCCCAAGGAAGGGGCTGCCGCGCCGCGACCGCCTGGGGCTGCCGAGCCGCCGCTGTCCGGGGCTGCGCGGCCCCTTTCCGCGCCCCACCGCGACTCCTTGCGCCATTTCAAGGACGCCTGGGCGCCCCCCGGCCGCTCACTCCTGCCCCTCGCCGCCCCCCACCCCCTCCCGGCTCTCCTTTGCCCGCTACTTTCGCACAAATCCCACTTGAACGCCTCCCAAATTTCTGCCGTGTCTGAGGAAACACCAATGACTTAGCAAAGACGTAATATGATTTATTTTTGGTGTCACGGCGATTGATTCTTGCGCTGACCTCTTTTCATTCATAAGCCTCCCCACCCCCTCTCCCTACCCTCCCTCTTTGATATATGAGTTTTGTATTTAAAATTACATGTTGGAAGAAAGCTTTCGTAAAGGGACCCGTGAGCCGGGACAGAGCAGCACAAATTGCCATGGAAAGAGACTACCGATTCATTGGGCCGGGGGTGTTCTGGTTTGCACTACTAAAGAGCGAGAGAACGAGAAAGAGAGGAAAAAGAGAAGGCCTCTCTCGGGCTAATCTCTTGCTCCGCTTTCCTTTAGACCATTCATTTACGGACTGAAATGCTAGCAAGCATCATCCTCCCAGGGTGGATTTTTTGCACCTACCCCATATCCACCTTCACTTTTCCATCTTTTTGGTAGTCCGAGACATTTTAAACAGTACCAATTGCAACGCTGCCTGTGTGTATTTGTTGCTGCGAGAGCCGAGAGGAGAAGGAGGAGGAGTGAGCTGAAGGCGAGATGCAGCCGGGCTGGGGGGGCTCTGGGAAGGGGGTCGCCGCAGCCCCCTGCGGCAGCGCGGGGAGCGGGACTTGCGTGGGGCCCACGCAGCTCGCGCCCGTGACCCGGCGCCTTCCCACCTCGCTGGCTTTGCGTTTGCTTTCCATCTTGTTTCTTTCGGCGATTTCCTTCCAAGCGCAGGAGGGGGGTTTTAGTTACAAAAAAAATGTAACGACGATTGTTAAAATTGGAAGCAAATGTCCTGCTTTGATTTCTTTTCTAACATACTTAAAGAAAATGCAGACAGAATTGAATACAGCAAATATTTCTGACTTCTGAAGCCTCTTCAAATGGGAGCAATTTCTTTTGTCTCCTCTCTCAATACACTCAAGCAGATGATTAGGGCATCAGATTACTCCAAAGCAGGAAAGAGGAAGGTAGTTAATTGAGGAAAAAAAAATTTAAAAAGAAATATATAGTAATTAGTAACACACGTTCTGGATTTTATAAAGACATTTATTTACGCTATGAAAATAATGTACAATAAATAATTTGTCATTTACTATTAAAGGATTTGAATAAATAGTCTACCTCTAAAACTTAAAACGAGGAAAGAAATTTCCCCTATTTTTTAAATTTTATTAAGAAATCTAAAAGTCTCGTTCTGATTCCTGAGAAATTCACTTGAAGGATTTACAAATGTTTTCTCTTGGGGCGGTATCTCTGATGTGCATGAGGACTATTGGATGCTTTCTTTAAAAATAAATAAGAAAAAAAGAACTGTAATTAAATGCCTGAATTTAGTCAAAATTATTGTATTCTTTTACGTGAATCTGTTAGAATACATCCTGGGAGGCTGATTCGGGTCCCACGTTGTGGAGAGTTTTAAAATAAAATATCCGTGGGACGGGATGGGCTGAATGAATGAATAACGACTTGGGCTATGTTTTTAGGGTGCCCCCCCCCAAAAGGGGACTGGGGGCAGCTGGCYGTGGCTCGGGAGCGGTTTGTGCGTGTGTTTCCCTGGAAGGGGCAGGAACAGAGAGGCAAGTGGCGAGTGGAGATTGCTACTGGAAATTTAAATGTTGCAAATCTATAGTACAAAGTGCGCTTGTAAAAAAGTCCAGGTCTTCCTCGGAGAAGTGGACAGGGCTCTCCAAGGAGCCCTGGAGGCTGGCGGAAAGCCCCTCCGAGAGCTGCAGGCAGGAATCTGCCGAGAAGATGCTCAGGTCTGGCAGCAAAGGCGAGTGCTGGCCTGAGGGGAAGGCAGCGGCCGCGGGGCCGGCCGCGGCCGCGCTGCGCCGCGCGCTCCCGGGCTCCGCGCCGCGCCGCTCTCTGCGGCGGAGGGGCCCCCGCGGGGCCGGAGCCCGGCCCAAAGCGGGGCTCTCCTCAGCCTCGTCCGCGGGGTCGCTGCCCTCGTCCGGGTTCGGGTAGGCGAGGTCCCCGTCGGCGGGCTCCTTGTGCTGGGTTTGCCTCTTGTGTTTCATCCGCCGGTTCTGGAACCAGACCTTGACTTGCCTCTCGGTGAGGTCGAGCAGAGCCGCGATCTCGACCCGCCGGGGCCTGCAGAGGTATTTGTTGAAGTGGAATTCCTTCTCCAGCTCCAGGAGCTGCGTGTTGGTGTAGGCTGTCCGGAGCCTCCTCGAGCCGCTGGCGTCGGCGAGCCCCTGGATGTCTTAAACACACAGAAAACCGCACATTGCCAAGAGAGGCAGCGGGGGCAAACGCGGTGATGGATGGTCTAGATCCATCCCCTCCCTGCTGCGGGCTGGGCACAGCCGTGCCGCGCTAACTTGGAGCTCGGCGTGGGGGTGGGGGAGGAAGATTTAAGCCTCTACAAGAGAAAATAAATCTTAATTGAGCTCTTCCCACTGTGGAAGGGAGGTTGGAAATCACCCTCCAGCCCCCTTTCCTCGGGGAGGAGAAAGGATTTTGCTCCCTGGCCTTTGCCTTTAGAGACTGTTCCTCTGCCTCCTTCACGGACAAGGGGAATTTCGACCCACTCCTTACTATATTTTGCCAATAGTTTAGGAACTGACGCTGCTGAGCTTTGATTTCATTATTCCTGCATTATCTGGCCAATGAGCTCTGGTTTCCGCCCTTCTCCCACGTTAGCGTTTACCTGAATGATAACTGCCACCAGTGAATACTGCCTTCAATATTTTGTCCCCGGGGAAGGACGGTCCCTGTCCAGGACTGGTGAACTTCTTTGCCAAGAGGCATCTTGGAAAGGACATATTGCTTTGGGGAGGGAAAAGGGAAATTTGGATCTGTATTTATTTTATTTTGTAACGGGGGGCTGGTTCTCCATAATGTATTGAATGCTGAGAGTCCTGCTCTCGCTCCTTTTCCCTCCTGATCTTACTCACAACAGCCTCAGCATTCCACCACCCCACCCCCCGTCTTTCTTTTCCCCTTTTGCTCTTCTTTCTTTCTTTTTTCCCCGTAGCCTGCAAAAAATCCAGGGCTGGTAGGGAAARTCGAGAAAATGGAGCTCTGCCTCAGCTGCCAATTCCTCTCGCTGTAGCTAATAAAGAGTCCAGCTCCCCCGGAAATCTTCTGTTTGATTTCACAGAAGTTGCAGCAATTTGCTCTTTTATTTGCGGGGGGAGGAGGCAGGAGAACTATCACCCCCCCCACACACACACACACACAC
>NW_028186506.1:194056-210345 GCF_003343005.1 Rhea americana | reverse complement strand
GGGGGGAGAGATTGTTTATTAGTCTGATCCTCTCTGATTTCGGCAAACACCCCCCGCACCCCTTCATTATACGAACCTGCAGGAGATTCTGCGGCAGGCACCGGCACTGAGGATGATGCTGGGGGGGAAGAGGATGAAGAACAGGATGGAGCCTGGGTAGTTTTCTTGGACGTTTTCTTCTCCTTCATCCAGGGGAATTCCGCTGCCAAGGGGCCGGGCTGTACCGGAGGCTGGGGTTGAAGCAGGCCATGAGATGCTCTTTTTTGGCTCCTCGGTCTTGCCTGGCTGCTGGAACAAGGATTCAGGCTGAGGACGGTTTGCTCAAAAGGAGGAGGAATTAATGTCGAGTCCTTGATTGATGAAGTTTGAAATGTCTCCAGGACAGCGGGAAGAGACGTCAGGCACTCTGCGAGAGAAGGCTGGCTATTTATAAACCCGATCTCCCTCTCAAATTCAAAATTCATGGCTTTTCCAGGGCCCGCGTTTAAAAAGCGGGAGGGGGGGAGGAGGAGGGAAAGAGGGAGAGAAATCTGAGGGCCTCAGTTTTTATGGCAGTGATGATGATGATTCTCGGGCTTTTTATAATTGTTATATTGCTGATAATACAGGCGTATGGGGACCTTGCTCTATTAAACTCGAGACTGGGGCGAAATTGCAGCCAATTCCTGGTCACGTGGACACCYCTGGCCAATGGCAGGCGGGGCCTGGTGGCAAACAGAAAGCATTATTTTCTTTAATTGATTAAAAAAAGGGAGCGAGAGAAGATCCCCGGGAAAAGCATCCTTTCTCCCCACCCTAATCCCTCCTCGGCGGGCCRCGGGCTGCGCTCGGACTGCGCCGGCGGGCTGCGGGCAGGTGGCCGCTGCCTGCGCTGCCTGGTGCTGCCTGGTGCTGCCTGTCCGCTTCCCCCTCTGCCTGCCCTGCCTGTGCTGCCCGCTCGCCTTCCCCCTCTGCCTGCCCTGCCCGGGCTGTCTGTCTGCTTCCCCCTCTGCCTTCCCTGCCTGTGCTGCCTGTCTGCTTCCCCCTCTGCCTTCGCTGCCCGGGCTGCCTGTCTGCTTCCCCCTCTGCCTGCCCTGCCCGGGCTGCCTGTCTGCTTCCCCCTCTGCCTTCGCTGCCCGGGCTGCCTGTCTGCTTCCCCCTCTACCTTCGCTGCCCGGGCTGCCCGGCCGCCTCCCCTGCGCTGCTTGCCCGCCGCGGGGCTCCGCGGGCGGAGGCGCTCACTGAGCTCCTGGGAGCCTGAATCCCCGGGGGGAATCGGGCGTGGGAAAAGGGGCTTTTCCCCTCGGGGGTCCGCCTGCAGCCGGCGAAAGGGCAACCCAAACCCCGGGCGAGCAGGGATCTCTAGTCTGGCAACAGAAGCTAGGGCTGARTATGTATATTTACATATTACATAGAGATGTTGCAGAGCTTGAAAAGTTCAGGCCAGCAGGAGGGTTTGGTTCGGAGTTTTGTTTCTGAGTCTGGATATGAAGCACTTATGAAATCAAGTGAGCTTTCAAGTCAAATTTAGTTAGATCGACCTGATTCGCCTTGTTGAATTACTTTTAAAGAAACAGAACGTAATCCTGCTTCGAAAGCGAGTCTTAATGGACCCTTTACACTTTTCTTCGAGGCCAAACATGTTTTAAGGTCATAGATATCTTTGAAATCACATTTCTTCCTTCCCATCTTCTTCCCCCTTTCACCCGCTAATAAACACCTCCACTTCCAGCGTTTACAAAATAAATAAATAAAATGAAAAGTCATTTCCCAGGAAGATTTTTTTTCTTTTAAAGTGTCTGGGTCCACACAAACCAAAAAGAAGAGAGAAACAATCAATCTTTTTCTCGAAAGACTTTTGACAGGTCGGTTTAACTCACTCAGCAAATATTTTTGGCTTTTGCTAAAGAGTTAGTTAAAATAAGATGAGCTCAAAAAGTTTAAACCAGAGCCTTGGATTCGTGAAGTCTAGAAATTCTAAATTTATAGGGGGAAAAAAGCTCTTTGCTATAAAATGGAAATTTAGTTGGTTCTTAGTTTATTTGTTCAAGCTCCATTTCTCCCATTTTGTAGCAGAGGAGGACTGGCAGACGGCATTCACGCAGGGAAAACCCTAGAAACTTTTGTCAGTTAAAGCATCTGTGTGGGTGGTAAAGGTTTCAGAGAAACACATAATAAATCTAAAGCTAAACCGGAGGACTAAATGCAGTTTAGCAAAGGGGTGAAGAAAATAAAAACCATTTGCAAAATGCAGTCGATTGGGGGCTTTAAAGTTTATTAGAATTTCCCTAAATATGTCATATCTGATCATTTACATTTGTGACTAATCGAAATCAGCATAAATTTTCTCAGTACCAATAGATCAGGAYTGATGTCAAAATTAGCAATTGGGTTTCTGATCATTTTTGTTTGTCCGTATTAAAGAGGCTTTTTTGTTTGTTTGTTTCAGGATTTGCCATTAAGTATTTTTCAGGCTTTGCCATTAGCATTTGCCATTTAGTCGCGGCTCTTTGAGGGACAGTGCGGGCCGCCGGCGAGCCGGGACACAGCGACGTGATCTGGGAAGCGAGCGGAACCGGGGAACACTTTCACTGGTTTTGCTAACGCTAAAAGTTGCGAACAAAACACCCTTGTGGAGAAAGAGGGTTTTTTTYCCCCGCACATCACGCGGAGCGATGAGGAGGGGAAATTTCTTCCTACTCAAGGGGAAGGGCATCACCTTGTAAAAATAAATTCACGTGTTTAGTAAACGACAGAGAGAACGGCAGTAATCATATTTTAAAACGAAATCAGGCCTGCTTCTTTGATGCTCTCGCGCAAATTAAAACGGAGGATGTAAGGATTTATAGGAGAGAGCGTGGGAGTCCACAGAGAAAACATCTGACGGAAGCATGAAATGTGCCATGCTCTGAGCTTCTGTATTGGMTTCGCTTTCCGCGTTTTTAACCAGTTCCTGGGAATCCGTGACAGAAARTCCAGCAATATGGCGACCGGTACGTGAGACTAAGAAAATTATAATCAGGGAGAGGGAAAAAAAGCCAACAACAAGCCAAGTCCAAGCCCAAGCCCTTGACTATTGTTATTTGATCCGATCCCAATCAAAGCTTGCACGCTCTTATGCTTTTAAATTATAGCATCACCAAATGGTAGATTGCTCTCTGCATGGACGAGCATAACCAAGCCATAGTCCTGGGGAGAAAAACAAGCCCTGTCTCTCTTTTATGCTGTTATTTATTACTGCACAAAGGTTATAATTATTAACCTGGAACTCCATTTATTAAAAAAGATCAGAGATAAAAAGAACCACAAAATCATTTCTCATGTAAAGTCAACCGTGTATACATGTGGATTTATCTAGGCACCTATGGATGTATCTAGCTATGCACACCGGTGTGTATAAAAACCGCACACACACAAATACTGCCACTTCTACTGCCCAGCCCTTTTTCCACTCTTTTCTCCCAGCAGTAGTCAAAATCCCTGTACCTGCTTCCCCTCGGAGGGGACCACAGAAATGGAGCATTTCGACCCTGACCAGCAGTTTGCCCCCTCWCCAGAATCATACAACTTTTATCGGCCCACACTGCTTGAATATAAGTTTTCTTAAGGCTTTGGAGCATAAAACGCAAATTATTCACGGTATTATCCTCGCTGGTTTTGCTTCTGCAAGGGGTTATGTTCCCTTTTGCTTGCCCTGTAACCTTCTCTCCTAAGAAACAGTTTTCCGTGTATTTTTCAGTCTGCGGGCAGGGGCACGTGTGCGTGTGAGAGTACTTGTGCACGCGTGTGCGTGTGGGCAGCTGGGCGTGCGCGCAGGGGTGCGGCTGCTCCGCGCTGCGAAGATCCCCGCGCGGAAGCCCGCGGCCCTTCTCCTCCTGATTAATCGTTTTCCTTTGTTTTCATTTGCGGCCCAATGGCAGCCCAGCCCCGGCGCCACGTGACCCCCCTTTGTGACCGCAGGCGCGGGCAGGGCCGCGCGGGGCCGCGCAGGGGCCGCGCAGGGGCCGCGCAGGGGCGAGGGCTGCCGCGGCCCGCGGCCGGCGCGCTCCTCCCGGGAGCGGAGGCAGACGGCAATCCGCTCCTCTTGACTCTGGAAAATTCAGAATTGTCTCTCGCCTGCTCTTTCTTTCATTCTTTTTCTTTTTTCTTTTTTTTACTCATACATGCATTTTTCCCTTTTTTCTTTTATTTTTTTTGCTTTTAAATTCGACTGATAGGACAAGGTAAAATTGATAACAGAAAGTTTATTCAAGAATTGATCAACAGACAACCCTTAAGCAAGGAAATAAAATAACTACTGTAAGAACAAAGAAAGATCTCCAAAGAGGAGGGGTGAGGTGGGAGGGAGGGATTCGCTATAGCTCTTCTAATTCAGGACTATACAATTACAGTCTGGTTCTGCTCTCATGCCTCCAGTAGAACTAATTACATTATTCATAAGTACGAAGGTAACATAAAACTACTGGTCTTTCTAAAGTACAATAACTAAAATAAGCTTGTTGTACAATGACAAGGAAACACAATGTCCTTTATAACAAGTAAATACTAAAAAAGTACAATTTTTATCTTTTTCCTCATATAAATACATAATATTGGGGATAAATAATACAAAAAAGGAAAATATTTTAAACTGGCTATAACCAATAAATATATATGAATGTTCACCAGAACACACACCTATTGAAGGACGTCTCGACTGAGTTGGACGAACGCCCTTCAAAGTTGTTTTTATACCCATTATATGTAAACTCTAAGTGCAACAAAGATGTCCAGACAAGAAAGCATTAGCAAATACCAAGGATCCATTCACTTCTGCTTCGATTGGAGGACATTCCTTTTGTTCAAATATACCCTGTTTTCACGTAAGGTCAAGAGAAGAGGAGGAAAGAAGTGTAGGACTTCTAAGTCTTAAGATTGCTTTTCTGTTAATGAACCCTAAGAAAAATACCCCCAAACCAAAAATACCTCGGCATCATCAAATGGAGACTCCATGTCATCAGAGGCAAAGGTGGAAAAATATTCAGACCTGTCAACTTGTTCTTCCTGTCTTTGGACTGCTGTTATTTTGTTGGGGGTCTCACAGGTGTTTCAAAAGCTTGTTTCCTGAACCTTTTGCAGTTCTTGAGCCTCTCATTTTATTTTACTTTTTTTGCTTTTGAGAGGGGAGGCAGGGGCAAGAGGGGCAGAGCGTGATTCCCGTGCATTGGCAGGTGTGAATATTTCCAGTGTATGTTGGGGACTGGCAGGAAGTCACTYAGCGAAGAAGGATGTCTTTTCTCTGAAGGTTGGAAGGGAAGGTGAAAGGCTCTTCTTGAGAAGGAATTAGAGAGGAGGGTAGTTTTCCTGTGAATCTCCTTTGATTGCATATGTATACACATTATGTGTTTATGTAGATGCAGAGACACCAACTGTGAAGACTTGGTTGGCTGACTATTCTCCTTTCAAGTGTCCGAGAATTATCAGTAATGGTCTGTACTTGGTTTAGAAATGCAGGATGTTGATCCTAAAACCTGCTAGATTCCCATAAAWCTACCCCAAGCCCACTTCAGAAGCATTTGTGTTGAAACACAAGAGGTACATCTCTTCAGAGAGAGAACTGCTTTTGGAAGCAAATACTGAAATAATTGGAAATTGTGCCTAAAAAAAGCAAGAAATAATAGCAGTGATAACAATAACATGGCAGAAATCACCCTGTCAAAAAAAGAAAAGAGGTCAACACAAACATTTCTGAAGCCAATCTTGCCCTCTTCCCCTCTCCCACACTCTGTGGTAGGGTCCCATCCAGTTCACTTGAGACTATCCGTGCTCTCTATCACAGGTGGGTCAGCTTGGGCGCCTCTTGGATTCTGCCCTGAGAAGAAGYGTGGTGCGTGGTAAGGTCTGTGTAGGTGGGGTGGGTCTCGCATGGTCCGTGGTGCTGGCTCGGGGGCATCTGCGGAGGCCCGTTGTAGTCCATGTTGGCAGCCTGGTGATGTGGCAGGTGATTGAGGCCGTAAAGGGACGGGCCAGAGGTGGGCATAGAATCCATGTAGTTACCTCCAACATAGACAGGGCTTCCCTGCATACTGGGAGTCCCATAGGCCACCCCATTCCCTTGTAACACATGGGGGTCATACTCGGGGGGCGTATTGGCATACTTCTGTTGGGAAGGACAACCTTTGATGGGATTTTGGTAGTTAGTTGACATGGCATAGGCATTTTGGTGGGGCTTATTGAAGGAAGGTGGTGAGGGGGCATCATAGTTACTACTCATGGTATGCAAGGCGTTCATAAATCCAGCTGAGGACTGCATGGGCTGGGGTGGGCTGCCAGTGGGGGAAGGCCCTCCAGAGGAAGACCCCATGCCTTTCGACTTCTGATCTTTCTTATACTTCATCCTTCTGTTCTGGAACCAGATCTTGATCTGCCTCTCACTGAGGTTCAGCAGGTTGGCCATCTCCACGCGGCGAGGCCGGCACAAGTACCGGTTAAAGTGAAATTCCTTCTCCAGCTCCACCAGCTGAGCACTGGTGTAGGCTGTGCGGGCTCTCTTGGAGGCCGAGGAGCCTGGAGGGCTTTTCTCGCCRCTGCAGGTTTCTGCTGGCCGTGAAATGAAATAAAAGATAATTACTTACATGCAGAAATTGAATGCATCGTTTCTTAATAAATCCTGGAACAGGCACAAGAGTTCGACCCCCCTTCCTCTCACCCCCTTTGCATTAGCCTGCACTCCATAATCATGTCATTTATTAAGAGTTCTGTTCTCCAAAGCTGCCCCTGGTTTATGAAAATTTGATCATGTCATGTAGAAAAGGATTCCAGGACCATTTATTTAGGAGTCGATTATTTTCAACAGATAATTTTGAGAAAATAATATTTGGCAGAGGGGCAGCCACTGTAAAGCCAATTAGTAGTAACACGGGTCAGTGTTGGAAATATTTTGTGTGCCTAGATATGAAAGCACATGCGTACACACACAAACACACATATATATCTTGTGTGTGATTTATATTTGCATAACACAGATATTTATGCACATTTTTAAACACTTAATAACTTTTGTATCTACACTTTTGCAATACAAACACATATACAACAGATAAATATTAATATAGTGAAGTGTGTGCTGCAAAGTTTATATGAATATATTTGTCAGAACAGTGCAATTCCAGAGCGTACTTTTTTCCTCATTTGCCACAGAGATGTGTGTGGATGCATGTGTGAATACATGTAAAAATATGCATGTGTTTATGCACAAGCACACGCTCAAACAGTACCATGGTTGCCACAGTATCTGTAGGCGGGGAGGTAGGAAGGGAACCATTACTCTGCTTTAGCACTGCTAGTTGATCCAGTGGCTGTACAGGTTTGTACGTCTGTATCCACACACAGTCAGACGTCAGCTGTGTACAGCTGACTGGTTACATTTCCCTGTAGTGCTCTGGATATGTTTAGAATAACCCAAGTGTGTGCAGCCAGCGTCTCAGGACAGGCTGCGGCCCACTCAGCTCGGCAGGCGCACGTGGGAGGGCTGCCCGGCCAGCGGCCGGGGGTCTGGGCTGCGGCCCTCCACACCTCTCTCCACCCTCCAGACCAGACCACTCTGACCAGTGGCTTCGGTACCTCACTGGTTAGGAAAATTGATGGTTACAAAAGCAGAATGTTATACCTGTGCTAGGGGAGCTGTTTTTCTGCTTGGAGTTTTGTCTCGATTCTTTCATCCAGGGGAAAATCTGCTTGGTGAGACTGGCGTTTGCGCTGAGGTTGGCTTTGCTGGGGGCAGTTTTACTGCTCCCTGACTGGTTATTGCTGTTGCTACTGGCGCTGTTGGCGGCAGGGTTTGGGGGCGGCGAGATGGGCGGAGGCGCRTGGTGCTCTTGAGGCAAACTCGGACGCATGCAGCTCCCATTCAGATCTTTACTTTTTGCGTGAGGGGTTGTGTTGCCCAGAGACTGGAGGGAGCAGGCGGACCTCTGGTAGTCGCTCTCCGCGTGAGCGGCCGGCTGGAAGGGCTGCTGCGGGCCGTCGTAGCCAAACCCATTGGCACTCCCATAGGAGTAGCCCCCGAAGAGCGTGGAGCTGTCGTAGTATGTTGTCTTCTGCATCTCTGGGACTCCCCAAAATGATATTTCCRGCTACCAGGGTCTTGACACCCCTATGGCAGAACATTGGCACCCCAAGGCCACGTGACAGGCCGTTTCCAGCTGTCTATTGGAAGCTGACCTGAAAGGTTAGGAGAAAACACACAATAATAGTACTCGGCCTATGAATCCATCTTGGGCCCTGAAAAGCACATGACATGAATAGGGTCCTGCAGAACAGGRCGAACAGATGCTTTGAGCAGATTTCGTCCTGTGTGCAGCCTAGGAAAGCTCATCAAATATTTCACTGCAGAAGTGTTGAGCTGATTTGGAGGAGCTGTTTTCCCAATTGCTTGTTTGTATCTTTTTTTTTTCCTTAGAGCATAGCACCGAGGATGTTTAACTGCATATATGCTCTATAAGTACACATAGTTTCATCTATATACATCTATTTACATCTATATTCATTTATATGCATATATACACACAGCCATGCATACACACATACAGCCATATACAGATCTGTGTGTGTATTTACAGGTAAATGTGTGTGTCGTGTGCACATATACATGTCTGTGTCCAGATAACACACGCATTAATGTTAATGTGAGAATACTGGCTGGGGAGCTGCTAGCTGCAAACACGAAAGGAGTGGAAGCCATGCTTTCTTATCCGTGACCTATTCAAAGCAGCGCTTCGCGTGTATAAAAGCAAGCAGGATGTTACCTAGTCAGAAACGAGAAGACAGAGAGTCAAAGGGTGCTAAGTTTATTGTGGGGCTGCTGTCTGGAATATTTGTTTTTAAACTGAGAACAACAAATAGTCTATATGTTTTATCCAGGTAATAGTGTCTTGACACAGTTGGCTTCATTTGCTGTTTACACAGTGACTCACAAAGTCTCTGGAATTTGGTGCAAATATTTTAAGCAGATTTAAGCAGAGGCATGAATTCAAGAATGTGCTTCCTTTGGCCTGTTTATTAGTCTCTCTCCCTCTCTCTCTTGGGTAGCACAGGTTGTATTTAGAAAACAAACCCTTTCATTGCCTGCCCTGCTGTGTACTGATAGGTCTTGAATCTGGAACTACAATTGGCAAGATGTGATTCCAGACCAGTTTAATTGCTGTTGTTTTTTTCCTTGGAAAAMAAATGCATCACCAGGCCATTTGCTCCTAACTTTCTTTGAATTTTCATCATTCTCTCCCTCTCAATCTAAGCCCATAAAGTCTAAAAATACATATCAGAACCTCAAATTACAAAATGAAACCTTCCTCTTTTCTTTTTTTTCTTTTTTCTCTTTTCCTTTTTTCTCTTTATTTCTTTTATTTTTTTCTTTTTTCTTTCACTTTTTGTTTTCTCAAAGTATAAACTTTCTCTACAGTGAAAATAGAGTAGAAATATCCTAGAAATACGGAAACTATCTTYCCGGGAAAATAATTTACTGTCTGAGGATCAATCAAGCGGCAAACATATTTAATAGACAGTAACTTCTCACTGCAGCTCAGACTTTGCAAGGAACAACTGTGTTGCCTCCCCTTTTTTTGAAATAGATATCAATTGTATATTTGTTTTTATCCATTCTATATTTGCATATTTAATTTTTATCCGGACTCTTCTACACTTAAGAAAAAAAAATAAAAATAAGAGGAAGAAAAAAAGGAAGAGAGAGAGTGAGAAGATAAACTCTGTGGAGATGAAGTCGAATGCGATATTTCTGAGTACTGGGGCTTAACAGAAACCACAGCTTAACAATAAACAACATCTTTTTTTTTCTCCCTTGCTTGACTGGTGTGTTCTTATGTCATGTCATAGCAAACCTCCATATACTTCTAATGCAGCCTCAGACAACGTGTCCACGTAGGGACTGTTTCGCTTTTTTACACTGATTAAATCCTTTATGCATTCCCAAATCTGCGTTGTATCTTCCACGGAGATGTATTATTGTCTACGGAGAGGACGGTGTCCTTGCTGGGAGTTATTCTCATTTGGTTTCCTCACCGTGATAAATACGTCTTATTAAAAAGTATACTCCACTAGCCTCGCCGAGGAGCTATGAATTAATTAACGAACAGCAGTGCCTTTATTATGAATAGGTTTGCTGAAAATGTCTACAAGGGCAGAGGTGGGAATTTCTCCAAGGCCTCCCTGCCTGCCATAGGTTTCTTAAAACAAAACAAAACAAAACAAAACCAGAAAAGAGCAGAGAGGCTCAGCGAAAGCGGCAAAAAATAACGGCGATTTTTTTTATGTCCATAAAATAAATTTACAATCCCCTTCGCCCAAAAGCTCGCTCGCTTGTGGCTTCCACAGAAGATTTGCTTTGTACCTCGGCTCGCAGCCCGTCACAAACGCCGGTCATTTATCTTCGCCGAGGACGGCCGCAATCCTAATTATTTACTCCAAGGAATTGTTAAAAAAAAATCCCAGGCAGAATAATAAATATTCGATTATCTCCTGTTCCAATTAAACCCGAGCAGGATCCGCGCTGGGTGTTTCATCATGCTCCAAGTTTCACTTTGCGAGCGGTAACATTTAACCACAACTCTTTGCCTGGAACTTTGGAGTGCGAAGATTTAGAGATATTAAAAGAAAAAAAAAACGGGGAAATGTAGAGATAGGAGAAGGAAGGGGTTGCAGGGGGAAGGATGCTTGGGGAAAAGATCAGACAGTCGGGAGGAAAAGATAAAAGAAATCTAGGGAAGAGATATTCTTCTGTAAAGCCATTCCCTCCATGTTGGAAATCCTAAATCCACAACCTGACTCYGTTTATGAAGAAGAGCAGCGCCTTTCCCCCTCCCCCCGCCCCCGCCTAAGGTATATTTCCCAGACCAAGCGAAAACAGGAATCGCCCCGGTTTTAGTTTAAATTATTATTAATAATAAATATTCTAAACATGCCCTTAACAATAGGTCGGCTACTCAGAAGGACCTCAAATCCCAGCGTCTGCCTTACGGTGAATATGCCTGGAAAATAGAGACACATTCCTAAAATTTCCCTCTTCCCTCCCCCACAGCCGAGCTTCACCCCAACCAGAACTCCCCAGTTGTAAAGCAGGGGGGAAAAAAGGGCCCTGGATGAGGGCTGCAAAAGAGTCTCTGCGTGGAAGGAAGCTTAAAGCTTGTGAACTCTTCTTGAACCGAGATTGGAGTCATATGGTCATAAATCATTGGGACATATACTCCGCCATTCACAAAGTGATAGCCTATTTGAGTCCGGCTTACCTTAGTCTCTGACGAGCAAAGCACAGGCAGACATAATATATTTTCACATCCAGCATCCACGCAATCAATAAGCACGGAATGACCCCTTTCCTTAAAAAATGTTAAAGGAATATACAAGAGAGAGGAAAAAATCCAGCATATGTATGTATATATGTATATAAAAAAAGCCAAAACAGAGGGGGAGGGGGCTCAGCCAGTGGAGCTTTCGGTTACGGCAGCTCAAATTGTCTCTCTGTCTCCGTTTGGGAAGAAAAAAAAAATCAAGATGCTTTCCAGCTTCCAAGATGTGTAGAAAAGCTGAGGGCTTTGAATGGACAAACCCTGAGATTCTAGTTGCCCTATAGACTGGTACGCTCTGCTCACTGATAACAATGGCCTCTGCTTTACCAAGCAAAGGGGAAGAAGGGAAAGGAGAAGGGAAAAAAAAAGAAAGAAAGAAAAGCTGAACACAACCCCCCCCCCCTTTTAACTATGCAATGCTTGGCTGGGATTAAAATAATAACGAAAAGAATCCAGGCTACAGGGGGTGTGCGAGTGGTGAAATAAAGCGGAGGGGGATATTTAAAAATAAAGATTTGGTTTGGATTGCTGGGCAAAGCCAGTGATCCTTCCAAACAGCGTCACTAGTGAAAAATTATGCTAATTGCAGACGTGGTGGACAGAGGCCTAGGCAGAAAGATGGCAAAGCTTTCCTTTGATTCACGTGCTTAACAATTAGGTGTCAATTTATGTTAATAAACCGTTTCAACATAGTCATAGTCCCCCCCCCCTTTAGCAGTTGGAATCGCGGCTCCTTCAATAGCTGATGCTTTTCGTGCTCCGTCCCCTCGGCTGCGTTAAAGTTCCCGCTACGAAACGATTGTGAAATGCACTTTTCTGGGGGGCAGCGGGGGTCAGGAGCCGRCAGCCGCGGTGGGGTGTGGGGGGAGAGGAGCCGGGAGAGGGAGAGGGGCGCAAACCCGGGGCTCTGCCGGGCCGATGCAGCTCCAGAGCCCTGAAGCCGGGACAACTTTCGCGTTAAGTTTGTGCACCCAAGTCCCTGCGCGGCGGCTCCGCTCGCCCTCCGTCGGGGAGTAGGTGCGGGGTCTGGAGCGGGGGGAGTCACTTGGGGGGAGGCAAAGGCAGGGGGGGTTGGACAGTAAAGATGATTAATACAGCTATTATTAATAATGCCGGCATGGCTGCGCGAGGCGCTGCTGCTGTCGCCGCGGGAGATTTATGCCTTTCCCCGCTCTCTCGCCTCTGCCGAAAACAGAAACTCGCCAAGATGCGTTTCAGGGAAAGCCCGTGACGAGGAGGGGCTGGCGAGTGGGAGGAAGGCAGGGCGAAGAATTTAGGTGTCGGCACATTTCTTTCTTTCTTTTTTTTTTAGCGCTACTTTTGTTTCACATTGCAATTATCTTCCCTCCTYTCTTTAACTCTGGCGCTCACCCCTTTGGGTTAAGTGCTGACGAGGGGTGGAATTTGCGTTTAGCAGAGGAAGAAAAGGAGTCACCACAAAGGCTCTTTGGACCTCTCTGGGAAGGTATGCCCCGTCGGGCTGTCTGCATCGTCCTTCTTTGCACCTTTAGGCTAGGGAAAGGTGTCCAAGTAAGCATTTGGCTTTTGCGAGCTGGACAGCAGAGGTTTTCCAGGTGACGGATAAAGTCCTACCCGCAGGAATACGGTGTTTCCAGCCATTGTTCTGGCCGCAGCGTCCAGATCCCAGACGTGAGGGTTTCGACCAGGGGACATCGTTACTGTGATTTTTTTTCCCATCTGACTTTTTATGAACTACTCTGACATAAATCTTCTGCTACAACATAGTTCATATCTTGGAACCACGGCGTTGAGAAGTCCAGTGGAGGCAAGAAGAATAACAGTCATGAGCTACTTTTTAAAAGGTTTCTATGTAAGTGAAGCATTCTGTAGGTTTCTGAATATGGATCTCCACTGACCTATTCTGAGTATCACAAGTACTTTGGGTTCTGCAAGTAATTCTTCTGAAGTGCATAAATTTATTTCAACCTTAGACAGCAACAGAGAAAAAGTATTAAGAAGGTCGTTGCAGTTTATTTGTTGAGCTCCTGTAAGCAGCTTCTGGGCTGCCTGTATATTTCCATCTTTGCTTTGGTTGCAGCTTATTTTTCTTTAAAACGTAACTCCCTTCCACTCCTCACAAAATCAGCAGCAAATGTTGCAATCTGACTGGATTTCCCTTCAAAGGGAATACAGGAAATATTTTCCATTTAAAACACTCTCTCAAAGTTACAGCCATAAATCACAAAGTTTAAAGACAAGCCAGTAGCAAAATGAAAATACTCAGCTGAGATTCGGGACAGCCGGGCTCATTGTTGGGTTGGTGTGGAAAAAAAGTCACGTTGGGTGACTTTAGAAAAGGAAAGGCTTCCAAACCTGATACAGATAGAGATATGGRTATACACAGAGACATGGGCCGGGTAGAATATTCAGCAAAACTCACCAATTCTCTGATGTCTGGTCCAGCAAATAGGAGGCAGCGGTGGAGTTTGAGAAAGGAAAAGAACTGAAAGAAAAAAAAATCATGAAACTTCAGTCAGAAAAGCATGGACAAGGGAATTCATCACACAGAGAAATTTTTGGGTGGGAATAGGGAGAAGACAGGCTCTAWTGAACAAAAGCCCCAGTATTTCCTCTGAGATTATTTCTCATCCAAGTAACTACAGCATTTTCCAGGGACTGCACCATCTTTACACATTTATARCCAGAACTGTCATCAGAGATGGTGGAGACAAGGTTTGTTTCTGTAAACCTGATACATTCGTCTGTCTCTCAAACATTTCCCTCCAGCTTCCTCCACGGAAACCCACCATCGAGGGGAACATTTTAGCCCGTTCTGGGTTTTCGCATATGGCGTTAGACTCGTTATTGAACGAAGTGGATTGGCGTGAAATGTAGACGCTTCCTTGCATAGGTTGGTGAATTCTGAATGTAACTTAAAAAAAAAATAAATAAAAAAGTGAGGTATTTTAGTTAAATGCAGCTGGTAACTTTTTTTAAAAAAGTGAAGTATTTTAGATAAATGCAGCTGGTAATTTCAGTAGTAAATGCATTTAAGAAATTAAATATGTACCGCTAATTAGTTCTGGACTCAACAACAGTAACTCAGTAGGGAAAATAMAAGGCCATTTTCATAAAAGGCAGAAAAGCCTTAAGGATTCAGAATATGTCTTTTTGTGTTTCTCCAATTTGGTCGAACGATTGCCACGAAGGGGGAGGGAGAAAGGAGAGATGSTTTATGCTGTACGTAGACACCGTTCATGTACAAGTGATTTGGTATCAGAATTAACGGTATCAAGTCGTAAACATTTTTAAAGCTACACTGAAATTTATCACCACAACTTTGGCACGAAGGATTCAGAAGGAAAGAAAGAAGGAGAGAAAGAAAAAGCAATCTCATTTAAAAATATTTTCGTTCTGGGAAACATTCAGTCGCTTTAATAATCCTGTTTCCGTTCTGTATGTTGATGTTATTAATCTCAAATAAAAATGTTCCCCTCACACCCCTACTCTGCTTGTGACAACATCCCCGAGTCCATAAATCACCAGCGGATGCTTCGTGACCTTCTCTAGTCGGCGGCCTATAGCTGTATTTTTTATTAGTATTATTATTACATGCGCGCACACTTTAATACACAGCGTTGGCAATATTCCACTTACATCAGAGCCTCCCCGGTTAACTGGGGCTTTGCAGTTCCCTCTGCGGAGTACACACAGAGATTTGTAAAGAGGAAAAAAAAAACACTCTTTCTGCGCTGTGAACTCAGCAAACGAAATATGCGCGTAGGAAAGTTCCTCCCACGCCAGGCCCTGGGAGGAAGGGGGAAGAGTGGGCAGAACGAAAGGAGGTGGAGAAAAGAGCGAAACTGCGTTTTTCTGGAGTGGATACAGAAGGGAGGAGGGGAAAAGAGAAACAAACAAACAAAAAGGAGATGCCATAAATAAAGGCTCCAGCAAGGAGGGGGAGAGAAATGTTTGTTTTTCTTTGTTTTTAATTTGTCCTCTCTCAGTAAAGGCAGAGGAGGAATGGAGCGAGTTCTTTCCCCCCCCCCTTTTTTTTTTCTTTGCTTCTTTTTGCTCTATTTTGTACAATTTTCTTAAAAGACAATTCAAATCCACCTCGGCAGCGCAGCCGAGGGGCTGCAGCCCGGAGGGAGCGGAGCACCCACCAGCCYCTTCCACTCACACGGGGCTCGTCACTCCCCTTCGCCCACTTTTGCCTAAAGGGAAGGGGCTGCGGGTGCCCTCGACACCCCCAAGGAGAGCCCGGGGGTGGGGTTACAGAAGGTCCAGGATCTGCTGCAACCCCAAACAGAAGCCAGCCCGGATAAGAAATCAAAACGAAACTGAGTGAGCGGTGGGTTTCCTTGACAGATTAGACTTTTTTCTCCCCATGACCTTTGCTTAGAGGAGTAATAACTCACCAGGTTAATGATCAATCAGCGGAAGCACTTTTGAATTGGCTCCAAAAAAATAAAACAGAACAACAACTAGGCGGACACACAACTCCGAACCTCCTGCTCGGGCTGGGTCGTGTCCCTCCCCCCCACCCCCCCACCCCCCGGCCCGCAGGACTCCGCTCCGCTGGGTCCTCCCGTCGCCAAAAGCCTGTGCTCGCCCAAGCGTGGGGGTTGTGTGGGGGGGTGGAGGGTACGTGGAGGGGGGCGAGAGAAGAGTGCAATTGACGGCATCAGTGTGCTACACATCGCTATTTTGGGAACAACTCACCAGAGACGGGCTGGGAATCGCCAGCCCCGCTTCCCCCCCTCTTCCAAATGCCAAAATAATAGCTTGAATTATGCGCTCACGTGACGAGGACACGTCAACCTTTTGCCCATTTTATACAGAATTGGTAAATGACCGGCTCCCCCCTCCAGCCGCACTAATCCCCCCAGCAGCAAATTCCCCAAACTTCCCGGGCAGGCGGGCAGGCGAAGCCCCTCGCTCCCGGCAGCCTCGTCCCGCCGCAGCCCGGGCTGCCCCGGCGCTTCGCGACTTCCCTCCGGCTTTTCC
>NW_028186506.1:184998-194006 GCF_003343005.1 Rhea americana | reverse complement strand
TAATCTGGAGGCGAAGCAGGGGACCAAACAATGACGGGGAAAGCGACCGCAGCAGCCAGCGCTCCCAAAGCCTCAACTTCCAGCCGACCGGCAAAGAACCACGGAGACGGAGAAAAAGCGGGTCCGAGGGCCGAGAGAGGCGAGCGGGCGGCCCCGGCCCGGAGCCCCGGGCTGCCCGCCGCTCCCTTCCGCCGCTTTCCGCGCCGACTTCCAGCTGCCCGAGTTTCTTGCCATTTTAACTCCCATCCTCCTCCTCCTGGCCCCCCCTCCAAAAAAAGAGGAAGAAAATGCGAATTCAAAGCCTTTCTGCCACTGCCCTTTCTTCACCTCCCGGAGGACCGGGGTGTCCAGGCACCCACGCTACCGACGTGGCAGGTTCTGTGAAAAAAGGAAGGAATTCGGTTATTTTTGCAGTGATACTCGCCTGAATCCGGGACTCGGCTGGCGCTGGAGAATGAGCTTGACATGGGGAAGAAGGGATCTGAGAGAAGATATGAGCTCCATTTTACCTACTTTCATCTGATAATTCATAAAGATTAACAATTTCTGAGGAGAAAATCTCAAGAGAGGGAGAAGAGAAAGAAGCAGTGTGAAGGATTTGCATTTCTCTCTTTTGGGATGTTCACACTGAGTGCTTATCGTCGATAGGGAACCGCGCGGATACCAGTGAATTCTGCATTCTCCCTACACAGTGCATCTCTACAAACACGCCATGCAAATACAGACACACATCTGGGCCGCCATCCTTTGCTAAAATCCTGTATTACTGTAAGGGTGTTCGGTCTGTCATCCTCATCACCGTATCAAAGGGCTCCCATCCATCCCAGGCTCTTAGTTAATTTTTAATTAGGAGAGAGAGCTTTAGGAACGGCAGTGTATAACGCAGCGCCGGTGCCTTTATTGCAGAGGACACGCAGACGGAACTGGGGGCTTTAAATCATACTTCTATTTTTATCCCGGCTGAAAGCAACGCGTGCTCAGCTGAAACGAGCGCTGGGCCACCCCGGCCCTTCTCCCGGCTCTTCAGCACCCGTGCGGTGCCGGCGACACCACACACCTCCATTCACAGATTCCCCCGTCCAGGGGAAATAATCTACCTGGGAGAACAACCCCGAAGAAGGCCAGCTGATGCCTCGGTGACCACCCACCCCTAAGACCCCCATCCCAGGCTTCCCGGATTTAACCACTGCCCGCACCGCCACAGTGAGAACCTGAGCTTTCAAAGCCCCCTCTGCCCCAGGAACGAGATTCTGCACGCTACCAAAACCCCCCAAACCCCCAGTCCCCCAAAAGCAGAACTGGAAGCACCGACAACATACAGATCTATATGGGTAAATTTCAGAAAGTGTCCATTAATATCAATTTACTTCAATGAAAGCTTTGTTTCTTCATGAAGTTGATGATTTATGATAAAATCAATTAAATTACGGCCACTTAGGGCCTGCGGTTTCCTCTCAGATTTCATTCGCCAACAGATCAAGCGCTAGGTTAAAAAAAAATCAAGTTTAGCTAGAGGCGAGTAAAGATAATTCTGAAGCTGAAGAAATGTAATGCAAAGCAATTTTCAGAAAAAGGGACTCTGTATATCAGAGCTCCTGTTCTCTGCCAATATACCAGTTATGCACAGGAAATATTAGACACAGTCAAAACTTTTCCAGTTTTACGATGTATGAGAACATTTTTAGAACAARTAACTTGTCCCAGGGTCTGAAGCATTATCTCACTCTAAATGGAAAGGAACCAAAAGAGAACAGAGAGTCCGTGTACATTATTTTTAGGAATATTTCAGGTTTAATTCAATTTCTCTTTTTTTTCTTTCCCTCACACAAGGTTGATTTTCCTGCCTCAATCTTAAAATACACGCTGGGAGTTCACAAAGTGGATGGGGGCAGAAATTTTGAGTCCAAAACGAATAGCACAAGTCAATAGAAAATATCGCATGCAATATTCGCCTTTCCAGTTCTTTCCTTGCCAATTAAAGTAAACTCAGAAAATGCATTTGAGAGAAATTAACTATTTTTGGAGATACATCAGAAACAAAAACAAACCATGACCCGTTTTTAAATCCTGATATTTTCAGGCTCGGTCTCTCAGTAGAGCCACCGGTTTTATGCCAGATATTAAGAGTCTCTGCCTTACCCTTTCGGTCAAATGCACTGGTCGGCTAAAAGAAAAAGCAAGCAAACTAGTTAGATGTCTGCTAGTCACATCTGGCCATTACAATCAGAACTGGGGAGGGAAAATCCGCTATGGACATACACAGAGCTTGGGAATTTTTTTAAAAGCCGTTGTAATTAGGGTCTGCTCCAAGTAAACAAAAAACTTTGTAGGGTCATAAATCACCATCACATACTTTCTTCAGTTTAACACCCCGCTTTTTCAATAGGGGCTTTTGTAGTTTCTTTTTCAAACAAGAGAGAGGTGCTAAACCTTTAACAAATGTGTCCCAGACAAACTTCGCTGGTAAACACGCACTTGGAGAGGAACGGTTTGTGGCCGGTCTCGGTTATGGACCGTACAAGCTAATTTTTGCTCATCTTCAGCTTTCCCGATCCTGCTTCTGAGGCATCAGTCTTAATTTGTTACCAGTAGAAATCAGCTATAGCTCATGATGACCAGTGGAGAAGCCTGTCAAAGCTTTCGGAGCAATTAATTATATCTCACAGCGTCGGAATTGAGAAGGTAGAAAAGGCAGAGCTGCATCTTCGTTTTATTTATTTWTTTTTTTTTACTTCTTACCTGTGTTACCGTTCAACTCAGGACTTCAAGAAGAAGGAGCGACGCCAGATGAGGATGGTGCGAGTTTGCAACCGGAGCAGGCAAATTAAAGAGAAGAAAAGAAACTACTTTATTGCACCCCGGTGGATCTTGCTGACAGCTTGCTCGGATAGATTTTTTCTTTTCCCCAAAGATGCTTTGATTTTTTGGACTCGCTCGAGTCGAACGGAACTGACTTGATGGGAGAAAAATAGAAACTCTTCCAAAACAGCTTAAAATATTGTAAGGATGCGGCCCCCTTTGCAGAAGATACAAGCGGCAGGGGATGAGACGGGGTGCTGGGAGGGGGAGGTTGCACGCACGTTCTCCTTAAAAAAAATCCCCACTCCTGACTCCTTGGTATCTATCTGGAAAGCTGTTTCTCTTTATAAAGACTTAAAATGTTGCAAGACGGCTATAATACTGAGTGACAAGGGGTGCTGGAGAGAAAGGAACCAAATGGATTCTGGTTTTTAGAGCCAGTAGGAATTGGCCAGCCTTCAATGTCAGGATTCAAAATTGATTCCATATGTCTCGTCCAGGGAAAGGGGGRAAAAAAAGAAGGAATGAAAGAATGAGGGAGAGAGAGAAAGAGAGGAAATAAAAGTTATGCAAAGCCCTTCAGGTTTCTATCTTTCGTTCCCCTGCCATCCTTCCCAGGAGCGCGGGGAGAATACCCCGTCTCTAACTCTTGCCCCTCTGCAGTGAATATTTTTGCCTCTCCCCTTTGGAACAGGGAGAGGTAACAGTAGCAACAGATCCCATCCCGCAGGTTATTTTTAGCCCGACTTGTTGGAGCTGACCTCAGGCCGGGGAGAGGAAATATGTATCTGGATGCTGGTGAAAGGCTGCAGCGTGCCATTGCGGCGGCGGGAGCCGAGCGGGCGGAGGCGGGGGGACAGGCCCTCCCCGGGCGGGGAGAGCGGCGCGGCGCGGCGCGAGGCGGGTGAGGGGCGCGGCGCGGCCCCCGCCCGGCCCGGCTCGCCGTGCTGCGGGCTGGCAGCCCCCGTGGATTTCACCGGGACGTGTTCGGTGAGAATTTGACCCTGAGTTTTTCAGGCTTTTCTCCTGACCTCTAGATACCGCTGCCAATAAAGCGTTGATATATTTCGTATTGAGCCGGASATCAAAAGGAGACGGAATAGTAACGGGTGGCAATTTCTTCTTAACCCCTCCCCTTATGTCTATACTAAAAAAATTAGGAGTCGAATCTCTAACATCACCTCTGATTTATAGCTCCCTTTTCAACCGATTTGGTTAGGCGCAGGCAAGTGTTGAAATGTGGTTATTGCCTTTTATTTCTTCCGCCTCTCTCTCTTCTCCTCTCCCTCCTCCCGATCCAAAAAAAAAAAAAAAAAAGGAAAAGAAAAAGAAAAAGAAAAAACTTCAAAGGAAATCGTCACCATTGCCAACCCTTTGCCTACTTCACTGAAAAGCAACAAGACTCTTCCCTTTTGTCTTGTCTGCGAATAAATCGAGTTCAGTTCCCTTTCCACATATTAAAATGAAGTAGCGTAATTTGCATCGGCTCTGAAGTTGTCAGCGGCTCCCGAGGCCTGCGTCGTGTGGCTGTTTCGGTGCAAATCCCCTTGTGCGGGGGTTACGGCCCCCTTTGCTCTCGTCTCAGCCGCTTTGCTTTAACAGGGAGCTTTGCAGCAAAGCAGCGGCTCGGCGCAGAGCTGTGCCAGAGCCAGTGACCGCAGCACGGCGTTTCCCCTGCTTTCCCCGGGAAGCCGCTTCCCAAAAAACCCTGCTCCGGAATAAGGCGAATAACGGCGCTGCCCGGCAGCAGCGAGCGCCCGCCCCGCGCCCGCGCCCCGCTCCGCGCTACGCTACAGGTCTCCGCATCCGCCTCCTTCCTGCTCCGCGCTGCTCCGCTCGCTGGCCTCCACGCCTTGCAGCTCTCGCCCTCCGCGATGCTTTGATTTTAAATAACTCTCCCCTACCGCCAGCAATAAATTATGAATTAAGGTGATGTTGGCTCATATTTACAACGTTAATAGCTTCCTCTTTGGGAAAAGATAGGGTATGAGAAAGGACGGGAGGGAGAGATTTCTTTGGGGRTGAGTATGCGATAAACACGGATTCGCTGTGTGCTGATAGACCAGGAACTTCTGAAGAGATGACAAGCAAGAAAAAAAACCCATTGCATAGAAATTAATGAAACGGCACTTGCTCGAGCTACTTAAGATAGATTATTATCTCTTCTCATTTTTTGAATATTATTTCTGTCATTTGTAACTATAATGCGCAATATTTCAAGCTCTGCTTTTTTCCCAGCAATATTCKGTTTCAGCGAGTTAGTAAAGAAATACAACTAAAAAAAAAGGCGGTAAGAAACAATTTACTGGATAAATTAGGGGGTGTGGGGAAGTTGTGCGGCTGGGCAGAGTGATGCGGGCGGTGAGCGGCMGCGGCGGGGGATGCGCGGAGGATGCGCGGGGCAGGGGCTTTGCGGCCGCTGCCCAGGCTTCCCCCCCCCCGCCCCCCAAAAAAACCCGGCCGAAACGAAGCCTTTTGCCTTGGTCCGCCGCTAATCGCCTTTTTGGGGAGGATGGGGCTGGAAGAGGTGTGGGGAGCAGGGAGGACCCCTAAGCCTCGGGGAGCCCAGACAGAGCCGGGATGTGGGGCGGCGCTGCGGGCGCGACGGGGCCCTCTCAGCCCCGATCCTGCCCCGAGCGAAGTATCGCGGCACCCAGACTCCTCTGCCTCGGTCCCCTCCCAAAGCCAGCGGCGAGGGACGGCAGAAAGAGGGGCGATCCCTGCGTGAGCCTTTCTGCCAGGTTTAGGACTCCTGCTCGGTCTGCGGTCCTACGGTGGGTCTGGTGTCCTAACCGGGTCGTGAACCCCCTCCCGGGCCAGCGATCCTATCCTGCGTCTTGCTGTCCCACCCCGAGTGTGGGCTCCTAACCCGGGTCTGAGGATCCCCTCTTGGCTCTGGGGCTCTAACTCCGGCTCCTCCRCCAGGGCTGGGGATCCCCTCCCTGCTCTGCGGTGCTGTCCCGAGGCTGGAGCATCTCCTCTCCAGGGCTGGGTCCCCAGCGGGAAGGTTTGGCCGCGCCGAGCCCGACAGCCCCTCGCCACCCAGCTCATCCCGACATCTGACTATTACAGGGCGACGCTCGCACAGCGGTGTCTGGACCCGGGGCTAAACCCAGCTCCGGGTGCTGAGCCAGGCAGAGGGCGACGCCGCCCGCTGCGCGGGGCTGTGGCGCGGCTCCGCACACGGAGCGCGCACCCTGCGCGGGCGCCGCCGCAGCAGCACGCCCGCAAACGGCCCATTTCCCACGCGCAAAATGTCAAGCCTACAGGAAAAAAAAAAGAATATATAAAATAAAATGCACCAAATAAAATGCGATGAAATTAAATGCAATAAAATTTAATGAAATGAAATGCAGCCCAGTAAAATGCTGTAAGTGGTCTGCATCCTTTGGAAGCCGACAATTTAAATTAATACGAGGCTTGACAGAGAATGATGCTGTATTTCTGGCTCAGTCATCGTCCCTGGATCTCCCTTAATATTTAATGAAAGTCACTGAGTTGCTCTAATTTTGCTACATAAAGGTTTACACTAGCAGACAGAGTTAAATATCACCGCTCTGGTGGTGTTAGACTTGGCTGGCGAGCAGAGGGGAGGAAAGGGAAAGGAAGCGAGGGAGAAAAAAGCGGTGAATTCTCATTCGAGAATCCGGTGCGAACATTTAATCTTTGCTCCTGTTGTCAGTTTTATTGACTCCTCGCATGTTGGAGCTTGTAAAATATTTTAAAACGCCATCTCCCACTTCCTCCTTCCCTTTCAACACTCCCGGTTAGGACCAATTTGGTCCAGTTTGGAGATGGGAGGGGAGGGCAGTGCGTGACTCCTGACTTCCCATTCTCCGCGGAGAATGCGCTCCCCGCGCTGAGATTAAAGCAGGTAACGTCTCCCCCCCATTTAGGACACATGTCTTGTCCCCAAAGCCTGATCTTCCCTGCCGTACCTGCATGGGCTGAAAGGAATTTCCCTGTTAAAGCTCATCTATTGTACATAGTAATCACCAATAAAGTAACAGCTGCCGGCCAGGTTCTGCTATTATTTAAGCCTGTTTGCTAYTACTGTTCCTCCTTGGAGTTCCGCTTTTCCCGAGGTAAATAACAGGCCTGGACTCCTAAATATAAAAACATTCCTTAGAGCACCTTCTCCAACTTTCATCCTAAGAACATTATCCTCTATTTCTTCATCCATCMTCATCACAGTCTTAGCAAGATCATGGCGCTAGAAAGCCGTGCGAAGTTATCCTACTGCTATAAAAGAACAACGAAGTACCCGCAGTGGGTTTACTCCCCTTCTCCGCTGCTGTCAGTGGCGGCTGCTTAYAAAGCCTTTAGACAGTCAGCGCTCTGATGAAGCCCCGTAATACTGTCCCAGTTACCTTAGATACCTACTGCTCACTTTTCCCTAAGCAAACTTCCTTTTGCTTGGGACCCAGCCCGTGTCTCTCGCAGACAGGCTACCTTTCAGCCTTCCTGCTACAATTTAGTTTTGCATTCTAAGCCCGATTTGGGGGGTTGATTTACAGTGGGACATCTCCAGAAATTGCCTCGTTTTACTAAAGCGAGCCATCAACCTGTGCCTGTATGCCGGTGAGGAGCCCTTCTGCCGAGACGTGGGATGGGGAATAGGGAACTGGGGGAGAGCGTGGTACAAAATGAGTTGTCGTTGATAAAGGGATGCTGCAACATAGGACTCCAAGCTGTAATTTTTRTATTAAGGTCGTGCTCTTTTACTAGGTTTATATGCCAATGAGGCKTTCCCGGTTTACCAAATTTATACAAATCTCTCCTTAATTGGTAATCACAGATGCTGTAATTTAAGACCCCCAGCTACAGAGCTTTCATATTAGCTGCTGATCTATTACTGTAAATCGTCTGAAATAATCAACTCCAGGGAGTGGGGYAGAGAGAGATCCTCGCTCTAAAATATCATCGCTTGCACATCATTTTCACTCGAGAAATGATTTATCTTGGACACCACTATAAACAACACAACTCTCTCACAAACACACACACAATGGCAGCCGCACTGCTGCTGACATGTTTATTGTAATAAATCAAGAAAGGGGGAAGAAAAAAAAAAAGGTTGCGAG
This sequence comes from Rhea americana, assembly GCF_003343005.1. Classification (NCBI taxonomy): domain Eukaryota; kingdom Metazoa; phylum Chordata; class Aves; order Rheiformes; family Rheidae; genus Rhea; species Rhea americana. The sequence continues at coordinate 186,123 of NW_028186506.1, read as the reverse complement.
GAGAGAGGGAGAGAGAGGGAGAGGGAGAGAGAGAGAGAGGAATATTCCTAAAAATATCAATGAAATGCCTCGATGGGTATAAACACACATACCACCATGTGAAGAGAAATGGGAGGAAATGAAGACGGCTATTTGTCACATTTTACGACAATAACATTAATAACAAACAATAAATTTACATGGACATATAGACACGCTAGGAATTGGGAAGCCCCTGCTACTTACAATAATCCAGCCCTCGGCGTGGCTTCTTGGTTCCTGAGAATTGTTTTATTGCAGACTCCTCTCTCTCTCCCTCTCTCTCTCTCACTCTCCCTCTCTCCCCCTCTCTCTCTTTCTCTCCCCCTCTTTCTCTCTCTCTCTCCCTTTCTCTCTCTTTTTTTTTCCTCAGCTATAGGCTTGTTTTTTAAAGGACAGTTGAATTTCACGTCAGACACAAGGAGACCATGTCTGCGATTTTCCTGACGAATACATATCTATTCTGCAACCTCTGCATTAATTATTTAATGAATCACGTGACGTGGAAGGGGGAAGGGGGTCTTTCAGTTTCATACTCAAAGGACCACTGTGACCTTCCACCGGAACAGTATTTTTTTAAATAAGTTTCGAACAGAACCAAGCTTTCTAGATCTACCGACACACGCTCTCTCTACACGGCTGTTTCTGCAGCCGCCTGGCAGCCTGGCACAGCCGTGTGAACATGTGATGTGTATGTGCACAGGGCAATCACCTCTAATCTACTTGGCTATTAAAGCACTCTATTTGGGGTTTATTTCCCCATCTCTTCTCTTGCCTGAAGTCGAGACTATTTAAACACTTTTCTAAACCTTTCTTGGATATTGACTTGCTGGAGCTTGGCTTAGTTAAGACACATCATGTTTTTTTTTTCTCCCCTCACACTGAGATTTTCTCACAATCTTGCACTGAATAGCACGCCTGTTTCAGAGTCAAAGCTAACTGAGAATATTTGTACTCTTGGTTGCACGTTTTAAAGCACTCTCCCCTCCCTTTTCCTCACTACAAGGCCTTTTCTCCCTGCTACTGTTTTTGTTTGGCTAGCCTTTATTGCATAAAAAAAAATCAAATTTTGACTCTGAAGAGAGTTGCCAAGTACAAGAATCTAGG
>NW_028186506.1:178496-184728 GCF_003343005.1 Rhea americana | reverse complement strand
GGGCTCCCGGGGCCGAGGCAGGCGGGGGCCGGCGGCGGCACGGCGGGGCCGAGGAGCCCGAGGGCGCCCCGGAGCCCCCGCTCTCGCGTGGAGGGGCACAACGAGAGCGGGGCTGGGCGAAACGCCCCCTCCCCGCGGGGCCGGGGGCAGCGCGCGTCAAAGCTCGAAATTAATGAGGGGTCCCGAAAGCGTTTATGCCCCGTGTAAGCAGGAGCTGGAAGAATCGAGTTGTGRAGCTCATCGTTTTGAAAAGATCTCGATTATTTTTTAATCGATTTTATCGAGTGAAAGTAGCTGTAGGAAGARAGAGGTTTGGCTCAAGGGGTGGAAGGAAGTGGCGAGAAACAAGGATAGAAAGGGGCTCTCCGGGAGGGTCCCCTGCTGGAGGAGTCACAGGAGAGGGGAAACTTCGCCGCTCTCCGAGGGACCAGGAGGGTTTTGATGGGAACTTCAGAGCACTGGCGGTCAATTCAGAAGCCGCAACTTTCGCTTCAGCACAACCACTTCTTCTTCTCTTAGTAATAAAACGAAGTGTCCGTGTGAATGTAGCGGGTTAGGAGAGCCCCGGGYCGACCCCAGCCAGCAAACCGAGAAAATATCCGCTCTCCACCTCCACTGGCATTTTGGGTTTGTTTCATGCAAAAGAAGCACCAATTTCGCTTTAAAAAAGCTGCTAGTTCAAAGGGTAGGAAATGCGGCCATAAACCGCGGCTTCACCCTCCGAGGTGCCGTGATCAAAGCCGTTTTCTTTCTAAAGATAAAATGAACGTTTATATAGTGAGAAAGCGAGATTGATTTACGGATTTAAACACGCCGTTCTTATTGCGGATCATAAATCTGTCACGGAGGCTGTTGGGGCTGAGAAACTCCCGCACTGCGCTGCTCGGAGCGGCGCCTTCAGAGGCAGCCGAGKGCCGCGGGGGCCGGGCGCGGCCGGCGCGCCCCGACGGCCCGCTGCTTCACACCCGCGCACGCTCGGCTCTGCACACCCGTGCAGCCGCGCACACACGTACGGCGACTTCCTCTCCTCTCGCCTGCTCTCACACAAACAAATCTCCGTGGGCCGTCGCGGGTGGATTACTCGCCTTCGCTCTCACACAAGGGCCGTTTTTGTCCGGTTTTGGGACCGAGAGGACACAAAGGGATCGAGCAGCCGAGCGAGGCCGCTGGCTGCGGGGCCCGGCCGGCGTGGGGGTGCCGGGGCCGGCGGGGACTGGCGGCCCGGGGTGCCCCTGAGGTGCCCTCCCCTCCCCTCCGCCAGCCCGGGGGTCCCGCCCGCGCCGCGCAGCCCCGCGCAGCCCCGCGCAGCCCCGCGCAGCTGGGCACAGAGAGGCTTTTGAGAGCGCCGTGGGCAGGGGCGAAGCGGGAGGAGGCGCGGGGGGAGAGCGGGGGGGGGGAGAGGGACGCTCGGAAACAAAGGAATTTCTGAAAATGAGAGGGGCGATGAGGCGCGGGACGAGGAAAAGTGGCTGCGTCGGGCTGAGGTGCATTTTTTGTTCATTTGCTTGGCTGTTTGGGGACTTTTTCGAAATGATTTTTCTAAAGTAAACTGAGGATCAGAGTCAGCTGTGCAAAGACAGATCACAGCCTCTCTGACTCTAGATAACCAAACGCCTTTCTGTCTCTCCCTTCTCTCTTTCTGTCTTTCTTTCTCACAAAGACACTAACAAACAGCGAAAGCATTTTGCGTCTTGAAGTTAAATAAAAGAGAGGACAAAGTCTGTTGGGCCTGGACTCGAAAATAGAACGCTTAAGCCATTGTAGGCAGAAATATTGCACCCGTATAGGTCCCTTCTCTATTCCTTCGTTGCTTCCATCCTTGTCTCCCCATGCCCATTCCCCTCTCACAGGGAGGGAAAAAAAAAAAAAAAAAAAAAAAAGAAGAAGGCGCCGCTAGGAAGCAGGCGGGACCGAGGCGGCTTGGGACGAGCCGCGCAGAGCGGCTCCCGCACACGCAAAGTTTTGCTGAACTCCGTCCGCTCCGTGCTGGAAATGCTCCCCAGCACAATGTCCAGCCTTGGAAAGGTCAAGGGGTTTGAGAGGTCAGTCCGTGGCTATAATACACAGCTAATCGCCTAGAAAACGTGTCCTCTGCGTGAACTCTATCCTCGATCGGTGCTTGCAAGCTCTGAATTTTACCTCCCTAAATTTCTCCCCGCCTTCAGCACCTCCGCAAGGCGCAAAATACGAGGTACTGAGCATGTCCCCCGCGCATCGTGCCCGGGACCCCCGGGACCCCTACCCCCCCAACACACACAGCTCCGTAGCCATCACTCCCGGGATATCCGATCCCCAGGACACCCGACCCCCTCTCCCAAGGACACTCGGCGCCCTCGGGACACCGGACTCCCCCGGAACAAGCCGGTCCCCCCGCTCTCTGCAGAGGTCTGAGCCCTTCGGGACTCTGCTCGCCACAAAAGCCTCCAAAACCGGGCCCGCGCCTGGGTGACACGGGCAGGGAGATGCTGCTCGTACCCAAAAAGAAAAGAAGAAGAAAGAAAAGACAAAAAAAGACAGAAGGAGACTACCCCCCCCAAAAAAAAAAAGAAAAAAAAAAAAAGAAAAAAAGAAAATGAGCGAGCAGCCCCGGAGGCGCCGTGTCCCGGGCGGCCGCCGAGCAGAGCCGCCGCCGGCAAGGGCGCGCCGGGACCGGCCGGGAGCGAAGCCTCCCTCGCTACGCGGGCCCCGCCGGCAAACTTTGCTCGCTCCCTTCGCTCACATCGGTCAAAATAAAACGAGAAAACAGAAGGAAAACCCCGCAAAAGAATTCACGTGTTGTTTTCCTTTCTTTCTTTCTCCCCCCCCCCCCAAGCTTTCTCGTGAAAGGAGGCAATAAAACGATCAGAAATGCATGCCAAGAGAGCAGCGCTGTTACCTGGTTCGCTCCCACATCCTTTTCCGAACGCCCCAGAGACGGCCCTCATGGTTTGGGTGGTTTCTTCCAAAGTGAGAGGTCTGGGGGAGGGGGTGGCTTGGGGGGTTTGGGTTTGTTTTTCTCCCCCAAAAATAAAGCTTTCACCTTTACGATCCAGATTTTATTATTAATATTATTATTTCCCCTGAAGATTCTTGCAGGGCTCCGGGTGCTTTTTTCCCAACAGACGGTCTGCGGAGATTTGCTGTTGAATAACAATGGGAAAAGGATAAGTATTTAAAGAAAAGAAGTGATTAATGATTTTCTGTATAATTCTCGCATTTTTCTTGGCTTCTGTCTGCTTATAATGGCTGTGAACTTTTAGGTCCTATAGAAATCTTCTTTTCTCCCCCTTCTATTCTATTCATACTTTCCAGCTTTGATTTGGTTCTATAGAACCTGCATTCCTAGAAGCATATGCTTTTTTAAGAACTATTTTTGCCATTCTTAGAAGCACTATCTTGAAAATAACACCCTCTTTACATCCACAGCAGATCAAAGGAAAAACAGTAAAATAAAATGCAACAACAACAAAACCACCCCATCCTCAGGCATTACAATAAAATACAGCCCTTGCCACCCTCTCTGGGAAAAGAAAAAAAAAAGAAAGAAAGAAAGGAAAAARAACTTTAAAGGTTTCCAGTTGCTGCCTCTAAAACTGTGATAGTTAACCAAAAATGCTTTCATAAATCCACTTCTTCTGTATCAGAACCTGTAATAAATATGTATCATGTGACTACATTAATATTATTTTAAAGTATTAAAATGTCAATAGAAAGAAAAATATAACGGCCCTTTGTTTGAGGTGGGGGAAGGGCTACTTCTGAAGGCACTTTATTTGCAAGGTGGTCGTGCAGTGACTTACTACAAATAAAGGAATAGCCCATAAACTCACTCTGACTTAAAATATTTCAAGCCCTGCCTTTGTTTCTGAATAATGCGGTGGAATATTTCAGTGCTTACGGGGGGTCTCAGAGACTTCCATAAACATTGAACAAATAAGCAAAAGCCCCCCTTTTTTAGAGGCCAGTGTAAGAAAATGATTATTTTCTTCAGATGGTGTAAAGACCTTCCCCCCTGCACCCCCACCCCCACCATGCCCGGCTCACAATAGTCTTTTTCTTATATTTGTAACTTAGAATTGGAATGTTATTTCGTCCTGAACAGTATTTTCGATACTTTCTATGAGAAAGAAAATGAAAATTAATACAAGAGCTGCGGCTCACAAAAGAAGCCATTTGTCTTCTTGATTATCTATTTGCTTGTCAGGCTATGAGCTATCGCAGGAGCCAGCTCCTTTGTAATATAAAAATACACAGAAAACCTGCAAACACCGAGAAACATCTGTGCAAAAATTAGACTCATTAATGCATTAACTACCTTGGAGAAGGAGATTTTTTAAAAAATCAAGAAGTCTCTCTAGAGAAATACAACGCTGCATCCATTCTTTAAAGCAAAGCAAAGCGCTAATGACTACCTCTGTTTTGTCTGAAACCAGTTTGAGAAGAGCATATTAATATAAGCTTAGAACAAATAAATCATAATACGTAAGGCTTTAGCAGTACTTAAGGCTGATATAGCCCATAGTCAAACATCTTTTGTTTTCATTAGGGAGTTGAGGCTGTGCCACTGACGACAGAAATCCCAGTACAAAAGTAACGTGCTTTTTAATTAATTTTTTTAAATCTATTTTTTTCTCAGCAAAAATAAAATAAAAAATAATAATAAWAAACACACACAGGGCCAGCTTCACAATGAAAAATTTATTTCCACTGGCGGGTTTTTCCCCTGGTATTTACAAGTCGGCGCGGACGCGATGAAGGACAAAAGGAGRCGGCGGGGCCGGGCGAGGGCCCGGCGGCTCCGCGCCCGCGGAGCGGCCCGCCCGGGGGCCCCTCACCTCCCGCCTTCGCCTCACAGTGTCGGCGCAAGCCCGGCCTGGGCCGGGGGGAACCGCGTCTCCCCGCAGACCCCCCCCCTCCCCGCTGGGCCGCGGACCTGCGTTCAGGTGGCACCGTTTACCGTCAAGTTTCTAAACTAAACCTGTTTCTTCCCCTTTCTCCCCCCCCCCCCGCCCTCCCCTCCCCGGACTTACAAGCGAAGTAATAAACCTGCTGGACTCAAACATGGCAGGGGGGGGCCACATAAGTGTCCCTTCTCTTGGTTTCTTTGTCCACCGCCCACTGAACATAATTTTACTTTGTTTTAGTGGTTCCCTCGTCCCCCACCCCGGGCTGCACGAACATCCCGGTATCCAAGATCTCTCCAGTCCCCACGGTCCTTGTAAAACGTGGAGCCGACCGGGATTTTTTGTTGAGTTTGTTGTTTTTCTCCACCGCAGGGCTGTGCTAGAACTGCCGCGTCTTTGGGATGTCTGAATAGAAACTTTCGTTTTGTGGCTGGTAGGCGAGAAAAGAAAAAAAGGAGGAAAAATAACGCGGGGGGTGGTGGTGGGGGGGTGATCCAGTTCGTCTTGGAGAAACTGAGCCTCATTTATTAAAGTGAACGCTGGTTGTCGAGGTAATAGCAGACATAAGGTCCATCCTTTGTACGGGAGAGTAAACATGACAAATGGGGCAGAGCTTGGCGTGATTAAAGATGAAACAAGGATCCATCTTAGCCAAATCTGAAAACTACTATCTACAGCCTCCTTTTAATGGAAGAGAGGCACAACAGCGCATCTCTGCTTTGTTGTAGCTGAGTATCCCTCTGCTCCCCCTATAAATAAAGAGTACCCCTCCTTCCCTGGCTTCCTGGAGCATAAAAAAAAATATATATCATGTGTTCCCTACACACACTCACACCAACTCACACCCACAAACACACACTCATCCATACAAGGAGTAAGTTATAGGCTGGTGGCTGGTCCATTGGATCGGTTTTGAGAACCTCCTTGTTGTATCTGCAGGCTGGCGGAGGAGCTGGAAGAGTTAGACCTGATCTTGGTATTTGGTAACTTGTGATCTTTTTTCCATTTCATCCTCCTGTTCTGGAACCAGATTTTGATCTGGCGCTCGGAGAGGCAGAGGGAGTGGGCGATCTCGACCCTGCGCCTCCGGGTGAGATAGCGGTTATAGTGAAACTCCTTCTCCAGCTCCAGGACTTGCTGCCTGGTGTACGCTGTGCGGGAGCGTTTCGGTTCCCCTCCTGAGTAATTGGGGTTTACTGAACAAACACAAAGGAGGAGAAAAAAAGAGAAAAAGAATTACTGAGCTGTTCCTTTCCCCCTCAAAAAGCATCACACGTTCTTTTGGTGGGGGTAATACTAAAAAAAAAGAAAAAGAAAAAGAAAAAGAAAAAGAAAAAGAAAAAGAAAAA
>NW_028186506.1:167796-178471 GCF_003343005.1 Rhea americana | reverse complement strand
AAAAAGAAAAAGAAAAAAAATATATATATACCCAAAGCCTATCTCCAAATCTCCACCTCCATCCTCGTTGCTTGACGTATATTCCTGTTTTTATAAGGTCCCCTAGACACATTTCCATGCCCTCTGTGAGTGTGTGCGTGTGTGTGTGTGCATATATATATACACGTATGTATATTCACACACACACATATATATATACACACACACACCCCTATGTGAGCATCACTCTATTATCCCCAAATCTTTAAAGTTCCCCCTACACACATACACACAGGCAAACACACACTCCTTTTCATTAAATATCTCACTAAAGAAAAAGGGGAAGGGAAAATAGTAAAAGTTTACTCAACCCGCCACTTAAATACAAATTACAAAAACATAAAACTTAACTTATGAAGATTCAACAGCCATAAAAAAAGTAGCCTGCAAGAAATTGGAGGAGGATGGTAACAGAGACTTCAAAGGCACATGGCCAAGCAGAGCAATAAAAATTTATGGAGGATGTAATTATACCGCTCTGCAAACAGGCGATCGTAAATCTCCACGAATGGTTATTTTACAACTGGTGCAATAAGATTTCTACAAGACTTTGAGGTGCTACTTAGTATAAAGCAAAGCCACTTTAGTTCACTTACCCGTGCTTACATGGACTTTTTTCATCCAGGGGTAAACTACCGGCTCTTTGCAAGAGGAATTAGAAGGGCTTTGGTTCAGAGAGTTTTGGCTGCAGGAGGGTGGCGGGCTGGGGGTGCCCGGCTCGCAGGGATGGTTTGGTTCAGAGAGGTGGCTCTGCAGTCCGGCAGGAGGATGGACATGACCCCGGGGGGATAACACCGCTGCTTGGTGGCCGGAGCTCTGACAGGACGAGTAGAGCTGCTCGTTGCAGGCTGACCGCGGCTGGTACATCGCTTCATGTTGGAAAGTGCTCTCTCGCCTCTGGCTGCTGTAATATCCCGGCGAGTGATTGGGAAGGTAATCGCTGTGGGAATACTCTTCACAGGGTGGGAACTTGGGGTCCACATAGTTGGAGTTGATCAAAAACGAGCTCATGGCCATTAATTTCTTAGAATTGCACACACGAAAATATATATATATATCCTAAAAATTATTCCTGTCCCCCCCTTTACTCGTTTTCCTGTTTCGTGAAACCCTCCTACTTACTGTCAAGTGAACAAAGTTGGAGTCCATGTGACAGCACGGGCCAATGGCGAGGTGGCCTGCGATCCCCGGATAAGGAAATCTGCCCAGCACGGGCTCTCCCGGGGCCCCGAGCATCCCCGGGGAGGCGGCCGGGGGCGCCCGCTCCCCTCCGGCCGCCCCCGGCCGCGGCGCCGCCGGGCCCCGCCGGCCCCCGCCGGCCCCGGGCTCGGCAGCGCCCAGCGGGTGTGTCCTGGCCGGGGGGAGGGGGGGGGAACCGGGGAAGGGAAAAAGAAAAGGACAAAAAATTATTTTCAAGGGATTCGGGGCTGCGGATCACAACCGCTGCCCCGGCGCATGATCCATGGCGATCCGTCCGGGTGGTGTTTGCATCTCATTCCTTGCTAAGGTGATACGAGCAGGGACATTGCGCCCCGAGCCTGGCAGAGATGAATAGGGCTTGTTTCGGATCGATAGAAAATTCATCAGCTAATTCGGGGTACCCGGTCTCCTAAATCACATTTAGCTCTGGCTTTAGATTGACTGTTCCCACGCACGGATGGAAAAGGAGCMCGTCCTCCAAGCAAGAAATCAAGGACTTGATGAACAATTACAAAGAGAGTTAACCTAAGTCCTAATGCATCTTCGCCTCGCCCTTATTGTAATAAAGACGCTTTAAAAGCAACAGCAAAAGAGCAGCCTTTCAAAAGCCATCCTTAAATACTCAAATTAGTGTTTAAATCCGAAATGAACAGTAATCTCTTCACAGACAGAAGAAGAAAAGGAGTAGTATTTTTGTTCAGTGTCACTGTTGAGATTACACAAATTAAAGCAATGGTGGGACTCTCGCTCCTCAAATCGCAGTAATACTGCCCCTCTCCCCCCCCTCCCCGCCTGTGCAGCTCAGATTTTATCTCGAAGTGATGATAAAGTTTATCGCAGGAGTGCTGGAGTTGGGTTAAGGTCAAATCCAAAGTATTTTCAGCTATTAAGCGGCTTTCTGTTTAAGACCTTGTTTTCGCCCTTTTATTTAGGAGTTTTGATGTTCTTATATTTATTTATCTGTTTGTTTGCTTTGGGGTCTGAGATCTTTTTTGGGTTGGGTTGGGTTTTTTTGCCTTCTGGGATTGTGACCTGTAGTGTTTGTGTCAACTACATATTCCCCTAGATACGAATTTGTGACCCAACTTCCTTTACACAAATTCGGATCTACAGGGTACATATAGAAGACAGATGCATCCTCCTTGGTCAGAGATCTTCTACTTCTCCTACTGTCATAATTATCTTCTGGGGAAGAGGGACGGGGGAGCGTTAAAGTTTGTAACTAGAGAGATCAAGAATTAATCTATAGATAAAGAGGGTTAAAAGATTCGCTTTTCAGAAGAAACACAATTAACACATCAAATCAAAATCCGAATACTTGATAATCTAGATTAGAAAAAACCCAGCACTTTTCTACCTTCATTCCTTATGCATTAGTTTACAACTGTTCTAAAAAAAMCCCCATCTCCTGGACTGAATATATAAGTATAGACATACGAGACCAGAATCCAAATAATCGTGTTTTAAAAGTAAAATGCGATAGYTTCGTCTGCCTCAATCGTGATAACCTCATAATTATTCTCTTATACGCGGTAGAAAGATTTCATCCATTTTTCGTTCTTGGAGGTCAACCAAGGTCTTAGTTTATACGTGTGTGCGCGTGTAAATTATAAAAAAGAAAGAAACAGATGAAAAGAAATACAGAATGTAAAGGCAGATGGGACGACAGGTTTTTTTTTTAATGACAGGCAATTCTTTTTACAACCCGAGAAAAAGATCAAAGGCGTTTCATTTCCGAAAAAGGGATATAAAGCAATAAAATATTCATACTGTCTAGGTAATGAACCTTCATTCGGAACTAATGAGAGTAGCATCATGTTGAGATTTCGTTTAAAATTACAGTTGCCCAAGAGATTAAAAGTATAACATCCTCGCCTAATTTTGGTTTTGTGTATTTCAAAAGAGAGAACATATTTTTGGTCAAGTATTTCCCGAATTAATTGGTATTTAGATGCCACAGCAGAGAGGCTATTAAAAAAAAGGAAAAAAAAGAAGAAAAAAGGAAGAAGAAAAAAAAAAGAAAAAGAAAGAAAACCGCTGCATTTACCTTGCATTAAAATTTTGACTAAAAACACTTTATCCCTGCCCTTACAGTAAATATCTCTAATATATTTTTAAAACACTTTTYCCCCCTCCTATTAAAAGGAAAAAATACTTAGGGCCAAGAATGAATGTACATAGTTTTTCTGGGACATGTTGTGCCCTAAGATTTTTTCATAAACTTTAAAGTGAGCAGTCGGTTTTCCTGATAAAGGCGTCTCATTCCCGGATGAACAGATAAACGAAGCCGTGTTTTAAGCAGTAAGAGCAGCTCCACCTAGGACCATCTCCGAACCAATTCGTGCGCCTATGCAAAGACAGGTTTCCAGCACAGGCAGAGCAAAGTGATTTCTTGAAGACGCTTTTGCACATAGCGAGGACTTTTCAATCCACGTAAATGCGCCCGGCACCTAGACTTTGCTGGGGAGCAGACAGCAAATCTAAAATTTACCTTCCCCTGTAAAACTTGCCATAAAAGTGAGAAGCCAAACCAAATCTGCTTGTTCAACGTGTGGATGAATGTCATAAAATAATTCTACAGAATCAATCCCGTTAGAGTTCCTTTTTTCTCTCTTAAATTTCATTCCTCCTTTCCAATTCCACTCTGATTTATTTTATTGTCTTTCCTTTCAGCCCACACCGTAGCGACCTTTTAAGGGAGTCCCATAAAGGATACAGCCAGAATAGAAATAACTAGGCCTATTCCGGAGTTTAAACCCCCTCCCACATCTTAAAAAAAAAAATAACAGTTTTAATTTTCCTTTCCAATGACGGACAAAAGGGGTTTGGTGCTAGCAAACCAGCACCCCTAGCGTTTACCAGAAATCGTCCCCCCACCACACCTCCAAGAAATCTCACACTACCCTCCTGTGATCCCAAATTAAAAAGAAAAGCAGCCCCGGCCCCCCTCCCACACACCTTTCTGCCTCTCGCTCAGAAATCCGCCCCACGTTGCGGAAGTTCCCACGGCAGATTGCGCCCAGGCTCGTTTCCATTTCAAAGCAGGGCTCGGCCGGGGCAGGGGGGGGCGTCGCCCCCGTCGCCCCCTTGGGGGTCGAGGGGAGCCCCCGCCCCCCCCCCGAAAAGCCTCCCCAAGGCACCTGCCAGCGCAGGGGTGTCACTCAAGCGCTCCTTGCGACAGCGCTCCTGCTGCCAGGCGGCTCGGGGAGGCTCTTTTGTCGCCTCCACTGGTTTCTTGTCCCTAAAGAGGGGGCTCAAAGCGGGGGGTGTCGCCCCCCACCCCACCCCCGGGGCCGGCGGGTCGGTGCGGGCCCCGCGCCGCGCCGCGCCCGGCCGCGCCGCCCAGGTAGCGCCGGCAGCGATACGTACCTTGGCCAGGGGCTCCGTCCTCAGAGCAGTGCCCGAGGGGGCCGGGACGCTCCCGCAAAAGTTGGTAAGGCTTTGCAGGCGGTACCGTGGCGAAATCACCTAAAACCCGAGCCCGGCGCCCCCCCCGGACTCCCCACCCAAATCTAGGCTGGGCTATTCTGGTCCCTCTCCCCCGTCTTGCCTTTTCAGCGAGATTATTTCTCGATAAGAACACTAATTTCTTTCTCTCTCTCTCTCTCTCTCTTTTTTTTCCCCCGGTTGGGCTTGCTCGGGCCCCCTCCCCCTCCTGCCCAGTATAAACCACTATTGTCTGTAAAGGCGAGCGGAACCGCTCCCGGCGCAGCGCGGAGGCCCCTGCGCGTTTTGGGGTGGGAAACCCGCAAGTTTTGGTATTAATCTCATAGTTTGTCAGTCTTTGTTAAACAGCGAGGCGTGTCCGCAGCGCGGCGGCGGCCGAGGGCCGCGCTGACCCGCGGTTCACCCCGCGCCGCTCCGCGCCCCCGCGCGTTGGCAGCCGCTGGCGGGGGCAGAGCCGCCGCCGCGCCGGGCCGCTCGCGGCCGCCCGCCGCCGCTCGCCCAGAGCCTTCCCCGGCTCTAGCTTCCCCAAATTATATAACGTATAGATTATATAGACATCTATTATATATTTTTTCCTGAGTAAATCTCCTCCTGGAGGATTTTTATTGCTGTTAAAGAGTCCCAGGCTGGTTGCAAGGAGGAGTGTGATTTTTTTTTCCTCCTTTCCCAAGCTCCAACCTTTCCGTTTCACGTGTTAAGCTGGGATTTCCTTCCAGCGCACACGCTGCTCTGACGGGCTGAGGGGATCTGCTAAGGCAAAACTTTTAATACGAAGCAACCGGCGCTTCGGCCGCAGGCGGCCGCAGAAATGCGCGTAGCGCGACGGCAGCGCGAGGTGGGAGTCAGCCCACACCTGCTTTGCAACAGGACGAGGCAGGTTTATGCCCGGATTTTTTTTTTTTTTTTTTTTTTTTTCCTGATCAGCCTCATGTATCCTTTTGATTTCTAACGATGCTTTGCAAAACTAGCTAGGACGGGTCATATTTTCACCAGCGAAGTTCAACGTTTGTAAATGCTGCAGCGTTTTTAAACAGTGGCGCGGAAAAGCGAGGTGCCAGCGGAGAGAGGCGGCGGCGCAGCGCGGTGCGGCGCGGAGCCTCCCGCTATCTCCGCACTTACCCGCCGCCGCAGCGGCGTAAGGGGTCATTTGGAAAGTAAATCGGGATTAAAAAGCACAAGCAATTGATTGTCCGGCGGGGGAAAGAAATACAAGGAAAATCCGCCCCTGAATTGTATTTTCTGCGCCTGGCTGGTATTTAGACACCCTCGCCCCGGGCCAAGCCGAGTCCACCCCGAGCAAGGGAGATAAATTAGAAATAGCCTTGAAAATTATACCTTTAATTTCCTCCTCCCTCTCCCCTTCCCTCCCTCCCTCGCTCTCTCTCCCCCTACATTGCTTCAAATGAATCTACTTCAAATGAACATGCAAAATCGTATTCCTAAATTGAAACTTAAACGTTATGATGTAGGAGTGAATATTATAGGGAAAGTGGGGAGGTGGGTTTTTTTATTGCCATGAAATTATACCTGCTTGTTTTAATACCCCGAAAACAAATGGCCTTTATTATCCATTACCTGTTCTATAAACCTGGAGTAGAAATGACTGTTCTATAGAGATAAGTATAGTAATTACAAGGGCGAAGAGATGGATCACCCAAGTTACAACTAAACGGTAGCCCTTATATACTGATATTTTATAAATACCAAGCAAATTCATGGCAATTAATTAAACCTGAGCCTTATCACGCGAAACAAAACGCTTTACGTTCTCTTGAATTTCACCTACTCTATGAATACATCCGCACCGGGAAGGCAAATGGATTTTCCAGAATGCCTTTCCCAGGGCTCTAATATTCTTTCTTTCTCTTCCAAGAAAAATGACCCTTGTTATAACTATTTAGTCACTGAAAATATTTAAAAGCCATTTGGGGTGGGGGGAAGCAAATTTGGTATTTTTTTTTTAGAGGAGTTTGCCTTGCTTCGACTGTTTGCTTAAGAAGCTATTGAAAAGATCTTCCCCAGTCCCAGTGCAAATAATATTTAGAGTTTAAGGGTTCAAAGTCTGGCAGTGTAGAAATAACTTTGAAATGCCAAGGGAAATATTTATTATATCAGTTCATTAAACTGTTGCAATGACCAGAGTGGAGTCACATTTCAAGCAAGAAATATAAAACATCTCATTCAAATTCCGACGGAAAGCGTGCTGCAAAACAAAATCAGCTACTTTAACTGGCCGGGCGACGAAAAAGGCACTTGAAAGCGCCTTTAAATATCTGCTTTGAATATTTAAAAAACATCCGTCCATTGATTTTGCCTATGACATTATTGCAGAATTCATATGATTCAGGTGTAAATGCAGACAGTAAATCATGGATGTTATTTCTTGTACTTTTTAATTAGTATTTACACTCATACTGAATACGAATTACAAAAATGTTGGAAGCTTGGTACTTCGGAGCCTGGGGGAGGAGGGAGACAGGAACCTCTCCAAGTGTTTTGGAAGTGTTTCCAAGTAAAGATGTTAGAACACATTTTCACGAACCGTGTCAGGCTCTCTCTCTCTCTCTCTCTCTTTTTTTTTTTTTTTTTTTTTTGGTATAATTTAAACACCATCCAAACAAAATTGATCCTGGAATGAAAATTATTTTTTAACTGCTCACGTTAATATCCTATAGGGACCTCTGTGTAATTGGATTTAATAAATGCATTTCCCCCTATATTCTCTTAATTTGACTCTAAATAGCGTTTCAGGGGTTATCTTAGAAAAATACTAAGAAGTCGCTCCGCATTTCCTCACGGGAGACCCAAATCAATCTACCTTATTTTCCGCCGCCATCCCACCCYGAAGCCCCCAGCGCTCCCCGTCTCCTCCCCGCCTCGGGGCCGCTGCGCAGGTCGCTCCTACCTCGCTATCCTACTCCCCATCTCTGCCCACGAGCAGAGCCTCTTCCTCCCACCTCGCCCCCCTCCCGCTTTCTTCGCCTTTTTTTTCACACTGACATCGGTCTATCAGGGTTATACACAAGACCGAGTCACGCACAGCGTAAACTTTTGACCCTCAACTTTTTGACCCCTCGAGCTATAATGCTGTACTAACAAGCCCCCCAAGACCAGAGTTACCATCGACGGCTACAGAAACTAACGCTGTACTGATTTCCCTATTTTATTTATTTTACTTACAAAACCCAAAAATCTTCAGGACTTTTTTTTCTTTTTTTTTTTTTTTTTCCCCCGCGGGATTGGGAAGGGGGGAATATTTTCAGCCCTTTGCAAACATTAGATGTTTAACTCTGGATCACCCAGCACTGTCTTAGACTGCTGGATGTTTTTCCCTTTGGCACCCCCCAATCGCCCCCCGTTAACTCTGTACATTTAGAAGAAGGTGAGAAAAAAATCCTTTAAACCACAGCTGGATTAATCTCTCTTTGAATTAATTCCCTTCTATTTGCTTAATGGGAGTTCACATAGGTGAGTTGGTGACTGCGGTAATTAGCCTGTTCTGAATTTTGGAGGGAGGGGAAGGGCGGAGGGATGTCCTTGTGATTATTTTCTTTATATTACGATTATTTGGGGAGTGCTGGAGGGCTCTGTGAAGAGCAGCACCCGGGGCTGTCCGGGGGGAGCCGCAGGGACGTGGGCTGCGGGGAGGGTCGGCTCTGGCCCCGGCCCGGCCCCGGCCCCGGCCCCGGCCCCGGGCCCGGCCCGGCCCGGCCCGGCCCGGCCCGGTGGCGCCCAGCGAGCCCCGCTCCGGCCGGGCCCTTCTGGCAGTGAACTTGGTCTGAAGCGAGCTCTGCTGGTTGCTTGAGGACGTTACAGGCGAGGCGATTGCACCAAATCCCCCTTCCCAGGCTTCCCCATCCCCGCTGCTCCTTTTCATTCCTCAGCTTCCCAAATCTCCCCCGGCCCCGGCCCCGGCCCCGGCCCCGGCCCCCGCTCCGGCCCCGGCTCCGGCCCCGTTTTTGCAGATTCTCCCTGCATAAACAGATACGTGGATTGCCACTAAGCAAATGTCCTTTAAAAAAATCCTAACGCTGTAATTTGTTTTGACTTGAAGGGTGTATGTATATATTATACATACATATATATACACATATAYACACACATACACACACACATACATACATATGTTAAAAAGAGATAAATCAAAAGGAAAAAATCATACTAGTCTTAGTCTTTCAACGCTTGCTGTCAAAATAGTTTCTTTTTAAAGCTATTTAGGGTAACAGAACATGGAAAAACTACACAGGGTGGACACCTCTCAAGTTAAGTTATCAACCTCCTTCCAAATATCATTTATTTAAATATTAGGAGAGAAAAGATGAGGAAGAATCAGCTGAGATACTGAAATAGCCACTGCTTGAAAGAAAATTTCATTCTTAAATCCGTTCTAGGACTGGGAAGGGGTCCCCAGAGGAGGAGACAACCCCCCTAAAGGTCCTTTTCGGGATCCCTAATTGCAGAGGAACCTTTATCAAGTGCATTTGAAATAATCCCGCAAGATCATTCCCTTCAGGTCGGACGTGTAACAAAAATTAAAATAAATAAATAAGAGGTTGGGGCTAGGGGAAGGAAAAAGCAATTTCTCAGGCTGAAATTCAGCTGTAGGGAAGGGAAGGGAGTTTGGGGGGCTGGTTTCCTGTGAGCACTTTCCCTTATTGCTGCCGTCACTGGGGGGGGGCAGCTGGAGCAATTCACAGGAATATTGCAAAGAAAGAGGTTCTTAATCGGGTTCTTTCCTTAAATAGAATGAAATAAAAGGATTACAGACCGAGCAGCGCAGTRTCTAGTCTCTGCCGCCAGCCCATCCCCGCAAAGGTAGATAAGGACCCACAACCTCCCAATCTTCATTTTTGTGGGGGGTGGGGGGAAAGATCCTTTTTGCTTCTCAAAAGCATAATTGCCACATTGTTGTTGTATGTCTGTATTGGAGCAATATGAACCACATCCAGTCCTTCTCCCACCCTCCCCCTCTCTTACTGCGAGTCACCATCAAACCCAGGCAGTGGGGACTTGGTAAATTWAAAAAAAATAAATAAAATAAAAAGAGAGAGAGAGAAAGAAAGAAAAGAGAGAGAGAAACCCAGGAGCTTAAGTTTTCCTTAAAAAGGTGACCCGGCAGACCCCGGGTCCGCGTGAGCTGGAAGCGTTGTGTTGTGATCCGATGCTCACCCTGTCCTCCGAGAGAGCAGCCAGGGCTGTACAAGTCTGCTGACCTCGGAATGATCCCTCTTGCCTATGAATTATTGATGAGATATGAGCTCTGATTTCTCTTTTCAGTATGCAAACCCCATTATACTGTTAAAATGGCGATTTAATCGTTTAGAATAGCTTCGCTTTTTTTCCAACTCATTTGTGCCCCTTCCTTTTCATTTAATTCTCTTAAWTAAATCCTTTAACAGATTTTAATCACTTTTTGTTGAATAAAATAAGACATCATACACATCTATAACTAGGTTACCTTGGCGAAGTTTGTTTTTGGTGGGGTTTCTTTGTTTTGTTTTTGTTTTTTAATTCGGTCTGCTTGGTTTCTTGGGTGAATTTTGCTTTTGGGTGGAAGCAAAATTTTACTTTGTGTTACGCCATACCAAGAGAGCAAATGAGGATTATTTAAAAAAAAAACCTTTAAAAAATCCGTAGCGTGTCGTTCACTTGCTAAAAAAGAAATAAAAAGAAATAAAGCCACGACCTTCCAGATGGCCTGACAGCGGCACTGCAACACCGAGCTGCCCTTTGCACGGCAGCGCTCCCCGAGCCCCTCTGCCCCTCTGGGAAAGGCGCTTCCCCCAGCTGCCGCCGAGCGAGCCGGCGCAGCAAACGCTTGGCGGGGTGTTTTGAGGGGGGGATATTTCCACTGTGCCCCCAGAGCAGCCGGGGCACGAGGCCGCTCGCCCGGCCCGGCCCGGCCCGGCCCGGCCCGGCCCGGAGGACCCCGCGGCCCGGAGGGCAGCTCGGCGGCGAGCCCGGCGCGGCACTTGGCGAGCGCGGGTGG
>NW_028186506.1:160126-167664 GCF_003343005.1 Rhea americana | reverse complement strand
CCATTTTTTCCCAAAGAGCCAGAGAGGATTAGGCGCTGTTTGCTAAGCGAAACCTCCAGGGATGGAGAGGAGCTAAAACGACGTGTAGAGAAACAGCAAAAAAGGCGGGGACAGGAGTGAGACCTTTTTTTTTTTTTTAATAAGCGCGAGGTGGCCGGGCCCGTTGTGGCCCAGGTGGGCTCGGGAGACTCCCCCAGGCTTTGGCAGTCTCTGTATACCTGGGCCAAACCGTCCCTGATACATCCGGGCCACCACCGGAGTCAATTTAGAAGAGTCCCTACATCAGAGTGCCCGCAGTAATGAGTAGTATAAAGATCTGCATAGCTACAGAAGAGAGACTGCTTTCTTTTCAGAGCAATATTCATGTTCAGGAGTTTATCCAAATTTTTTGTACCTAATATTAAAGCATTTCATATTTATTCTCTCTTCCACAGCTGCAGAAGAACTAATTGTTCCATGTCTGATGTATGCCATTAGAGTGAGAGGAACGATGAAAAATGCAAAGGAAAATCCCCGCCTACCTGCACGGTCAGACCTCCGTTTTCCTGTTTACTCTCCTTATACTTCCTCTTCATCAGCAACAGGGAGATTTTTTTTCTTTAGAGGATGGGGGGAAGCCTGTTCTAAGCCTGTGACCCCTTCCATGCTGTAAAATGGTAGCCAATTATACCTCCACATGCCTCACAGGAAACTGGAGATAAACACCATGCAGGGAAAGAAAAAAAAAAGGAAAGAGGAAAAAAGAAAAAAGAAAGAAAGAAAGAAAGAAAGAAAGAAAGAAAGAAAGAAAGAAAGAAAGAAAGAAAGAAAGAAAGAAAAAGCCCCCCCCCAAAAAAAAACAGCTTGTAAAAAACGTGCTACACGATGCAGACAGAAAGTGGATCTCAGGGATAGAGAGGGCAGGAGCCGTGTGAGCGATGGGAAGGAGCTGGAGGCTGATATTATCATGTCAGGAATAACATCCAAGCCCTGCTCCCGTGGCCCTGCCGCCCCCCTGCCTGTGCCGAGGCTGGCACAGGGGAGATGTCCACGTTACCTGTTGTAAATCACACAGGCATCCTCACACCACGCGTACTTGGACAAAGCTGCTTGGTCTGGCTACCTTGGACTGCCCTTTCCCTCGCAATTACATGTTGCATATGCCAAGCCATTTAAAATGGTGGTACTTAAAAAAAAATCCTTGTGTCTTGTGCCCTCGGACTTGAGTTTGAAGCAGAGTTGTCTTGGGACAATATRAAAGACGAAAACCTCTGCGGGAGGGTGTGCGAGCTCGGCAGTAATGTGCATGATGGAGAGGGGAAGAGGTGGACACATGGACAGATGTAAGGATAGAAGGATGGAGGGATGGAGGGATGTACTTTGGGAACACAGTGTTTGTGCATCGAATGGATGGTGATACACTCAGGCATACACTCATGGGGCAGACGTTACTTTTCTTACATGCTTTACTAGTTATGACATGAACCAGTCAATATTATTTCTTATCACCAGTATAGATCAGAAGGCTCAGGAATTAGCAGGCCCATCGCTTGGTCTAATCCCAGCTTGATAACACACCTCTGCCCACTTCCCACTTCTTCTGAGCGTTTCTAATCCTGGGTAGACAAAATGTCTGTAACCTGTTTTGTTTGCGGTGCTAAATTTGCATTTTATGATTTTAAAACATTTCCATTGTAATGACTTTAGGATCCTGTAAAATATCTTTATTATCAGCTGAATAGCAGGCGTCCACCTTAGACAGGCATTATGCTGTGCGGCATAAAACCACTGCACTGAATACGAGAAGCTCCCCGCACCCCACTTCCCTTCCCTGAATTTCACTATTTTCACACGTTTGCAGAGCAGAGGTTTTCAGGCGGACTTTCAGCCTGTCACTCAAGAGTGCTCGTTTGCTCTGTCCACCCTCTTGCTGGGCAGGGATAAGCTGGAAGTTCACATGATGATAGCAAAGATATTAGGAGACACATGGAGCAGGACAGGAAAAACAGCCCGAGGAAGGAAAAGCAATCGCCAAAGTGTGCAAAAAGGGGACATTCTGCTTTGTGTAAAGGAGACGGACATGTGTCCACCAAATGTTGTCTCACCATTAAAATCCCCGCTAAGGAGGAAAAAAGGAGCTTGTGCCTGCTCCCAAGCCTAGCAAGCCCCATCCCTCCCCCTTCAGGGTGCATCCGCTTTGAACTTTTTTTTTTTCTTTCCCCCCCCCTTTTTTAAATGGAAAAGTACATGGGCGGGGGGGGGTGGAAATAGATGTGAGTTGGTTCAGGTGTTGCGAAGCGTCCCCACCACCACTACCGCGACCCCCTCCCCTGCAGATGTGGAGACTTGGGTTTAAATAAAAAGAAAAGAAAGAAAGAAAGRAAGRAAGRAAGGAAGGAAGGAAGGAAGAAAAAGAAAAACCCTCCGGGCTTCTGCCCTTCCCCCCGCGGGTACCTGCAGCGGGCCGGTCCCACCTGGAGCCGCTTCGCCCCCGCGCCCACCCTCCGAGCCGAGCAGCGCTCCGCTCCTCCGCCTCCCGCYCTTCCCCGCGAACTTGCCTGTTTTCCCAAAGAAAAAGGCTGCGCCCTGACTTTTCCAGCACATGATGCCACTCTTAGAAAAAGAGACGCAAGTGAGAATAGGCAGGTTTCAATAACGCTCAGAGGGTCCCTATGCAAACTCCCCGATTATTTTCTGAGATCACTTCAAGACAGGCTGGAGACATAACAGCGGTCATTCGGTGTCTCCATATGGTAGAAACGAACTGCGGAAATATGAGGACACTGCTTCATCTTATTGGAAAAAACAAAACAAAAAAAAAAAAAAACAGAGAAAAAAAAAAAAAAAAAAAAAAAAAAAAAAAAAAACACTCTACACAGGCCAAAAGAAAAGTAAAAGCGCACGAATTTCCTTGGCAGACAGGTGAAAATAATTAAAATCAAAAGGTGTTAACAACCTGAAGAACACGAACAGAATATAGCTAATTGAAATGCGAAGGCGTGGGCCAGATTTGTGATTATTTGCGAGCGGTATAAAACACATCAAATCACCTCCAATAAACGAGGAAGACCCTTTTTACACGGCGAAAGACAAAAACAAAAGTTTGTCTGCAGTACGTATGTCCCCCGGCAAGACAGGACGGAGTTCGCCTTGCAGTTATAATGAATCTTTACAGAAACGCTATTTCTCTCGCTTCCACAAAGTTCACTTGCGGGCCTCAAAGCTGTGATGGAAATCTAATGAAATTCCAGCTCTCGGGAGGCTAAGAATTAGGACCTTCTAAAAGTGAGAAATACAGCTCTGAAAGAGAGACAGACCCTCTTTCCTCCCCACTCAGCCTTTAGCCATATAAACCCTTTAAAATACTTTAAGCAGATAATATTTCAGAAGAACTTACTTTCAGGACTCCAGTCTATTGGTTCTCTGGACTGAAAACTGGACCCGCAATACATGTTCCCTGCAATTGCAACGTTTATCTCATCTGGAAAAGTGCTCACCCATTGCTGCCCCTTACAAGCCAAACCAAGCAGTTAAAGTGTCACTTAACATTCTAGAGAATGTGAAATATATTGTACATTGTCAACTCCCCAAAACCATAAAACTAACTTTATGGACCTCACGTGACTTTTGAGAGCCAGTGAGGGGTATCTGTCTGAGGTCTGGGCGATTTTTACGATCTAACTTCTAGATAAAACCCTATCCATTTGACATCTAAATGTCATACCCACTTTTGGTATAGTTTGCTATTGGTAAAAAAAAATATCAAGGGAAGGCGAGCAAATGGTTTGGGATCTGACAGTCCACTTCACATTCCTCTCAAAATCACTTAAGAAGTACCTAAACAGTGGGAGATTAAGTTTGGTAAGTTTTAAGATCCAACTTTACTTGATACGAACAAAAAGCCTAAGCTGTATTGTAAAGATGTCAGTGGCGTTTTGCCAAATAGAGCAACTTTAAACTGGAGTATCTCGTGCCTTGTTAGAATCCCTAGGTATCAAAATTGCAACATTTGCCATCTTTGATGATGTTAAATTATCTGCAGCGAAAATGACTCGTTGTAGTAAGTATCAGTAGTTACAGAGCTGTAATCTGTTATTTTCATGTTGAGCCAGAGACTAGGATGTGAATTCAGTAAGCACAATAAACTGAAGGCGAGAGATGGAGGAGAGATTGCCGTTTAGCGCAGAAATATATATTTTTATATATATATATATACATATTATAGCTATATTATAGATATAGATATACACCCATAATTGTATGTAACACAGGTTTATGTATACAAACATAGAGACGCGTATGAACCCCTCTGGCTTTAGAATGTGTCTGTGTGCGTATCTGTAGACAGGACAATTCCTGAAATGCACGTGGATGTGGTGGGAAGCGTTTGTACCATGTTATCGCGACTTAAATACTTTCAAGCCGTTTGTCTGGAATGGTTTTGGGGGGGTCTGTGTTATTTTCAGGAAACAGCTTGCGGGAAGGCGAGCAGGCGCGGGGCCCGCGCGGAGCGCGCTCGCTGCGCGGGGCCGCGGCGCGGGCCGGGGGAGCCGCTTGCGCTGCTGCTCCGCGGCGCGGCCCGCGAGCTGCGCCGCGCAGGGAGGCGCGCAGCCTCCGCGCGCCCCGGCGCAGCCTTAGCCCCGTGCCCGGCTCCGTCTTCGGCTTTAGCGCGCGCTTCGGACTCCTTGTGCAAGTCTCCGCGGCTGGGTATAAAGTGCGACTGGGAGCCTTTGTGAGTAGGAGAAACGTTTATTTGACTTCAAGTAAAGCTACAAACAAATACAAAAAGCTTATTGGCAAAGTACTACCAGGCAGCTAGACATGACAGATGCCATTTTTACACATAACATTGCATTCACTCTGCCCACTACGAACTGTCTATTAGTCACATCAGAAATATTTCTAGTATTTACAAACATTAGAGCACTCTATTGTTGGTCCAATTTTATACATTTTTTTAATAGTGAAGTTTACCCACGTCTAAGAGTACGTCTCAGAATTAGCCTGGGACTAGAAATCCTGGCCTGAAGTTTGAACTAAAACACAGACTGGACAATTTTAAGACAGAAAGATACAAGAGCTTTTTCTTTTTTTCCTTTTTTTTTTTTTTTTACATTTTTGTTTGTTTTTTGATTTTTTTTCTGCGACTGTAGTGCAGGAACCCCCGATTTTAGCTTAGGCAGAGAAGAACTCACCCAAAAGCAGTAAACTCAGGAAGGGGAAAAAAAACCCAACAAATAAACAAACAATCGTATCTGTTATCAATTTATAAATAAGTTATAACATTTAAAAGGCTCACATAAAACATGCTAGCTTTCCAGAAAGCATCAAGAGAGCACGGACATATACATTTATAAGAACAACAAGAGCATGAGGAGCATCTGGAAATAAAATTTAATTAAAAAAATAAAAAAAAAAAGAACACGACATGAACTCAGTCCTGGGATAACGGTACCATACGCGTTGTTTTAGAATATCAACAACATGCCGAAAAGAAGGTGCCTCACTGTACAGTACTCTGAAACTAAGATCTGCTGCGCTTTATTTATTTATTTACGTATTTATTTATTGTTTCCTCTTCTTTCCTCGATATTCCTCCTTTATAATTTATGGCTGAAAGGCGCTGCCCGCAGAGGCTAAGCTCATGCTTTTCAGTTTATTATCCTTCTTCCATTTCATCCTCCTGTTTTGGAACCAGATTTTGATCTGCCTCTCGGAGAGGCAGAGAGCGTGAGCGATCTCTATTCTCCTCCTGCGGGTGAGATATCTATTGAAGTGGAATTCCTTTTCCAACTCCAGGGTCTGGTAGCGAGTGTACGCTGTCCTCGCTCTCTTACCGTCTGGTCCAGTCATGTCTGAATAACACGGACAACAGTGGGAATTTGTTTTCTGCTTTTTGGTACGATATTAGCCTTAATGCTCTCTCTTTTTTTTTTTAATCGCGAAGTAAAATATTCACCTTCTTCTGGCCATTATGGAAGCTGTTTACTCCCCGAATAAGGAGCTCTCCCCCTGGCTCCCTCTCTTTCCTGCCCCCCCTGGCACGTGTAAAGCCCCCCCACCCTCGGCCCCTCCAGAACCGACACTCGTAGCTCAATATTCCTAATTTAAGTGGAGACCCTCGGTCTTTAAATCTGCCTCTTTCGCCTCTGTCTGGGTGTTTGTGTGTGTATTTGCTAGAGCATCTGTTTTAATACTGCTTTCTTCGGGAGAAAAGGGGGGGGTCTCACTGTTCCCCGTGTACCGTATCTCCTCGCAATTTTGGTTTTACCGTGAGCAGATTGTCAAGAATACACCAGCAAAATAAGAGTAGGAAAGGACRGAGAGACCCATCTGTGCATACAATGCCATTTTAATGGTCATTTCTTTCCTTTCCTCTCCCCCCCCCAGGTACACCCCCTTCCCCTCAATTTTAAATTGCCTTCTCCCACCACATAGAGACAGCTAGAGCTTTAAATAAGCGCCCATTTCGCGGCAAGAATATCGAAACTAAAATAAAATCGCTCCCCTTCAGGCGCCAGAGGCAGCTTTCTGCTTTAAAGCAGCGACCAGAGCAAGAAATACAAAAAGCAATAAATAGCTGGGTTTCTGATCAAAGCGCCTGCCCCGAATAAAAGGAAGGAGAGAAAAAGGGGGTGAGGAGGGGGGAGGGAGGGAAAAGAGGGGTGTGCGAAAATAAACAACAACAACGACAACGAGCGAAAAAGAAGTAGCTGTACCATGGCTAATGTGAAGTTTCCTCATCCAAGGGAATATCTGAGGTGCCTGCCCTTCTGGTGCTGCGGTGGAGGTTGCGATGGGCTCTGCCTGCGCTCGGGGGATGCTGCTGCTTATTGGAGTGCCCTCGTCGGCTCCCGAGGACGCGCTGGTCTCGTCTAGTTCTGTGAAATTTGTGTTGGTGCTGGCAGAAGTAGCTTGGTCGGAGGGGGACGGGGCGGGCTTGCCTCCATGGCTCTCGCTGTTGGAGCAGGGCAGGGAGTCGGGAGAAGATAAGGAGCAGCTAGACGCCTGTCTAAACCTGCTCTCCTGAGCTGGAGAAGGGAAACCGCGGGAGCTCTCCCCCACAGCCCCAAAGTGACTAGAGGAGGCTGAGCGGTTGATGCTAAGGTCCATCCCATTGTAGTTGTAGCCATAAGAGCTGGAATGCATGGTGCTTGAATCTCTGTAAGAACCGTTCATGGAACTGCTGGTCCCATAATTTAGTAACTGATAGTCGGGGCCATTTGGGTAGCGCCCTGAGAACGAGTTTACAAAGTAAGAGCTCATTTGGGTTATTTTGGAGGGCTTGATTTGTGGCTCGTGGTCGTTATAACCCTGTGCTTGACGATTTATGATGTATTAATGAATTATAGCAATGCACTGTACTTCGTTTTTGCTATGTATGCGGCCAAATATGGGGGGAGGGTGGGGGGTGCGTTTGGGAATCACGTGCTTTTGTTGACCAGTCGTAAATTCTCACTGATGACCTCAAGAGGTAATTCATGCTCTATGGTTACAAATAATGACGCTCGCGGAGCCGCTCGGCCCGAGTCAGCGCGCGGCGCCCCGAATCCCCGGCC
>NW_028186506.1:157803-159720 GCF_003343005.1 Rhea americana | reverse complement strand
TGCCACTGCTGCGTGGAAAAGTCGAGCTCTCTTAGCGTGCTACAAGATATACAGTCACACCTTGTAATTCTGGAGGGAAAAAAAAGGAGGGGGAGGAAAAAAAAAAGAAAACGAAGGGAAAGTCCAGTCGTTGGAACTGGTTGACATCGTTGCTTTTAAGATATTCTTGTTCCTGAGTGTTTCCCGTCCTCTTTAAACCGAGCATTGTGCTGCGTTGTTTTTCCTTTCCAATTGCTAACCTGCAAGGAATATTTGGGAGCAAAAGCACGCTGAAAAGGGAACAAACGTTGTGAAAGAGCTGCGCTTTGTTAAGCATTACTTTTCTTTTCTTTTCTTTTCTTTTCTCTCTCCTTTTTATTTTTTTTCCAAGGCAGTTTAGGAATTTCATGTGCTTGTCTGCAACTCATTGGAAATTATGCGCCATATTGAAAGTGACATATAATTATAATAATTACGGGCAATGAAAAGCGTGGCAATAATAGTAAATGTCCTACAGCTGTGAAGCTTCTGCATGAATTGATTTTAAAAGTGACTGACATTAAACCAGCTTGTGGCATGAGGGAATGCATTCATACATAGGTATTTCTTGTGGGTAGTGGGGAAAAGGAATTGAAGTGAAGAGACACTGTTTCGTAGCATTTTCTCCCCTTGAAGCTTCAGAAAATAGCATCCGAATTAAGCTGAGCTATTCGCTTGCTTTGAATCCTAAATCCCCAGTAGAAAAAGCATTTCCTTTCGTTTAATTCCACAAACCAATAAAAGTTTGCTGTAGGCATACGYGAGATTCCTCTTTGGTACAGAACAGAAGCAGTGTCCATCCCATCCCAAGTAAAACCAGACTGTCAAAATGAGCCATTTAAAATGCTTGAAATGAAAACAAAATCTAATATTCTAGAAGAGCTCATTGGACTTTTTTTTTTTTCCCTTAAATAAATCCTATATACTCGGAACTGAGAAGCTACTGGTTTGCAGAGAAAATTCCCTTGAAATCTGGACTTTTTTGCAATACACTTCACTTTGATTTGGGGATATGAAGTAAGGGACCAGATGTTTGAAAGATGCTAGGCAAATGTTAGGTATCTTTGGTAGATAAATGAGAACATATTTTTGCCAGTTTCTTTGATTTATTATGTATATGGAGAGCGTTTCGTCATAACTCTTTGTACTGTAACAATAAAAAAGAGCGATACTAAAGCAGAATGTCAGCGAGGAAATACTATTGGTGAAAGGTCTTCCATTTAAGATTAGACAAAAAGAGGGAAAACCAGATTTATCTCTCCACTGTAACTTCCGTATGCTTGGAGTTGCTTGTCCTTGCAGATTAGCAGACAGTGTCATAAAGAGAGAAGCAATGCTTTCTTTATAACTCTATGCTCCTTAAGAACGGCAAGTTTCTCTGAAAAAGGGAAAGATAATAATAATGACAGGGTGGTGTGCATGAGATCGAAGACTTTGTTTTTATTAGAGAATTCCATGTTCATACCTAAGACAAACCTCAAACACAACACGTACAAAAATTAATAAAATATAACTTTTTTTTGTTGTTGCTTTTGCATCCTTTTAGGTAGTACTCGTTCTTTCAGTAGGTTTTCTTAAAAAAAAAAAGAAAGAAAGAAAGAAAAAGAAAAACTAATTACAAAGACCCCAGGGCTTGATTAATTTACCAAAGGAAAACAAAAAGAAACAGGAAAAATTAAAAAGATCTATGTCAACCGTGCAYGAAACATTTTTACAAAATTAAGACAATAAACACCCCAAATGACATATATTGCAGCACTTCCATTAAATACAAGAGTTAGCAGATTACTAACAGTGACACCAAGGGCAGAAAGGCGAGTAGGAGTCCTTTTTTTTCTTTGTTTTTTGTTTTTTTTTCTTTTCTTTTTCCTTTTCTTTCTTTCCCCCCCTTTTCTCTCT
>NW_028186506.1:152927-156859 GCF_003343005.1 Rhea americana | reverse complement strand
CCCCGCCGCCCTTGCTATTTTCCACCCTACCGGCAACTGTAATAGAGCTGAGCATTTAAGCAATAATGAAGTGAATCGATCTGCCCAAACTCTGCATTAAAGAGGACACAACACTTTATGTCCCTGCGCTAATGGACATCAATTTGGAACTTAAAAGGCAACAAATGCATCTAAACATGGGAAAGAGGGTTGTGAGCCTCTATTTTTTCTTTCTTTCTTTCTTTCTTTCTTTCTTTCTTTTTCCTTTTCTTTTTTTTTTTTCCTTGATTGAGGAAACAGCACTTAAAGAAGTCATATATCACCGGGGGAAAAAAATTCTCCCCAGGCAGACTTTTCATTATGTGTGGGTTTCATTAAAAATGTAGCTCTCTCTCCTTTCAAATATTTAAACACTTTTATATTATTTAACTCCAGATCGGCTTGCTAGCTAGAGATGGATTTGCGTGTGGGTGCGGATACGTGCGTGTGTAAAGTCACCCAGATCTGATTTAGAAAAGATATCTCTCTGTGCATGTGGGGGAAAGACAGAGACAAATCATTGCAACTGCGTGACATGCAAACTGGAATGTGCAAAAAAGGGGGGAAAGAAGAAATACTGTATTCGAGTTTAAATCTGGGACAAACTTTTCTTTCTTTTTTTTTTTCTTTTTTTTTTTGAGGGGGGGCTGTGAAGGGGGAAACTGGGCGAAAGGGGAAAATATTTGAGCGGCACGAAGTTTTGGTGCGTGTCAGAAGCCACTTGGAGTCTCCAGTGGTGCCTAACTTCCCCGCTGGAAGTTTGGGCTCTAAAGTGAACCTTATTCCTGCTCCTCTCGCTCTCTCGCTCGCGCTCGCTCACTCTGGCGGTAACAAATAAGAAAGGGGGGGAGGAGATTGATTTATTTATTTCTGTAAAAGAGTAAACTCACTATTGCAAGAGTTCATCCGCTGCATCCAGGGGTAAACCGGGGCGGAACACTTTTGCTCCTCGCTCTCTCCGAACACAGTTTTGCTCTGCGCGCAGTCCGACTTGCGCGGCTCGGGGGCGAAGGGCACCTCGTCCAGGTTGGAGGGGGCGCACGCAGGGTCCTTCTCGCGGAAAAACCCGCCGGCCCCATAGTCACACGCGGAGCCGCGGCTGTAGGCTCCGTTGCCTTGCTGGTAGTAGGCAGAGGACGCATACCCCTTCTCCTGCACGCCCGTGGCTCCGTAGGTGGTGGGATAGTGCCTCAAAGGATCCGCATAGCCCGAGGGATATAACGGGATCTGTCCCAGGAAGGGCTCCTGCCCCGCCGCCAGACTCACCGGGAAGGTCGAGTTGACAAAATAAGAACTCATTGGAAGGAGCTGCCGTCCTTTCCCGGCTTTATGATTTGTTGTGTTTTATAGTCCAAGTGGTTTAGCTATTAGTAGTATATCGGAGATTGGGTTTTAGCTGAAGGGAGATGGCGTGGTGCCAGCGAGGGACACAAGGAAATACAACCATCTGATCATGGGCTGACCAATAGCAGGCGCCTGAGGTTGCAAAATAGCACCCATGAGGAGCTGAGATTGCACCAGGGACCCCAAGAACAAACCATCCACCCCCTTTTTCCCTYCCTTTTAAACAACAGAAATGCACCCCCTTAACCAAATACATAATATCTGCGGAAAGAAACATTCCCGGCGCGCTCGGAGCTTCATAAATAAATAAACACCCCCTCTCTCCCCTCGGACCTCAGCACGGGGGTGTGTGAGAGCCCTGTACGTGCATGGTGGTGTGCGCGCATATGTATTTACACACGTGTAATGTATACAAATACCTGGGGTAAGTGTGAGAAAAGTTAATTATTTGCATTCGAAAAACTTTAACCCCTGGTGTCTGCAAATCCTCTCGAAATATCTAGTAGTTTTCTACAGTACCAAAAAAAAGTTTTTTTTTTTTTTAGTGAACTTTTTCAATGAGGAAATCCCGTTGATTTGATTAACTTAGATTTGCTATAGGAGAAGAAATCGGTTTTGACAACTTATTTATCTAGTTACCATAGATTATCATTCTCTTTTAAAGAAAGCGGCGCCTGCTTAAACCAAACATTCTCTTTTCAATTATGTTATCTTTTTTCCCCACCTTTTTTTCTGTAAAAGCTACATATCCGGAAGATAAATGGAAAATCGAAGCATTTCCTTTATCCTTTGCTAAATCCCGACTTGCTCGGGAGTCATGTACCGCATTGTGCCCTCTTGCGTTTTTTTGTTAATACCAAATCTATCCCCGACCTTTCATGGCTAAAAGGAAGCCTTGGGTTACGGTCAAGAGCTGAGTTTATTGATTGTTACCGATCGAGATTTTTTTAGAGAGGAGAGCTCGTCGCGTGGCGGGTCTGTGCCTGGAAGGTGCGCGGAGATCCTGCATCCCCCCTTCCCTCTTCGAGCCTGTCCCCATTACAAAATTCCTATTCTTTTTACAAAGTTAAAACGTTGTAAGGAATAAGCTCGAAAGTCTGGAGCGATTCTCGGTCATTCTAAAAGCTGCTCTTCGGGCTGGGATCCGTTACCTTGGTTTTGCCCGGATTACCCAGCAAGGGATGTGTTCTGCACTACCTGGTGCATCCCCCCCGTCAGCTTCCCATTTGCTCAAGGTATAGTGAGATCTCAATACACCGTCTTCCCCCCCCTTCTTTTAATTGAAAAAATAACAGCGATCTTACAGGGGGAAATTTCTTAATTAGAGCCAGGAATGCCCATTGAACATTCGCAATTCAAAAAGGATTTGTTTCCTGTCTGAATTTGTGGCCATCTGTCTGTCAGGTAGTGTATGCAATGAAATAACACGCCTTATAATACAGACTCCCCTGTACTTGAATCTGTGGCTGTGTGTGCTAAGAATCTAGAATTACATATATTACATGGTCACTGTAGAGCTGCCAATGCGGTTCTCTCTGACGGAGCTCTAAGTATCTACGAAACTGGTATCTTATTACGAGCTAATTTATTTTAAACATCATGTTTACAGCAGCAAAGCCAAGATTGTTTCATGCCACGGCTGCAATGAACATTTCGACTGAAACGTAATCCCTATAATTCAAGGAAATAACATGTAAAGGAAGTAGTTTTCCATCCTCCACCCCCTCTCTGACTGATATCTCTTATATTTGTTCTTGCAGAGTTTCCCTTTGTGTATGGAATGGACCCAAACCTACGTAAATCAGCTTTATTGGTATGCAAGAAAAAAAAAAGTGAGATTAAAAGAGAACGATGCCTGGAGAAGAAAAAAATGGAACCCGATGAGAGACCGAAGTTAGCTGCTTTGCAGGAGCCGAGCAGCTCATATATGATTAGTGAGTTACGCAATATTTATAGCACTGCAAAAACAGCGATTATCTGGCATGATCAACTCCGCATGCAAATTTTGAGCTAAGAAATTGGAAGTCCTGATAATTCAATGCGTGAGTACAACCGCTGCAAATGTTCCCTATAATATTTTCTCTCAGTTCTTATTATTGTTCTAAAATACATCCCTCGAAATATTCTTCCCCAAGCTTTACAATAGTAAAACATTGCTCATTCTAGTACGTACGCGGCTAAAGCAGGCTTTTTGCAGAGTTCGACTGTCGACATTTGTTAAGAAAATAAAATTCACTAATTGACACTGGCCGCTTGCTAATTACTTATTGCTGATATTTTAGACACGCTGTAGATAAAAACAGTAYGTCTTGTTTCTTAGAAGCAGCGTAAAGCTTCCCTTGGCCGTATAGATGGTTATTTGGGGGAGAAAAGGGAAAGAAGAAAACTTGGTTGCCAACATGACAAAAATGCCTGTCATAGTGTTCATCTTTCTTAGGGTCAGGCCCGCAGTCTAATTGGTTTGCCACCTATAATACATGTAAATACGAGCAAAGGTCTTAAACCGCACTAAATCTCAGCGAACTGCATGTTTAGCACCGAGGTGGTTTCCATTTCCATTTTAATAGCTT
>NW_028186506.1:150841-152887 GCF_003343005.1 Rhea americana | reverse complement strand
AAAAAAAAAAGCCCTAAACGGAGTCTTATTATTATAGCTGTTTAACAGACGCTATCCTGCCCTGCTTGCTAAAGTCCGAAGGTAAAGCAGAGAGTGATTTTGCGAATATATTTTCTTTGGACGTCTCTAGCGCCGGCCAAGCCGAGGAGGGACACAGGCAGAGCCCGAGCAGACGGCTGCCGCAGCGGGCTTATACAGGAGCTCTTTAACTTAGACCCGTCTTTGACCGTACCCACTGCCGTATCTTTATGCAGTCTTTGGTCTCACCAACTTAAAAATAGTCGCAGGGTTTGCTAGAGAAGCAATAAACTGGCGAAGTTGCCAGAGACACTAGAAGGTGGTATAACACGTTTCATTTTATACTGGGAATCCGTCTTTCCTCTCCTGACTGACATCACTCAACCGGCAGGGTATAAATAACGATAAAGAGACGTATTTACAGTATGTACACTCGCAGCTCTCGGTCGAGGAAGGCTCTACTTTTTGTCACTTTGCTTTTTCTGGCTCGCAAACGCCCACCCCACAAAGCAGAGCCAGGCAGATAGATGAGGGGATTAAAACAACACCTAAATATTTCGAAATGCAAACAGAACAGAGCATTGCTTGTGCGAAAGCTAAACTGGCTGAAGAACTTGGTAGAAAGTTCAGTGCAGTTAGTTCCAATAAAAAATGAAACTCTTTTTCATGTGGAGCTGGAATTCCCGATCCTTCTGAAGTGAGAACACAGCGGGGGTTTCCCTACCAAGGGACTTATTGCAGCCATAAAGTCAAGCAAACACCACGAAAACACTTGAAAAAAACCCTTGTTCCTGGATTCAGACATAGAAAGCCATTGGCAGCAGAGAAGCTCCCCCCATAATGCTCTTGCACACCCAGAGTCACATCGGGAAAAGAAAAAAGCAAGCCCAACAGATGTCATTTATGCGCTACAGTCTTGGCGTATTTAAAATAATGACCCCTGAAGGTGTAAAAAAATACTCACTCTCTCCGCGCATAACCGTTTGAAACTTAATTTCCAGCAATTTAAGTTTAATTTACCTGACTTCCCGTGCAGTGCATAATAACCTTGTTAATGGGATATTTGAAAAGAAGCAATAATAATCTACCATTGTTCCATTAAAGAGTGCAGCTAATTATTAACAAAAAGGGGAGGAGGGAGGAGGAGAGAGCACGGGGGATAAGGACATCGGAGTAGTCAAAATATATCCAGACCGCACTATTTCCACGAAAGCAAATCCTGAGACCAAGGGAGGGGGAAGGAGGACTGCTGGTAAAAGAAATATTGGGTAAATAGAGAGAAGGAAAGGAAAATCCAAACACATCTAATACAGAAGGCGACTGCTGCAGGGTGTTGGGAATTGCAACGCGGAACAAGTTAATCGTGGTTGTTGCTAGTCAAAAGAAGAGAAACTTTTTCCCCGCTCTTTTTTTTTAACTTAGTCACTGAGCATCTCACTTTCTTAGACAAAATGTCACTGGTCTAGACGTAAACAGTTGCCAGGAAACTGTGTGGTAGAAGGAGAAAACGAGAGGGAGAGAGAGAGCAGGAGGGAGAGAGAGAGAGAAATCTTTTAAAATAACAGACACGCATTGTCCCTTCAAAGCCTATAGTAACTTAAAAGTGATTCGTCGTCTGCCTTTACTCTCTGTTCCCTTCCCCAGCAACCACCTCAATTTTGTGTACACGACTTGACATATCTTTTCCAGACCCCACTGAAATGACCACTCGAAGCAATAAATAAATAACAGCTCCTCTGCCTTTTATGATTAGCTCTAAGCCCCTGCGCCTCGCGCGTCATTGCTGCATCGCCTTCGACAAGATCTCCGCTTGTGCCCGCGGTGGCAAAGAGCCCGCTGCCTTCTGCCTTCCGTGTGCGTGGGCAGAGGCAGCGCGAGGCCTGGGGGCCCCTCGCGTGGGGGTGCAGGTATGCCTCGGCCGCGCACGGCGGGAGCAGGCGCGCAGCTGTGCGCACACGCTGTTAGGCATGCATGTGCGCCCGCACGGGCGCGGCGCGCACGCGAGCGCGCCCGCACGCGCACCCGCAC
>NW_028186506.1:146857-150551 GCF_003343005.1 Rhea americana | reverse complement strand
GCCGCCGCCCGCCGCCGCCGACGGTAGATGGCAGCAGACGGCGGGGAATGGGCGAGTCCCGCGGCGCGGCGGCGGCTCCGGGGGCCGCCGCTCCGGGTGGCTTCGCTTTGATTTTATTGTCTGATCTTTCTTTCCTTTCCCCCCTCCCTCCCTCAAGGAGGGAGCGGCGGGTGGAGCCGGGGGAGCCCCGCGACGGGCAGCGCGGCCGCCCCCGGGGCTCCCCCGGGCTGCTCGGCCGCCCCTCGCGGGACCGGCTCGAAATGGTTAAAGAGACCTGCTGCCGCTCCGCTGCGGGCTTCCACAAGTGGTTGCCCACGCGGGATGTGGAAGAAGCGACAGCAATCTGGTTTTGAGCTAGGTTGCTAATCTTTTTTCTTTCTTAGCGCCAACAAAAAGAAATACCCTCCTTCCCCTCGAAAAACCACCACCACCAACAACAACAACAAAAAAAAAGAGCGCGGCGAGTGCGGAGATACTTAGGGGAAAGAGAGATAAGGCATTTGAACCGCATTCATTTTCCTGTGATTTATGAAAAATGTAACAGGTTCGGGAAGAAATAGCTTTTAAAAAATGACTTTCTGTTTATTATTTTCATGGCTTGCGATCATTTACTCTTGTTCACACAATATTCCGGCACAGTCAGGCTAGGTGAGATAAATCGTCCCGTCATAAAATGTTTTATGCTTAAGTAATGAATCTCTTCTTACTCAATCTCGCTTCACACACACAGGCTCCTATATTATCATATTTTAAAATCACCTCGTAACAGTAGCAATTAGTACTATATTTCAAAATTCTGAAATCTTTAAAAAAAACCACACATTCAAAATGACGGGCATCTCTGGACAAATATTTTCTTAAAACCAAAGGCAAGCGTTAGGCGATCAGATATGCAAAGGAAAGGCAACTGGAGGGCTATTTTCACACAACCTGGTCTCAATCTGTGGAAGGGACCAACCAACACAACATGGGTCTGAAACACTAGACGCTATTCCGGGCTGAAAAGCCGTGAAGCCCCGTTAACACCGCAGAACGCAATTAAGTACGAGGAGGTTTATTGCATCGCAACGTCAGCTTCATTGGGGAGTTTCACGAGGGAAAAAAAAATACAATGAGAGCGCTGCGCTCTGGGTTGGCTTCATTCTTCTTAATTTTTTTTCCTCTTTTTCTTTTTTCCCCYTTTTTTCCCCTCTAATTTCCAGAACCTTATTCTCGAGGACTGCCGCGAACTGCCCTCTTTGAAGAAACCACCCACGTAATAACGACCCTGGAGAGCAACGCAAAACCCAGCCGGCTGCTGCGCCAACTCCGCCAAATTGCTGGGCTCGCCCGAAGACAGGCAAACTGGCAAGAGATTCTGCGAGGGGAAAAAATAAAACACGACAACTACCCACAAAGGGCTTGGTATTTTTTTAAAGGCAGTATCTAAAAGCCTCCGTCACCGAGCTACTGCAAAATCCTTCATTTCAAGTCTACTATCTCCAGGTGACCTTACAGGCTTTATATTTCTTTTTATTCCAATTCTTTCTTTCTTTCTTTCTTTCTTTCTTTCTTTCTTTCTGTCTGTCTGTCTTTCTGTCTTTCTGTCTTTCTTTTTCTTTTTCTTTCTTTCTTTCTTTCTTTCTTTCTTTCTTTCTTTTTCTTTCCTTTTCCTTCTTTATTTCTTTCTCCCCCTTTCTTCTTCTTTTCATTCCTTTTCCTTTCTTTTCATTTTCTCTCTTTTTTTCCTCTCTTTCTCACCCTATACCACCCTTCTGGGGGAAGATTTCACTTAAACAGATCTTAGAATCCCAACACCCCTGATTTCTTCTAATTCTCCTTTACTTACTACCCCACCGTTTTCTTTCTATTTTTGTTCCCTGGGTAGGGGGGGAGAGGGAGATGGGGAATGAAATAGAAAAGGCAGTTTGACAAATGCAGTTTCGCGATTAAAATTAAATGAAGAGAAACAGATAATGTTCCCTTACCTTTTGACGTCCATTTCTGTGGAATATGTAACATATATGGGGAGAGATAGACAGCGTTTGGTTATCTGTTAGCTGACAAATATTGTCCCAACCTGATAGCCGTCGATTGCCTCTCTGACTTGTGATAGCTTCTTGCATTTCTGTCATTTGCATAGAAAATGGAGTAACTTCCCTCTTTGAAAAATGATAGCCTCCACTCGGTCCAGAATCTCCACTTCCCCTCCATTACTACTGAGATTCCAAATCAGCAGGCAAATTAACCCAGGAATTAAAAAAAAAATCATATAGCTCTTTTTGTATGTGAGTGTGTGTATGTGTGTATTTATGTGTGTGTGTGTATGTGTGTATAGGCTTCCCCCCCTCCCCTCTCCCCTGTTTTAGCCCTATCGAGCTTATACACAAAAGTAAAAAAATGTAAAGAGGCGAGAGCCCTATAGAGGACACTGATCCGACCCAAGGTGCAGCGGACAGAAGAATGGTGCAATATAACCACATGGGAAATAATAAAAAGTTCATGTTCACGGTTAGCAGTCCACATGACCGGCTCTGGCCAATCCCAGAACCCAGCCACTCATAAAGTTCTATCACAAAGTTGTAAATTTTCATAAAACAACAAGGAATTTATTGCATTTCTTCATGACCGGTTTAACAGCAGTCTTTTTCTTAGCCGCCATCTTTTTTTTAAACAAAAATAAAAGAATATGAAAGCGGTTTCAGGGATTTTTCCCCCCTTGGTTGCATATGGAGGAGTGTTTGATAGAAATAATCGAATAATACCTTACACATTAAGCTATGAACAATAATAACCCCCACCCTGCAGGATATAGAATTTGAGACTGGCGTTGGCGTTTGAACGGGTAAAGATACGGTAAAACAGCGGGGCTCCGGCGGGGGGTTGATATTTTTTTTTTTTTTTCCCGGCAATGGGGAACCTTTCTGCAGCAAGGGGGGAAGCCGCACTTGCAGAGCCCAGAAAGAGGCTGCTAAAGGTGCAGCGTGAGCGGTGCCGTGCGCGGGCAGAGCTGAGCCGCGGGCTGCGCCCGGCGCCGCGGCCCCCCCGGCCCCGCCGGGCCCCGCACCCCGCTATAGCGCGGGCGCCGCTCGCGGGGGGGACCCCGCCGGTAAGCGGTGCCGTTAGCGCTATAGACTAGCCGTGCCTTCCTCTACCCCCTCCTTTTTTCTAATAATTATTTATTTAACGCTCTTGAACGCCTCCTTGCCCCGGCTGCAGCGGGCTGTGCCATGCGGCTGCGAGCGGGGCCAGCGCAGCGCAGAGGCGCGGGAGCGGGGGGGAAATTTCTGGAAATCACTTTTTTTCCCCCCGTTATGCAYAGAGTGCTGTTGTAAGGAGCTTTCACCACGGGATATCATCAAGGAAAAAGGGAGATTTTTCCTTCTCAGCAAGTAGGATTTCAGTGTGCAAAAGCCRTAATAGCTCATGCCTTTAATAATGAGCTTGCCATAATTAGTATATACAGTAGGTACCGCTAACCTGTATTACGAATGTGGGCGCGCATATGCTTGACGTGGCACCTTATTTGCGCTGAGACCTGCTAAAAGATGCCCTGCGCCTCTTCTCCAAGACGTGAAGTTATCTGCGACGGCGGGGTGGTGAAAAGACAGGCAGACAGAGCAGGAAGGAAGGCAAGAAGGTGGAAAGCTGCCATTCCCGCATTCCCGAGCCAGGAGTACTCCGAGCGCGCTGCCTTTTTTTTTTTTTTTTTTTT
>NW_028186506.1:117936-146845 GCF_003343005.1 Rhea americana | reverse complement strand
GCGTGCGTGCGTGCGTGTGTAAGCGCATTTTATGCACGCAGTGTGGAGCAAATTGCGTGGAGCCTCCGTTGGAGGAAGCCGCGTCCTCGCTGCGCGCCCGCGAAATGTAAATAACGAGGCAGCGCGGAGCGGGGCCGCGAGGCCGCTCCCGCGCCGGCCGCGCTTCCCCGCCGGTGCTCTGCCGTGCCGAGCTCCCTGCGTTTAATGGCTTTCATTTATTTTATGTGTGCTGTGATGCTAAACATTATTCGGCGCTAATGAAATAGTTACAGTCCACAATAAAGTAATTGGAGGGCGGAGGGAGAATCTCCAAAAACTAAACCCACARCAAAATATGTTGTCTTGCTGCAAATCGGTTACAAGAACAAGCGAATTACTGCAAGKGCGGAAAGCCTATTCGAGCTTTTCCTGGCCTCTTTGCATTCCTCCTTTTCCCTCTTCCCTACTTCAGCAGCAGCCACGGCGCAATAACGGAGAGAAAGGAGAAAGGCGACTAGTTCGCATTTCGAGTATAAGAATTCTACTTTAGTACTCGCCAAATTTATTGAAAAGGCACTAAATTATTTAAACCGATGGCTATGCTAAAAAAAGAGAGAGCCTTTTAGGGTGATATGTCGGGGTGTATTTTGATATAAAAGGATATTTGATATATTTATCTTACCTAAAGAAAAGGAACCATATGTCCCTGTGCTATTTTAAGAGGGGAAGGAACGCCACGCAGTTGTAGGTTATCAGAGATTTTCTTTTTATTTCGAAGAATAATAATCACAGACAAGAAAAAAAAGCAACTCGTGGGCATTAAATAATTTGCTACTTCGATATACAACATTTTACGTAGCACAATATTAATTCTTTTTTTTCCCCTAGAGACTTGAACAAAGAAGTAAACCAGGTAAAAATATACACAGACAAAACAGCATAGCAACGAGAAAAGAACCACGAAGGTTACAGGGAGAAGGCATAATAATCATTCATATTATGTACAGGACTATATACGCTAAGTATAATTTGCATTCAGACTTTCAGGTCACATTTTTCTAAATTAAAGGTGCTAAACACGACCACGTTACTTCATACCAAAAAGTACACGGCGAAGTACAAACGGAGATTTACAAATTACTTGTACTATAGGAAGACTCACATAGAAAAATGTATCCATTCTGACTCTAAAGCCACATTTAATAGGTAGATACTCATTCTATTTTACAACAAAAAAAGACTTTAATATAGGTAGTATTTTTCAGTGTCAGGAAACACAATGTATCATTCCTAAGGTTTTTAATTATTTACGCACTTATCATCTATGTATTTTAATATATAGTCTTTTCAGTGGGTTTTTTCCCCCTTTTTTTCTTTTTGTCTGGGGTTTTCGCGTTTCCTGGCTT
Organism: Rhea americana; assembly: GCF_003343005.1. Taxonomy (NCBI): domain Eukaryota; kingdom Metazoa; phylum Chordata; class Aves; order Rheiformes; family Rheidae; genus Rhea; species Rhea americana. Next base: position 145,460 of record NW_028186506.1, on the reverse strand, counting down.
CACCTTTCCGAGCAGCTGCCTCGTCCTTTCATTCCTCCTCGTCGTCCTCCGCGTCTGCCTTTTCCTGGCTGCTGGAGCCGGGGCAGGCAGTTTTGTTCTCCTTTTTCCACTTCATGCGCCGGTTCTGGAACCAGATCTTGATCTGGCGCTCGGTGAGGCAGAGGCTGTGCGCGATCTCGATGCGCCGCCGCCGCGTCAGGTAGCGGTTGWAGTGAAATTCCTTCTCCAGCTCCAGCGTCTGGTAGCGGGTGTAGGTCTGGCGGCCGCGTTTTCTGTCCGTGCCTGCGAAACAAGGTGAGATGCAGCTGAGCTGGGCGGTTATGAGGCTCTTCGGGTTTCTCTCGCCCTCTGCCTTTTGTCCTGGGGGGATTCCCGCTATCTGCTTCGTCCGCCACACAGTGCTCAGCTCGTACAAAACTCTCTTTTTGACCACCTGTGCAAGCTCATGCCAGGTTCTTTACGTTGGCAAGCTCAAATCCTTCTGCCAGAAGCTTTCCCCGCCTTGCCCTCGCTGCTCACAGCCCCCAGACCATTRCACTTTTGATTTCCCTTAATCTAGGAAGAGCTCGCGGTGCTTTTCCGTGCCTCTCTCCCTGGCGAGCGTGTGTGCGTGTCCCTCCCCGTGAGTAGGTGTGCGAGGCAACAGCAAACTTCAGAAAGTTTCCTGGCCCGTCGCATCCATCAGCAGCTGCGCCCACACTTCAATTTTCATTTCAAATTTCATGTAGTTGGGAAATAAATACATAAATAAAGTGGAATTAGAGAGGCAGCTGTTACCTACACAAATCCAACTATTTGTCCTCTCTTAAAGCTGTCATCGAGAAGGCTGCTTGGAAGGTGTGTGATGTTCCTAATTATTTAGGGGAATGTGCTGCCCACAGCGGTGGCTCCTGCTCCGTTGGGGCTGTGCAGGCACTGGCGGGCCGGGGAAAAGCCCCCAAACTCGCCGGGGCTCCCCACAACTCTACAGCCGCCTATGAGCAGGCGTTGGAAAAGGCCCAGCTCCTAATTCTCTCCCCCCCCACACGCACTCCCAGTATTTCCTGAGTCCGATAGGAAATAATTATTCAATATGCTGTTTGTGATTCTGGATAGCTTTGCTCTGTAAAGGCTAAGTGTGCCTCTCTAGTATAACACATCCTTTCCAGGGTGGTGGGGATGGCGATCACCAGCCCTCGGCCTCTCCTCCACACATTCCACTGGACTCCTCTTCTTCTTCTCCCCCCCCCCTTTTTTTTGTTTTGTTCTTTCTTTTTAAGAGAAGAAAAGATCCAGTCATTAAAAGAAGAAAAAAGCAAAATAGCTAGGCTAGCTGTAAAGTAAAAATGTGCAGGTCGTGGAATGTGGGTTGTAAAATCCGCTGAGGGGAGAGCCATAAACTGCTGCTGAATAGGGATGACAACTCTATCTCTGCTCGCTGATGAAATTCCGCAATCAAACAGTGGCCATGAGGGGCAGGGGGGCAGGCCCTGCTCGGGTGGCTGGGCCCGACCTCCTCTGCTTTTAGGCACAGTAGATCCCCAAGTATGCAGGGTTTTGAGGGCTTTTGCTCTGCTCCAGGAGCCTCTCTAATGTTGGTACTCGCAGCGTCACATGCTAAAAGGAGGGTGTGTGTGTGTGTGCGGGGGGGGGGTTCCTAAATCTGAAGTCAGATAAAAGCAGAGATGAAGTGTTTACGACCAGAAATATTTGGTCTTTGATAAATCAACTGTAAAAAGAGAATGAATTATGGAGCAGGTAATGGAAAGAACTGACCACCAAATAAGTGTGAGGGGAACTCCTGCCTCTATAAGCTGCTATGCATTGGCTGGTTTGCTGTTTTCTTTTCCTTCTACTTTGCAGGGAGGCTGGCCCGCAGTCCAGTCGCCCCCGAAGTTTACTAACAAGACACTTTCCCAATATCTGGCTGCCAAGTGAGGCTCGCTCGCAGGGATGCGCTCAAGTTGCAATCTGGCAAGGCGCAGGCGAGCCRGGCGGCTGCAGAAGGGAGCTCCCGCGTTCCCCTCCGCTTCCAGGCGGGACAGCAGTGCCTTTTTCTCCCCTTTCTCAGGATCTCACGAATATGAGCGTCACATGGGTGCACAGTGCCGGAGTCGGGAGTGCCCGGAGCAGGCCCCGGCCCCGGGGGAGCCCCGCTCCTTGCAGCCGGGGGAGAAGGGGGGGGACACGGGGACATGCCGGACCCCACTCTCACGTAAGRGAAATGGATATTTAATAAAAGTTAATTGACACCGATGCCCTAAGCACGCTGGTGACTGAAGGGGATGCAGCGGCGTTTAGCGGGTTGGGGCTGGAAACACACGTGCAAGGCGCAGCGCCCGGCGGGGAGGCTGCTGCGCGGGACGGGGCAGCGCCCGGGGCCGCCAGGGCCCCGCCGAGCAGCTCCGCGCCCCCCCTCCCCACCGGAGCCGGCCCCGGAGAGCCTCCTGCGGCGTCCGAGGGGAGACCGGGCCCCTTCCCCGGGCCTCCTGGCTATTATTTTTCGGGAGATCGCACATGGGAGCGCGGGCTGCCCCTCGCAGTCCCTCTGTATACACCCATACAGGCGGATGGGGGCTGAAATGTCACCGCTTGGAAAGCAGAGCTTTTAATTGTACGAGGAATGATGTGTTGCTCTTTCTGATGGCAACATGCTATGCTTAATTGCAGTATCTGGGACATTGTGGTGAGGGGCTGGCAATTGAAGGGTTTGCAATCTAACAGAAAACAAACCAAGCTTGCAAGCGCCTCCCATAAATTGTTTCTTTAAGAATCTATATCTATATCTACATGGGACTAGCACAATCTCCATCCTGCAAATATAGGAGCAGAAGGAGATGGCCATTATTTCTGCAGCTCTGGCTGTCCCCTCTGAGACAAACTGCCTTTTGCATGGCACATCCACAGCCCCAGCAACTCTAATAAATATTTAAAGCTAAAAGGCTGGCTTTAGGGTGGGGGGGCTCTCTCTGCCTCTCTCCCTCTCTCTCTTTTGAAGAGAGAGATTCGTTTTCGGTGAAACGTCATGCAAGGAGTTGGGGACAAGCCCCCCCTCCCCCTCGCCCGCCGCCACCCCCCCCCCTCGCACGCCATAAAATAATTTACACCCCCGGCTGGTCTCCGTGGGGCGGCTGGCGCTTACCTGTGCTCCGCATCCAGGGGTAGATCCGGAAGTTACTGTCGCTTTGCAAATCGGAGTCCCTCTGGTCCGTTTTGTTGCAATTCTGCTTGGAGGCATCTGCCGGGCACATCATGGAGAGGTTTTGCTCAAAGGGGGAACAGTGCATGTTGAAGGAGCCGGGCTCCAGGCCGTAGCCGGACGAGTACATGCTGGGGGGCTGGGGGTGCACGGCGCTGCCGCTGGAGTAGAGCCCGGGCATGGAGGCGGCGAAGGGAGGCGTGGATCCGGCCCCATAGCCCGCTCGCTGCGTGTTGGAGGCGAAAGCGCAAGAAGTTTGCTCAGGAAAGACTCCGGATGGGAAAACCGAACTTGCGGCTTGATATTTAGAAAATAAAGCATTCGCATAATACAATGAACTCATAATTTGGCCGGGTGATTTGTAGGTCGGGACGTTTTAGTGTCGGTTTTACGAGGTACCGTGATATATTACGGAATTAGAGTCCAGATTTACACCAAAAAGGACCCTTTTTCCTCCCGGCCCATGTGACGCGCGGGCACGTGGCTCCGGCGGCGCCAATCGCCGCCCGCTCCCTCCTCGGGGGCAAAAAATTGTAGTGCTGCTGGATTTATAAAATATGATAAATAATTGATGCGATATAAAACCCTCCAAGATCTATGCTGGAAGGGGTGAAATTGTGCTGGAGTCGATAAGCAACCTGTAATCAGTTTTCAGCTGAGACTAAAGGAGAAAAAGAAAGAAGTGTGGGGGGGGGGTAAAAAGCACGTTGCTGATAAACCGGCGGCTCCCTCTCGGTCTCTCTCTGCTGGAGGAAAGGCAGGAGCGGAGCCCTATTTATCCCCTTATTGATCCCGTCTAAAATTCCCTCCTTCGCACCATTTCCCTGTCTCCGAGGTACTTTTTCACGAGACTGTCCATAATTTCCTCCCCACCCCCCTTGACCCCCTCTCCCTCCCTCCCGGCCACCCCCAAAAGACAAACGTCTCATTGATAGCTAATACTTGTTCAGGGTCCCTTTCCCCCCCAAAAAATGCCATTCAGCTCTATATCTAATTTATTCTAGTGCCACAGGCTTTGAGCTTCTTATTGAGCTGGCATTTGCTTTTCTTGTTGCGAAAAATAAAGACTATACAGATCCCTTGTTCAGCGTGTCAGCGGTTCTGCAGGAGTCAATTACAGTTATAAGTAAAACGTTACCAGCTGGCTGATTTGCTTTCTGCTGGAGAAGCAGAGAAACCTTCCCAAATGTGATCTGCATCTCTCTCTCTCTCTCTCTCTCTCTCTTTTTTTTTTCCCTTGGAAAAGAGGGGATAGGAAGAAAGAAAGTCTTACTGGCAGGAAAAGCAGCCCAGACAATGGTGGATATGCGTTTTGCACTGTTTCTCCTTTCCCAAGGTTATGTTGCAAGGGGATGTGTGTGCATCCCCACACACGCACTCCTCTCTTGCCATGGCTCGACAGGCGAAGGAGCAGAAAGCAGCTCAGCTGCTCGGGTGACAATTTTGCAGCGAGATCAGAGCGAGGGAGGGAGAGTGACCCAGACCTGGGCTTCATCTCGCGGGGGAAGCGGGGCGAGCGAGCAGACAGGGAAGAGAAGAACAACACGGAAAGAAGAGAAAAACAAAAATTACCTTCAGGCAGGATTTCCACACAGCCTCCCAACCTGTCACCACACATGAACTGCTAGAAACAACAGCAAGGGGAGAAGCCATCGCAGCGGCCCTGGCGCCCTCCCCTTGCCCGCGGCTCCCCGACCCCAGCCCCTGCCTGTCCCAGCAGCGCTCCAGCTCGCCAGCATCTCTGCAGGCGAAGAGGGCTTTGATGGCCAGGGCTGCGGCTCCGACACAATTGACTTTTATTTCCTTTCTATCAAAGTGGTCCTGGAGGAAATGAAGCAGGCGAAAAGAATGATGTCACGGAATTCTCGCTTGTAAACTTTATTGTAACTTTCTTCCGCCGCTTCCAGGTTTAGACAATAGAACAAAGTGATGAAAGAACAACAAAATATATCATTAGTTCCCCCAATAAAGTAATTCACGTATACAGTATACATTCTTTTTCACAGTTAACCTAAAGATCACTTTACAACTTGCTTCACTGTGCGCATGCTAACTAAAGGAGAGAAAATGCTTTTTTCTTGTCTTTTTTTTTTTCATTTTTTCTTTTTTTTGGGGAAGAGACATTTAAAAATTGTAAACAAAGAAAAAAAATCCCGAACCAAACAAAAGAATAGAAGTAAGGAAAGTAAAAAGAGAGAGGGAGGAAGAGAGAGAGAGAGAGAGAGAGATAACTACAGCATAAATAGGCAGTTTCATGTTGTTGGGATGTCTGTTTCAATAGCTACCTCCAGTACATACAGATAAACCACAACAAAAAAGGTGAGAAATTAAAAAAAGTGCACAAATGTAATTTCACATAACTCCTATAGCATTGAAAGCTATGTTAACCAACCCACCCCCCAGGAAAGAAGAGAGAGACAGAGAGAAAGACAGAGAGAGAGAAAATTTCACAGTCATGTTTTACATAAGCTATTGCGTTACACTACCACTAGTTAATAACTGGCAAAAGGCTGGAGAGACCTCCAGATCACTTTTGCATACTGTTCATTGTATCAAAGGATAATCAGGAAAGTGGTGCTTACAGCTATATTGTTTTACAGCAATAAAAGGTTTTTTTTTCTTTCTCTTTTCTATGCATTGTTGGTTTTTTCCCACCCCTCCCTTACATTAACTGCCATTAATGTGGGACTCAGGGGCTCTTCCACCCCAGCAGCGCTTGCCTTTCAGTCCTTAAAAATCCTTTTATTTCTTGTCCGCCTTCTGTGCTTCCCCTTCCTCGTCCACCTCCTGGGCTCTTTCCATTTTCTGTTTTTCCAGTTCTTCCTGCTCGCATTTGCTGCTGGGAAACTTGTCTTTGTTGTTTTCCTTTTTCCATTTCATCCTCCTGTTCTGGAACCAGATTTTGACCTGCCTTTCTGTCAATCCCAGGGCATGCGAGACCTCGATCCTCCGTTTGCGGGTCAGGTAGGGATTAAATAGAAATTCCTTCTCCAGTTCCAGCGTCTGGTAGCGGCTGTAGGTTTGCCTCCCCCTCCTCCGTCCAGCGGCTGCTGGGGAATTGCAAAGGTTGGGTGCAAGAGGGGAAGAAGAGAAGGAGGTTGAAAGATACATAAACCAGGCTCGGGAATAGACACACACACACGCGCGCGCACACACACACGCGCACACACACACACACACACACACACACGGGAGGGGGAGGAAGAAAGGGCTCGCACAGGCGAAGGCAGGAAGCAAGCAGAGAGACGGAAAGGCACCTCTATAATATTATAAAAGGGAAGATGGTGATAGAGGAAAGGGGTGATGGTGGCGGGGAGGGGGGAGGGCCACCCTCGAGCCCGCTGCGAGCAGCCCCGCCAGCTAAAGGCTTCCCTTGCACACTTAGCACTACCACAACAACAACAACACCAGGGCTCAGGCTCTCGAGGCTCCAAGCCGCTGCCCACGGGGAGAGAGGGAAAAAAAAAAAAAAAAAAAAAAAAAAAAAGAGAGAGAGAGAGAGAGAGAGGGAGAGAGCGAGAGAGCGAGAGCAGCACCACCGAAACCCCAAATCCAACGCGAAACAAAAATGAAGGGGCTTTTTTCAGGCTATAAAAGTGCCATAAACTTTAAGGACGCTTCCTTCCACAGAAAGCCCAGCTCGCTCAGCCCCCAGAAGAAAAGGTCTCCTTCAGGGCAATTAAACTATAAAGCAATTTACAAGTGCAAAAGTTTACCCCCATAAAGCAGTAAAACCCAGGCAGCGGRGAAGAAAAAGCGGGCAAAGAAAGCGAGCGGGCACGACAGGCAGCCAGCCAGCCAGAGGGAGAGCGGGGCTGCTCGGTGGGCTCCAAGGAAATGCCTCCTCGCTGTCCTTCCCATCTCGCCTCACCTTGCGGTCGCATCCAGGGGAAGAGCTGGGTGGGCGAAGGGCTCTGCTCCGCGCTCTCCGCCTCCTCGCCGAGGCCGCCGGCCGCCAGCTTGCAGTCCGTGTACTGCACCAGCTCCGAGTCCTGGGCGGCGAAGAGGCTCTGCCTTTGCAAGGGCTCGTAGCCGTAGAAGTTGCCGGGGTCGCCATGGCACGCCACGGCGCAGGGATTCTGTTGGTAAGGGGAGCTGGAGAGCGAGGAGGCGCCGTGGTAAAACTCCTGGATCTGGGGGGGGTGCTGGAAGGTGCCCCCCGCGCTGGGTCCGTACACCACCGTGGGTCTGCCCCCGAGCTCCTGGGCGAACCCGCAGTCATAGTAGTTGGGACGCAAGGAGTCCCCGGTTTTGTATTTGGAGAAGAGTGAGTTGACGAAGTAAGAGCTCATTTTAATTTAAATAATAATATTTGGTTTTGGAGAAGAGAAAAAAAAAAAAAAAAAAAAAAAAGCCAAGCAAACCAGACCGCGGGAATCTATTAGCAAAAAAAGAAAGCGCTAAGATGCTAAGCAACGACAGTTTGTGATTTCCAGGAATATAAAAGGAGGATATAATCAAAACTCTAAGCCTGCATGATACTGAATTCTTTCCTCCCCCCCACCCCTAAAAAAAAAAAAAAATCGCCACTTAAAGAGTTCTCGCTTTACATTTCCAAGAAGAGATGCCAGTTCATAAACAGTTTTCAGTGATTTACTTCAGCGCAAATGAGTTGTTTCATATTTTGCAGTGTCTTTTCATGATCATTTGCATCTATTACCAAAACCTCATCCTATTGGCTTCTCCTTACTCCACACGGACTCTGCACTGCATGATTGTGAAAGGAAGAGTGTGAGAGAATAAAGAAGGAAAAGCAAGCGAGGGGGAGCGAGAGAGAGAGAGGGAGCGAGAGAGAGAGAGGGAGCGAGGGAGAGAGGGAGAAGGAGGTGGGGTGAATATACGGATTAAATATGTTTAACTACCTACATTAATGAGATATCTCTCGCCTCACAACAAATCACATACCTAGACCACCCCAAAGATTGATTTTTTGGGAGTGTTGGAAAATTAAAGAGAAGCGCTCTCAGTCGTTAATTTCAAAATTTTAACGAGGCAGTTTTAGCCTTTTTAAATGTCAGGGTCGCTTTGGAAAACTGTAAAAGAACACGATTTAATTGCTACCAGTTTTAAAAGGTCCTATAAATGTAATTGGTATTTTAATACAAGTTATCAAATCATACAGCTTCTTACCCTAAACATATTTTAAAACAAACGAGGTAGTCATATTTAACATTTTAATGATCAATTTCCTTATTATTGATAAAGGTTTAACTATCACATGAAGGGAATTGCATTTGTAATAGCCCCAAAAAAGGCTGTAAACTGTTTAACAAACTATAAAATGCCATAAAGCCGGGGATGTTGTTGTTGTTTATACCGCACTACATAAAAGCCGTTAGGATTTTACGAGTTCGTTCCTCTACTGCTATAAAACAGAGGTTTCGATTGGACCCGTCCGCATTATAGCGAGATGTTGAGGTGTCAATATTGAATTAAAATGATTATAGTTTTTCATATATAACATTGACTTTTTGTGTGTGTCTCTCTCTCCCAGCCCCCCTCGCTCCCTCCTCCCCCAGCCCCTGCTCACGTCGAGGACTTGCAGAAGATGTGTTTGGGGATGATTGCAAACTAAAAGTATTGTTTCGCTTATCACCTCCCGAGCAGAACCTTTATGGTCAGTAACTGATGTCTGCTTCCCTACCTCACCCCAGCCTCAATAACTTTAATTTTTTTTTTTTTTTGCATGATACTTATAATGAAAAGTAGGGAGAAGAGGGGGATGGGATAAGGGAAATAAGAGAGAGGCTTTCTGTTTTATTGGCATTTGGTAACAACGGAGCAAACTTACCCCCAAGATGCCAACGCTGCAATTTTGCACAATCTAAACACACAGGGGGTAGATTTTGAAATTCGTTTATCGCASTCAGCAAATATTACCGAGACGTATTTCAGCTAATAACGACCCCAAATCCTCCCAACTTAAACACTGCCTCAGTGTGCCTAACACCCCCTGCGCCCCTCCGGACCCCGCGCAACGCAAGCCCTATTCCCCAATCCTTCAACGTTCAGAGAAGTTAAAGACACTCTTCTAAACCTCTCTCTTTTTTTCCCCCCTCTCTCTGCCCTGGGTAGATTTCTGCTGCTTTCCATTGCATCCGTCTCTGCGATATTGACTCAGGAAAGGTGAATAAGAGAGGATTTCGCTCGTTCCTGCCTTGAACTGAGGGACAATTCTCAAACATTCACTTCCACTACATGGAAAAGAAGGAAAAGTTTCAATGTTGCAGTTAGTCGGTCTTTCTATGTCTTCGTTAAAAAAATACTTATATTAAAATTAACGGTGAGAATAGGCGTGGAATTAAAGAAAGAAAGAGAAAAAGAAAGAAAGAGAAAAAGAAAGCTAGCAAAGATAGTAACGGAATAAAACTTTAAAACCATCCTTAGAGAAATAATTTAAGTAAATACGTTTCTTTTATTTTGTGTAGGGATGATTTCAGTCTAGTCTAAAAGCCTTTTCAAGTAATTATTGTTGTTGGAATACTTGCAGTGGTATAATTAAGGCATTTCCCCCCCTTAAAAGACAAGTTAACATTTTATTTTTCCCAACACTTTTATTGTCGATTGAGCAGATTTTGGTTTCATCTTTGAACATAAAAACCTAGAAATGGTGCACAGAAGTAAATAGAGCTGAACAGCATGGTATTAAGATACCCGATACTAGGATTTTCAACAAAGCAAAAATCTGAATTGACTAAAGTATTTTCAGAAAAGAACTTACGTTCTTATATATGTATTTACATATGTACTTACATCTATTGAAGTACTTAAAATAAAAAAAATAGCAGCAGTTCCCRTTCCTATGTGGACACCGAGAAGGCGTGAGTTAAGTTGTTATTGAAAGTTAACATTTTTATCAAGTGCAGTAGAATTTTATGGCCATGATGTGATGGTAACTCACCAATGCACCAGAAATCAATGGCTGATCTTAAATCATTCATATACTGTACTCAGATTCCTGATGAAAGGAAAATGTTTCTATTATAAGAAAAAACAAGTACGTGTGTGTGTGCGTGTGTGTGTGTCTGTGAGAGAGAAGATAATTTATAAATACCCAGTGGGGGAAAGATTTATTAGGAATTCACAAGGAGAAAAAAGAGCCCCAAATCCCTTAGTAGGTAAACCTTAACTTTTCCCTACTCTACATTTTAATGAACTCAAAAAAGCAGGATTGCTGTTAATTTTTTAATCCATTTTTGGTTGCATTCGTATTTAATTTTATAGAATTTAAATAGTCTTGAAATTTTTAAGCTTTTTCTCCTCAAACAACGTATTAAATAATATCGATAAYGATTCCTTTTTGTTATCTGCATCGGTTTAATTTGTTACATTCTTCTGAAGAATATTGCTTATCGGAAAGTGGACATATTTTCTTTTTTAACTTAAGAGAAGTATTTTTTCAGAAAATGTTTGTCCTCAACAATATGAATTAAAACCTATGCTGAAATTATATTCATCAATTTTCTCTGTTATTTGTAGCTGAATATAAGGACTGAAACGTCTGAATAATTATTGTCCTGTAATTGTGAAGAAAAAAAGGCCAAATAGAAGTGAATTAATTGAGTTAAAAGTTTATGCTGTTGCTGTTACTGTATCGATAGAATATTCATATGCATTGCAAATCGTGGTAAGCGTATAACATTTTGGACTACTATTATATTTTGTAACCTTTTAAAGAAAGTCTTTTCAGACATAATATGTGAAGGCGTTGGGCAAGAAGCAGCAGTATTACCAAACGACAGAGCAACTATACCCAAAACGATCGCCTCAACTTCCAAAAAYCATAGGCTATTTTTCAGCGATGACTGTAAGAATAAAAGATATAAAATAAATAACCGAGAAGGCGCAGATCATTCTAACGGYTTAGGTAAAGAGCCAGAGAAAAACGTTCTGATTTTGTGCGTGCTTCTTTCTCCCGAAATCTTTGACCCACTCTTTTTTAGTCCTGCAAGCGTAAATCTTCGGCGTGGGGATAATTAAGCTGTCCTCCCACCTCAATGCGAACTAGCAGAAGACAAAACCGAGGTTTTATCTTCCCTTTAAATGAACATTTTAAAAAAAATGCGTGTCCCACCTCTCATCGCATCCCAGCACAGAGCCTCTCAGACTAACTCCCCCTTCCCCCCTCCCTTTTTTTAAGCTCGCGTAATTTACCCTCGCTGGGGGGGGGGGGATAGATGTAACCTATAAAATCGGCAAAATAGCCATAATTAACTCTATATTTTATGCCCGGGGATGACTCGCGCTCGGCAGCCAGCGCCGCGATCGCTGCCGCTAATGAAATCAAGGTGTTGCGCGGAGCCCCGCGGCGGGGGGGGGGGGCAGCTGGGGCATAAAATAAAAATAAAGAAATAAATAAAATAAAAGCTGAGGGAGGAGGGAAGAGAGGCAGCTAAAGAAAAGGGAAAGAAAAGAAAGAAAGAGGCAATCCGACTTCCTCCCATTCACCGCCGAGCTCTGAAGTTCTACACGGAGAAAGCCCCACCATCCAGCCGGTTTACTAGCAATAAAAGAGGCAAAATGGGGTTGCTTTTGAAAAACACTATTGTTTCAAATTCCGAGACTAAACAATTGGTCATTCTGCTCTGGAGGGGGAAGGCCAGAGCTGTAAACCGATAAAGAGCTTCCCAAGCCCAGACGTCTCGCCAGAACTTCGAGTGTGCGAGCGTGGGGGTGCCTGTGTGTGTGTGTGTATGTGTGTGTGTGTGTGTTGTTGTTGTTGTTGTGTGCATGGTTCAGCGTTCTGGCAGCCTGGAATTGCTTTAAAGGGAAGGGAAAAAAAAAAAAAAAAAAAGAAGAAGAAGAACAAAGGGAATCATCCAGAGCGCTGGATTTTCACGGCATCTGCAAGAGAAGAATAAATTAGCAAAAGTCCCTCCCCACCTTTTCTCTCTCTCTCTTTCTCCCCCCTCCCAATTTATTAAGCCCCCCCATTTAAAAAAGGAGAGGGGACTTTGTATGTGACTGAAGCAGAAACGAGCATTTACACGTTGGGTTTCCCCACATTCCCAAGTCGTTGTAGTAATTTAGGAGTTCCTGAAAGTTTTCTTGCACTGTTTGCTTTACAGCCGTTTAGTTCCTTAACCTTCAGAAATTTATACCCTATAAAGTTTTATAGCGGTCATATTCTTTTATTGCAGCACACTGCACTGAATTTTCCTTTTTTTTTTATGACAAGTTACTTCCCTTCCTCTCTCTTTCCTCAGTAAGCTCCAAATATCTTTCTTCTTCTTTTGTTTTCTTTTCAGAGCTACTCCAAAGAAGGGATTTTTTTTAAAAGAAGTGAAATATTGCCCTTTAGAGCGCCCATTATGTTAAAAATTAGTGGAAAGAGACTCTTGGTTATATTTCTCACTACCTGCTTCCTGCAGGGTTGAGCAGGTCTTAGGATTTGTTTGTTTTTTAAATATATAGACAGAAACACTTTCCAAGCACTTGTATTTCTTCATGAGCAATAAAATGTCAAACGAATTTAGAGACAGAATTATAGTAACTGCTCATTGAGCTCTTAGAAAAAGGAACCGCGTGTCAAATATGAGGTGATGCCAAGCAGGGAAAGCGGAGTGGGGTTTCTTTTTGTTTGTTTTAGTTTTCCCTTTTTTKGGGGGGGCAAAGTTATCCTTGGGTAGTAGGGGTATAAACAGAAGAAAGTAAAATAAAGTGAGTTCACTCTACTTCTTTCATTGTGGTCCCCAAAGGCTGATGCGAGAATGCAAAGCTTAAACTCTCAAAACCAACCAACTAAACAAGCAAACATCAGTAAACATAACCAGAGATTAACGATCTCTCTCTTTTTTTTTTTTTTTTTTTTTTTTTTTTTGATGATGATTTAGAAACGCAGCAAGTTTGCATGGGACCAAGTAAGCACTGTGCTACACTGGAGAAGAATTATTTTCATTTATCTCTGGACTTTCTTTTAAGCTAAGCAAAAATTGATTCTTATAATACACTTAACGAGCCACTAAAGAACGCAGGAAAACACAATGAAAATATTTCTAAAATTTTAGATGAAGCAGTATAACACAATGACATATAGATACTGTTGTTCTAAAATCGATTTTTATTCTGGAGCATTAAACATCTCTGGAAAATACACCCGGGCTGAAGCTACAGAAGGCAGTTGTTTCAACATTTTTAAAGCAAGAATATTTCCTTAAAAAAAATGAACTAACATTTTAAATTCTATTTTAAAAGAACCATATCCTGTTGTCTTAAAAATATCTGCTCTTTACCACAATTCTAAGGAAAGTGAAAAACATTTCTAAATTCTAGTGGCCGAAAGGCTGAATACATCAATTAAGTCATGGGTACGGTTTTGAAAAATATAGTAGTATTTATGCAAGTCCATACGCAGTTCGAGAAATGGGGAGTACATTAATTCAGCGTAAAACAGACGTGAGATTCATCCATCCTTCATTAAGTGAGAAGAATCCAACAAAATTGAAAAATAGGCTGCCTAGCTTAAATGGGTCTAAATCATCTTTTTTCTACTCACTTATATATATATATACACATACACGTGTGTATATATATATATATATGTATGCATATGTATATATATAAATCTGGGTTTAGGGAACCGATCCTGCCTCCACAACTTTTTTCTCCCGCTCGAAATGTCTCCAGAACAGCTTTTCTTAATTTAGTTCCGAAGAAGGAGATTAGTTTTTCTGACACAGAGTGAAGTTTGGTTACACTTAACTCACACTGGCAACCGAATAGTTAAATTTTAAAGCCCCCGAGGAGCTATTTCATGATGGAAAGTTTTACATGAGAAAGTCTAGGCATAAAAAAACAACAAAAAAAAACTTTTTGAGAAATGGGCTTAAACACCTAAGGTCTGGTTTCTGGTCGAGATTTCCTTTCCCCCCCCCCAAAGGAACTGAAGTGGTGCAAATTTTCAGTGTGCATCAAGGCGCAGCTACTTGATTCTTATCTCTGGATCATGGGGGAAGGAAAAAAAAAGAAAAAGAAAAAAAAAAAAAGAAAGAAAGAAAGAACACTTTCCCAAAACGCAAATCTGCCTATCACTTCTTGCAGAGCAATCTCTGCTCAGCAGATAAAAGTGATCTAACAAAAATCTCACGCTGAGTATACCCAGGTTAGTCGCTTATGAAATTAGATTTGCACCGGTTCATTCACACATACATTAGAAATTTCTTTTCTCCTTTTCTCCCCCACCCTATGAAAACAAGCCACCTTACACTCGTGTTGTTCCTAGAAAGACTCTTGGCAGCTAATACACAAATGTGCACACGAAGAAAAAGAGAGAGGTTTATTTCGATATTTTCCATCAACTAACAACTGCAGAACTCCTCGTATACTTAAAAGCCACATCAGAAACAGAAAAACAAGCTTCAACATTCACAGAAACACAACCACAAGCACATTTTACAATACCCACCATATAATCAACTGATACTAACCCCCCCGTCCACCCACTCCCTCCCCCCTTCCCAAAACAAAGTTAAGTCTTACAGAGATAAAGGAAAAAACAGCCCTGCCCGGGCCGTTTCGAGAAACCTCCGGCAGATCTGTCAGATGAGAAATCAGCTCCGGCCAGCCTGACACGAGATCGCTTTTGCAAACCATCGGGATACGTGTTCGTTACAGGAGATGCTCCGCGGGGCCGGGGGCCCGGTGCCACTCGCGGCCGCGGCCCGRGGCGCTGCGCCCCGGCGGCACCGGGCACCGGCTACCGCCCGGCCCGGAGCTCGGTTCTAACGGAGCCGGCGAAAAACGCTCCGGGATTAAGCGTCGCAGCGAACAGGAGGGAAGGAAATACGCACACGCTATGGTTGGCACTTTATCTCTGCAACAGTCTACTGCTTTTAGGAAAAGTCAATTCACAATAAATTATAAATATGCTAGCACTAAGAACACAACCTTCCCGTCCCTTGTAGCTCTACTAAGGTAGTTTTTTTTTAACTAGAAAATCTCATTCTTTCCCTCCTCTAAAAGTTAGGAATAAGTTGGCAGGGGTTCTTCCGCCCCCTTTTCTCCTAAATAATTTACAATGCGGCTCTGAGAGTGCCCCCCACACACTCTCTCATCTCCCTCCCCGTCTTTTCTCCTCTTCCAAGTGACCCAGTATAAAACTACCAGATGAGGAGGCTTGCCTGTAAAGATCCTACTAAACTTTCAGACCAAAGTCACGTATCTGCCATGGCACGATTAAAATAATAATAAAAAACCTCGAATAATAAAACAAAGAAAAATCATAAAGAAACCCAGCGCAGTTTGGAGTGGGGCTCTCATTAATCGACTATCCCGGTATAAAGTTGGTGAATGGAAAATGATTTGTTGAGTGCAATTACATGCAAGTCTTACGAATGTGTCTGTCTTGCAGTAGTTTAATTAAACCGTCTGGTTCCTTGGCCACCTCAAAGTGTGTGTGTGTGTGYGTGTGCGTGTGCGTGTGTGTGTGCGCGCCGGGTGCTGCGTGTTATAGAGAATCATTGTCCTTACGTGGATAAAGAGAAACAGCGTGGTTTGTTGGGGGCTTGGGCCAGAGCTGTTTGTGGCCAGTTTTGTTTGCCGTCTTGCCTTCCATGGAGAACATGCAAGCAGACAGAGCTGCTGCTCAGGCAGGAATCTGTGTCTATGTTGCACTGCAGGGAGAAGAAAAGAGAAAAAAATAGAGAGGGAGCACAAGAGTATAGAAACAAAACCCAGCGTGTGTCCCCAAAAAGGAGCTGCAGTTTTGGCTAAGTTGCCTCCTACGTGGCAACGCTAAGAAGAAAAAAAGAATAATAATCAATATCTTGCATGCAAAGGTGGAAGCGGGAAGGTTTTCCCGTGGCGCTGCTGTTTGTCAGCACTGCGGTCGGATGCGCTGCCCGGGGCGGGGGGAAATGCTGCTTTTCGGGGTTTCATTCCTTGCCCTGTTCCTTGTTCATTTTCTTCATTTTCATCCTTCGGTTCTGAAACCAGATTTTGACTTGTCTTTCACTCAGGTTGAGGAGTCTGGCCACTTCATGTCTACGGTCCCTCGTCAGGTACATATTGAATAAAAACTCCTTCTCTAGTTCCAGGGTCTGGTATTTCGTGTAAGGGCATCGTTTTTTCCTGGAGGAACGGGCGTGAAGCCAGCTGGCAGCTGGGTTGGCTGAAAGAAAAGCAGCAAGATCAATACGAGGCAGCTTGAGTGTTTCTCAGAAGGTTTTAATCATGCCATCAAATATTAAGATTACACACACGCATATGCACGCCCGGGTGAAAAATGCGAGGTAGCGGCAGAGGCCGTAGGAAAATCCTGCAGGGTGCTGAGAGCGAGCGCGCCCCGCGCAGATGGGGGGCCCCGATCCCCCCGCGCCGCAGCCCCGGCCCCCGCGAGGCCCCCGGGGCAGGCAGGGAGCCCCCGCGTGTCCGCGTGCCGCCCGTGGGCGCCCGCGGGCCTGCGCGCCCCCACGTGCGCGCGCACGTGGCCACGGCGCCCCCAGCACCGCTCCCCGCCGCGCCGCGGGCAGGATGGAGCCCACACGCCTGCACTTGCACAGCCGCACCGCGCCTGTCACGCACACCGCAGAGCGAGAAAGCAACGCAAAATCACACATATATTTTCAGGAGTCTTTTCCCACGTGTCTGCAGCTGCAGCCCTATAGACACAGGGTTCAGGAGAAGCAGACAGCGAGGAGGTCTGGACAAGCCTTTCATAAATCCTGCCTATTTTTGCTAGAAACGGTCTGGATACAATAAACATCCTCCGAGGGCCGGCCGGGCTCTCCTCCCCGGGATCTGCTCAGTGTTAAGCGGAGACTTAGACATGTGCAGCGCGGCTCCAAGCGCGAGTAACGCGGCCAAAAATAAATACCGGGCTGCCCGTCATCCTCGCGCGTGCGAGAACTGCAGTGGGAACCTTTTTCCAAAAGCACATTTCAGGAATTAATCTAATCGGGGGGAGGGGGTGCAAAGTTTTGGGAGCAGAAATGAGGGAAAGGGGACTCACCCGAATGTGAGTCTGTTTTGGGGTAAATGCAAGAGCATTCACGAATCACGTGTAAATATTAGCTGACCGTTGGGGAACCGGGAGGCGGGAAAGAGTAAAACGAAGGGTTATAGGCAGACCACGTATTTCTATTTTATTTCCTTTGCCTCCTCTGAAATGATGACTGAAGCCATAAACTTTTACACCAATTAAATGGACCATTATAAATATATACATACACACGCCCGCGCCACCAGAATGTTTCCTCTACGTAAAATGAAATATATTGAATATTTTTAAAATAATCCGGTTAATCTTCCACTGTAAGTACTGCCTCTTACAAATTTGCACGGCTATTTCCTTAATGTAATTGACTTGATCTAATATGCAGAATTAAATATTAAAGAGGAAGAAGCTGTTAATAATTGATACTGTTAATCCTGCTACCCATCTTTTAATGGCAATGGCGGGCTCTGCTTCATAACAGATTTTTATTTGATTTGATTTGATTTTTTGGTCGTATCTTGGATCGTTAAAATATAAGACATTTTAAATGCGAAAATTGTTTTATCTATTCACTCTATACAAATCCCTAAACAGGAATGCGAATGAAAAAAGGTTCTGGCACATCTTTTCTTKAAAATCTAGCAAATAAATTAACAGATCCCAGTGCCATACCCAGTGCAGAGATTCATTATTGTGAAATATTTGCAAAAATTGAAAGAGTCAGGGAAACTGGTGGGAGTACTTTCTGCAAAACAGCTCCGTCTTCCAGCCCTGGCAGGCTCTCAACATCAGCCCAAATTAAACTATTATTTAAAACAAAATATGCGTCGTAACCACATGCCATAGAAACCACACAGCATCCTCTTAGCGCGGGTCCCTGCACTCACTTATAACTTAATAACATTTTCTTGGACAAGATTTTTATATATTCAATTTCAGGGACATTGAACACAGAGYCTGGATATTTAATTCTCTCAAATCATTCACCTCACGGTTGCAGTTTGTTCTGGATCTCTGCCCAGTACAATAGAATAGGACTTTCTTTTTGTGTGTGTGTGTATGAGTGTGTGTGTGTGTGCGTGTGTGCGTGTGTGTGTGTGTGCATGGTGCAAGTTAAATGATAGGAAAAAAATGTCACCACAACATCCTGGACACGGAGGGGAGGGAATCATGAGGGACGAGAATATGCTTTATTTTTAATCATATGGTTGCAATCGCAATCTCTGTTGCTGTTGCACATTGGGAAAAAAATAAAGTTAATTCAAGAGGAAAAAAGAATTACTGAGTCATTACACTCTGCACAGCCTCTGCAGAGTTATACCCGCGGCGGGGGCTGTTCCTCTGCCTGTTCCAGGCAGTCACTTTGGAAAACTTGAATATTCACTGCAAAATATTTACCGTGGCCGTGAAGCCAAGTTTATATCTCTCGCCTCCTGCACAGACTTTGGCTCCGTTTTGCGTTTCACTTGGAAGCCAGGTACCAATCGAATCGGCACAAGGTTAAGATACTTATTCTTTTGTTACTCTAATTCCCTTGCATTATTAATAATATTATTAATAATACTAATGATATTAAAATATTTTCAAGATGATTTTTTTAATTTTTTCGGGGAAAAAAAAAACAAGCTAGGACAAGAAAAAAGGCTCATGATGCCGTTGAACTGTTCGCCAATCTGGCTACATTACAAATAAAGACTTAATTACGTTGGAAGCAACCTGCCCTCTTTCTTTTTGCTAGGAGGGAGCGTGGCTTTGAAATATTAATACCCTGAACTGTTGCATTTAATAAACAAAGAGTTAAAAACCCAAACAAACAAACAAAACAAAACAAAGCAAAACAAAAAAAGCCTGAGACAACGTGACAAGAGGAGCGAGTGAGGTTGCCCGGCGCCCTGCATTTCTCGAGGTAAATTAGAGCAACGGGCACGGAAAAGACATTGCAGCTGTTTACTTCCCCCGCCATGTGAACTTTTCCTTCTTAATTTTTGCTCTTTTTCCCCCCTTCTTCTCCTCCGATCGCCGCCCTCCATCCCCGTTTCCCTACCTTTTTCCCCGATATTTATTCGCTCCCCCCTTTTCTTCCCCAGCCCACTACCACCCGTACAGATTTACTCGCGCTTACAAAAGTGGTCTCTGCTGCCGGAGTCAGCTCTCTGTAGGAAAGAGGATGACTTGCTCCAGCTTTTGTCCGCTCTGGACTCTGTTTTGCTCAGAGACGACGCTCATTTTTATTTTTATTTTTATTTTTATTTTTCAGCAGAGACAATGCCACCCGGCTCCCCTCCCCACCTCTTCCCCTTAGGTTGGCATCAGGAATCTGAGAGTTTTCTTCAAGCCCTGATTTTAAACTTTACGCAGCATTGTCCCCTTTTATTGCACCTCCTCCAGCTTTTATACTGTTTACTTCCTCACTTTTATAACTTACTTTGATCTGTCCTGTCTTTGTCTTCGCTTCCTTCACAAACTTTATTGTCCTCGAAGCTGGGCCTTTGATTGGAAACGATCCCTTCCCTTGCAGCAGAAGTTTCTAAATTGTACTCCTGTGTGCCCTGTTTATGGACATCCCCGGGACGGCCCAGCAGCGGCTCTGCTTTAACGGATCCCTGCCCGGGGAGGCTCTCTGCTCTGGGCACGGGCTCCAGCCAGCTCCGTAGATACCTGCTATCAGATGGGACGCTTTGATGTTGAATATATGGATGGTAGACGGCAGGAAGGGTACCAGATGAATGTGGATTCAAAGGAGTCCAGGAGGCGCTGAAAACTGGAGGTTTTGGCTGAAAACTACAGGAGGGGAATTCTAGATGCTCATTATGCCCAGCTTGCCTGGAACTTGTATATTGCCCAGATGAAAATTTAGCTGAAGGCGAGTCTTCACTTTCATGACTTATAATAGAGTCGACATAATAATTGCTAAGAGTTCCAGAAATGGACATTCTCAGACATCATACAAAGCACGGTTCAATGAAGGGAAAAAAATATATAGGACAGATCTAGATTTGTACTCGACCCCCTTCTCCAACTTCCTAGCCAACAAAGTACAGTTGGGCTGCTGTGTTGTGAGCTCCCAGCAAAATGATTGGTCAAACTTTTTTCGTGTGCCTGATAAAGCGTCAGGCGCGGCGTAAATCAATCGCCGCCGAGGGGGCTGCGCTGCGCTGTCATCCGCCCTTGCATTCCATATCAAGGATGGATTGTTTTATGTTTATGCAATGTTGCAAAACGTCAGGAGTTTAGCAAAGCCACGAAACGGCCAGAGCTGTGGCTAATATCCCTTCGTAGGTTTGCCCCTGAAACATTGGGTGGGGGGTCGGGGGGTGGATTTTTTTTTTTTTTTTTTTTTTACGCGAGATGCTGATGCATTCTCTTTAATAACCATCATGAGGGAATAGAGATAAAAGCTATTCTGTGCCACTCGGGCTCCAGAGTACGATAGCGAAAAGCCACAGAATAAGTACAGTCCAATCCCCCCACCCCCCGCAATGATCTTACATACATAAATATGTGTATGTGCATTACACGCACAGAGATGCAAATGCACAGATGTATGCATTTTTACAAAGGAAAAGATGGACCAAGGTAGGAAGGATGATGAGAGCGCGTTATAAATAATTAACCCACGAGGGTGGGAAAACGAATGGTTAACATGGTAAAATAATGCGGTTGAATATGAAATTTAAAAGGTCAGTGAGATGTACGTGACGTTACAACTTTGACCAGCAAGCTGCCGAACGATCATCTCCTACATACATTTAAATCCTACTTTTAAATATGATTATAAATATATAYGTATATAAAATATATATTTTATATATGTGAATATATGTCCACATGTTTCACGGTATAATCTCAGGACTGCATTTCTTGAGCTAAAATAGTTTAACACATTGCTGAAATCAGAAGCCTTCATTTAACTTTACAAGGCTAGTAAAATACAGTGCGCCACTGATCCTGCTTTGTTACAGAATGCCTTAAACTTGTGACGGTTAAATAGTTTAATAAAACTTACATTAGCTTTGTTTGATTTTTATGGCCTTGAATTTATTGCCTGTGGAAAAGAAAGGGGGCAAAAAAAGGAATCCTTCGCATTTTCCCTTCCCGTGCCACCCCCCCCCCTCCGCACACACCTCCACGTAGCTGCATGGATGTGCTGCGTTATGCCTGCCAAACACCCCCCGCGCTTGCATTTTAAGTGTCATTTTTTAAGAAAAAAAAAACGGAAAGATTTCGGGTTCTTCACTAGCCCCGAAGCCGGTGATTGACACGAGGTTGTAGCTAGACACAGCTCCGAGCTAGTCTGAAGCAGGGTAACAGGGTCAGTTTGACCAAGTTATTATGACAAATGCGTTTACTGCGAGATGGTCCGACGGCGTCGTAAATGTTGGTTAAGGAAAGGGTGCACACTATGATTACGGCAAAAGTGTTTCTCTGGACTTCAGCTGTAACAGTCTGGATCAATTTGCCTCCTTTAATCTATTACCCCTCCGCCCTTCTTCCTCTCGCCCCAACACAGAAGGATATTTAAAGTGAAGGGCAAATAGATTTCTAACAACGATAAATCATCGCGAATCCTTCCTGAAGTGTTTAGGGGTGTAAGTTCATATTAACAGACTAATAATAAAATTGGAGGGGTGCTAATAGCCACCCGAAATTAAGGAAAACTATATTTCGCATTTCCCTGTGTCTGTATGATCCGTACAGACCAGCGGGTGCGGGTGTCTACATGACTCCATATGTCCGTGTCTACACAAAACGTATGTGTGAAATGGCTATCAGARGTGTTTTACAGACACTGGCAGATTATAAAGGCGCTTAAAAAAACAGACTCGAAGARTTAAATTTTCCATTATCCCTATAAGCGGTGCCTGTATATGAGCAGCTGACCTGCGCTSTGCTAGAGGGACACGGTCCCCATGTCCAGAACCAGAGCGCGGCTGGAAGAGGCGCTATTAGGAAGCTGTCCATTTTCATTTAAAAATATCGAGAGGGTAGGGATGACGGGCAAGACGAGTAGGGGCKTACTGCTGAAGGTTAGATTTATTTTTAATTTTTAAATCGATCAATGTGGCAACAGCCCCCAACCAGTGCAAAACCTTCCCTGCTTGAAAAGCAGATTCATTCTCCAGGCTCCAGCCAAGGTGAGGGTTGAGGACTGGTTGGTAAGCCCTTCACAGCCTCTGGGCTAAGATCTTGCAAAGACTACCGTGAGTAAATGTGACCCAGGTGAGTACTCCCCACCGACTCGCAAAATCTCCTCTCCTTTCCGCGGGGTAAATCCAAAGTAACTCCACTTCATCCCTTTGGCATTTAAACTGGGGAAAGCAGAGAAATCCGTGCCATTGCGTAGCGTGGGGTAGGATTGCTGCTCCTTTACAGTGTGCATCACACACAAAAAGAGAGTTGTGTGAAACGACGGGGGCAATTCCGGCTTTTCCAACTTTCCTAATTTCTACCCCCCCCTTTTTTTTTAACTTCCTTAAGAGTTGGGAGGTTTTGAAATGAAAAGACCCTGTGTCATCAGACAAGAAATATGAGCTGGCTGCTCACGTTGTCATATTTCTCGGCTTTATTGCCTTTCAGAAATGATTTTTAAAAATCAGCCTATTTCGCAACAGATTTGGAGGGACTCTGCAAATGTTATGAGAGCCTGGAAAAGGAAAGGGCTGATTTAAGTGTGTTGTGTAGATTAAACTCGCCTGGCTCGTGGAAATGTGTTTATACAACTGATGGATAAACAGCCGTGTTGGTAGCAGGGTGTTGAATAAGTATAGATGAAATTATTGAACGTTAATTGAAGCAAAACACCTGTTCTCTGTTTGCTAGATAAATTGGCCATGTCTTACCTGTAATAAATATATTCTTGGAAAAAATCCTGGTGTGCCTCCTATAAATAATGATGAACTATGTCAGCATGTGAGTATATAATTTTCTGTAGTATATAAATTCAAACCAAGAAGACTCTTAAGAGTGTGACTATGAGACAGAATCCAAGGGTTTTAAGATCCCTAGTGGATGGAAACCTCACAAGAAGATCTGCAAAATCCATTTACTTTTGCTCCTCTGGAGGTTTCCGTTTGTTCAGTAGTTTATTTTTTATATCTATCCCCATAGCTCATCTCTTTGTAGCCTTTTCTGAGAGGGGCTTAAGGGTAGCTACAGCTTCGTCTCAGATCTGCCCTCTTGGAGAGATCAAATCGTGTGGTGCTGTCTGATTCAGTTGACATTGCATAGACATTTATATTTTAAAGCCCCAAATCGCATCCACCAGAAATCGCATGAAAAGCTCATTTGTTTGCAAAAAAATTGGAGAAGGAAAAGTCAAGGAGAAAGTGACCTCAGACTAGAATATAAAAGTTGTGGGGATGAATCTTTGAGATAAAGGAGACAGGATGTGCAAGCTTTACTCGGTTCRCATACTGGCAGGATTAATTTTAGATATGTGATTGTGTGACTTAGTTAAGGGAAGTGGAACTGGGAATACTTATTGAAAAAAAAAGTCCGAAGTGGAAACTTTTCCTGCTTTCAGAGATAGTGCCAAAGGTTTTAAATGTATTTGGCTGTGAGGAAAAAATTAGAGTATTCTCAGTTTGCCATGGAAAGCCAGAGGTTTCTGAACGCAGTTATTTTTTATAAATAATCTTTATTGTCTGTAGAAAGAAGAAATATTTTCCAAATAGTGCTTCCCTTTGAAATACATAACTACTAAATTGTATTCTGAATAAACAGCTTCTGGGGTTGGCATTTCTATGATGAAAACAATCAAATATAGAAGACTTCAAAATATGCAGATTTTAGGTCTGTGCAATTGCCTCCTTTTAGTGATTTATAAGGTCTGGCATAAGGAAAAAAAGTAGATGATCCTTTTCTTGCCGGAAACATGTTTAACAACTTTTTTTTTTAAAGACGGTTGTTATCATTGATTAGAACCGGCACCTTCTTCCAGATGATTTCGCTTCTTTATCACTGATACGGAGAAGGTGGAGGAGGCTGAGGATGCAGAGCTCTCCTGCACTGCTGACACCGACAGTGCTGGACTGGGGGATTTCTACCAAATCTCTACACCGAGGCCAACATGGCGCCTTGGTATACCATGCATTACTTAACACATATTCACTGGGTCCTTCAATTTAGGTTTAAAGCAGATAAGGGTAAGACAGAGAGGATAAAAGCTGAGAGTGAACTTCATGGCTATGGCGAGTCTGGAGACCAGACTCTAAGATAACCCAGCCTTCAAAGGGCTGAGCATTTATTTTAGGTTATGTAAAACAGTCTGAAATAATAACAATGATAGTAATAATAGTGCTAGTAATAACAACAACACGCGAATAACTTATTTGTTAAGAGCCAGGAAACAGAAATACAAACTCAGCATAAAGCAAACATAACGTATGAATGATACATTTACGCATGTCTAAGAGGTTATGAAAGAAACTTCAGTCACGAACCCCTCCAAACGCACGAGAGCGCAACAAAAAAATCCCTCCTGAAGAGTAAAACCTTTAAAAAACGTGAAATAAGTTTCTGTAGCCTGAAAGCAGAAGGATCTACCTTTGCCATTTCCTGTGCTAGCTCTCAGTTTGAATGCTGCCGTCTGTTAAAAATCCGTAAGTGGTGAGGAGGGAGGAGGAGAGGGGGGGAATTCCTTGTCTGAAGAGAAGCAAAAACAAGTTACACATGTGGGCAATTTTCCAAGAACCGAAAGTATACTCTGGCTAAAAAACACAATTCCAAATGAGGTTTGTAATCTCAGCAGTTAATAAAGCATTTAGATCCCCTGTAAAGTAAAAGCGTATGTGCATTTGAAAAGGGAAGCTGAGGGAGAGAAAGTTGAAATAAAGTTTGATTGTTATTCGGAACCCACATTCTGGCTACTAGACTAATTCCCTCCTCGCCTCCCTCCTTGAAATAATATTAAACTTCCATTAAATAGCTGGGCGCCTGGCTCGCTCCTGCTTCCGCAGCTTTTTACGCCCGGGGAGCGGCTCTGCTTCTGCCACCGCTGCTGCTTCCCCGCCTCGAGCCCAGGATCTGCTTTGGGGTCACCACGATATAACTCCAACCCCCCCACCCCCAAAACGTCGTCCAAATCGCATTAGTATGGCAGGAAAGGAAGTAACAAGCCATGATGGTGAGAAATCTGTCGCTCGCACTCAAGGCAGGGAAAGAGGGTGGGAAAATAAAAGTACAGGTATGAGAAGTAAGTTATGATCTAATCGTTTAAATTAAATCCGTACGTGGGACCTGGTAAAATAAAAAGCGGGTGTTTCTTTCAGATAGGCTCTTTTATAACTATTTGCCCGTAATTAAGACTCATCCTGAGTCGGGATAACAGACAGGCTGGGTGTCTGCAGAATAGGAACTTGAGGGATATTTGTTGAATTAACCAGAGTTGCTCGTCTTCTGCACTGGGGAAGGAGAAAGCGCAGAAATGTGCAGCATGTTGCAGAAGAAGCAATTATTATGCGGATGATTTTTAGCCATCCCCACACAGCTCCTTCTCCAGGTAAGGTCACTCTTATATTTCTAATTTGGAAGGAAGAGAAATAAACAGCTGGCGAGGCAAGCCTGGCGGGGCAGCCGAGCTTGCGGGACAAGTGGGACCCTGCCTACCGCACCCTCCTTCCCCCGCTTCTCCTTTCCCCAGATCCGTTGGAAATTAGTCCCAATTTCTCGTTTTCAGGCAGCAATATAGATGCTTCCTCCCACTCTCACACCCCCGGGCCTGATCCTGATCTTTTCCAGTACTATATCTCCATCCTCCTCCTTAGACCTTGCTTCCTCTATTCACGTGGGGAGGAGGGAGATCAAAATCAGAAGCCCAGACATTTACAAGGCAGGTTAGTGGTTGCCTATGGGGACATTATTACCGAAGAGTTTATGATTAACTTTCCCAGATTGTCCTTTTCCGTTTAAAGGCTTTGAGTTAGGGCACAAGTAGCACGTTGTTTCTAAAGAAGCAGTCGCAGAACTTGTGACTTAAGCAGAAAACTCCAAGCTATTTTACGCTATTTGACTTCCTCTCCCCTCCCCTTGGAACGGCTGTTTGTTTAATAGGCAAGATAGGCAATGTGCTTGCAACAATTACCAGTTTCAGGAATAAAGCACACACCAGGTTAAAGACCATACGAGATTTTTGTTTGTTTGTTTTCGTTTTGTTTTAACATTCCGTCTCAAGAAAAAACACCAAATTCCCAGTAATCCCTCGGCCACAAAGAGTAGGAGCAGATGATATTCTAGACCCTGGATATCATATTAGACTTTAATTCTTCAAACAGTGGAGTGAGCAATTGCAGGCTTATTTAATAGTGGCCTCGACCATGGGAAACTTACTTTTATGGGTATTTGAAACAGCAAGGCAAGGAAAATTGCTTCCATGAGCTGACGCCCTTACCAACACACACATACAACTCTGCGAGGCTCCTATTTGTGGACATATATATATATATATATATATGTACATGCAAAATGTGTGGACTTCATTCAAGTACCCACACACTAACACGGAGGGCTCTGTTTATGCTCCCTCTTTCTCGTGCGCACTTTTATAGGTTAAAAATAAATCTGCATATTGCAACATGCAACACGTTGCGKTGCGGAGGAAGGATGTGGCTAAAAATGATTGTGAACATTTCTGACACCATTTCTAAAAACTTACGTTTAGTGAACTTCGCAGTCATRGCGCTTGCCTAGGTTTATTTTAAACGTTTTTTCGGTCTCGGTGATGAACKTACAGCTCACTCCTGAAACGCCCAGCAGGGATCCGCGCCAGCGCAGCTACACGCGGGTGCCCGCGTACAGATCCGGGCTTTGATTTAGCGGTCACTAATGACATGTTCGCTTTTTTTGTACGAGACAGAGGAGCTTCTCAGTGACTAAACAGGATGTTGAATCCGGTGTCCAACAAGTCTACTGCTAGGTCGGGTTTATTTTATATCTCCAGAAAAAACGCCGAGACCCGCTCGCCCACCGCGATTCCTGCAGGATAGTAGCAGCGCAAGAACAAACGTGAAGGACTGTGTATTTCGGCGCAGGGCTTTTAATACACATATTTTATCAACTGGAACAACTAAGCTCGCCAACTGGGCATAGTGCTGCTGTGTTCCCTGAAATCACAATTTGCCCTTTACGTCTAGGTGTAGATCACAGCCTCTAAATTAAGAGACTTGAATTTCTTTACAGTCGTGCRCTTAGCTATACGTAAGTGTGTTTGGGCGACCCTCAAGCTCGACGGCGCGTCCCCCGCGGTTTGGTAAGGCCGGACGCCGGCGCGCCTGGCGGGAGCGGGATTTTAACCTCCGGGAGCGCCGCAGCCTAATTAGACCTTTAATAAGCTCTTGATGATTTGGGGCGTGACTGTGTTGTTTTACAAAAAGGTCCCCGAAACGGGAATTTAAACAAAGAAACCAGACCCCCGCC
>NW_028186506.1:114298-117825 GCF_003343005.1 Rhea americana | reverse complement strand
GGGGCCGGGCCGGGGCCGGGGCCGCCCCCTCCCCATCCTTTGCCGGGGCAGCTGCCCGCAGCAAACGCACCGAGGAGGATAACTGGAGTAAATCAGGTAGTTTGATGTTCTTGTGTTTAAAATTAAAAGCCCAACAACATGAAACTACCTAATTCACAGAGCAGTTCTAGTTCACTCTTGGGTCAAAGGCTAAAATTGCCAAGAAAGGCGCCTGGGCGGCCATTTTGTTTGACATCATCTGCAATCTGAACTTTTATAATAGAAAACAGTTGCTAGGAAACAAAAGCAACAAAAGGAGCTTTTCAAAGACGAAATAAAACCCCTACGATTTCACGAAATAACTATTCAAATGATTTCCTATGTACAGTGTCTAGAGCGGATCCCTCCTGCAGGACTTTACAAATAGTTTACAAATAGACCAGAGGAAACAGTAAAATGCTATTGACTTTGAGAAAGAAGCGATTATCGCAGCTATAAAAAAGAGCAAAAATTCCTAAAGTTCTTCCCCTCCTCCTCTGGAAAGCTAATTTAAAGGATCATTTCCGATATGAAGCTGTTTCATCAAGACTTCATATTAAAATATTATTAAAAGGGATGGGGTTTTTTTTGTATAAAAACGCTGGCTTTTGGTAACTTTCMGTAGAGAATAAAATAAAGGCAAATCAGTGAGTTTCAACGAAAAAAAAACAGTTAATTCATATTCTCCTTGCCGAAAAGGAAGTATAACGTGATGCATTAAAAAAAAAAACTCAAGAACATACAAATCAGTTTAACAAGAGAAAAAAGCATCGTTACAACTGTTATATAGAYGTAAATAGCAACACAGAGAAACTTATTGTGTTCTTTCCTCCCTCCAACACACCACGCACTGGAAGAGCATGTTATAAAATAATAACTTGGTCGTGATAAAAGGGAGAATTAAAGGCGAGGAGAGAGGGCAGGAGGAAGACAGGCCCCGGGGAGGGGGGTTTTTGCTAGGCTCCGAGGAACTTCCGCAGGGCAAGTTTTGCAGAGAGAGCTCTGCTCAGGCAAAAATTCACATTTTGCAAAAATGGACCATACATCCCCCGCCCAGCAGCGTCAGACCCCTTCTCAACGCAAACATTTTAAAAATAAAAAATGTATAGCCATATGTGTATATACAATATACATTTTTTTATAAAAATATAAAATATCTTACCTGTAAGCTCTTTTTTTTCCTCAGCTGGATTAAGTAACTGAACTGGGTGCGCAAAAGCAATCAATACAGGCTCGAGAGACAATAGGCAAAGATAGCCCCGTCCCAAAAGGGCAAGTTTAGTGGAGTTTAAAAGTTCATTGAAGAAACAAATTCTCCGAGTTCAAGAGATGCATGGAGGAGCCAGAAACTTGACTATAACTTAGCTTCATTTCGTTTGAAAAGCCTTTAAAAGCCTGGATGGGACGGTATATAAATCTATTGTGCCGGAAATACAATAAAATTTAGCCATGTTGTTGAACTTCAAACAGTTTACACCACATCAGGCGGGGAGCAGAAAGACAGGGCGGAATTAGAAAACAAACAAACAAACCCGCAAAGAACAACCACCCTCGGAAAGAACCAAACACAAATTTGAAAGAGAGTAGAAGGGGGGAAAAAGTCTTTTGGATGGGAATATTGAGCAATCTGTTCCTATTTTATASAAGATTAGAGCTCTCTCTAAACGCACGGAGGAAGATAATCTGATAACACTTCTTTGTTTTCAACTATAAATTTAAAATATTATTTGTTTTAATTTCAGAATTAAACATTTCTCGTTTTCTCACTGTCTTGGTACGCAGATACAGCAGGATCACGTTTAGAACAAACTACGAAAGAAAAGTGTCTAACGTTTACTATAAAACTTCAATTGTGTTTACACAACATGTATGGTATATGTGAGCACACATGCATGTGGCACATAGATGTGTGTACACGTGTACCACATTCATAATAAATTCAACTTGTACTGAATATTTTCTTTTCCTAAGAAGAGGATTTTAAAAGCTCACTAGAACTAATATCATACCTTTTTTTTTTTTGCTAATAAATCTGTAAAGCAAAAACCATAGTCAGCTTTGAAYTCGTACTACTAAAAGCTCTTTCAGACAAAATAGGCAGGAACAATATATTTATAAAGGAGCTTTCAYTGATGCAGCTAAAATAAATTAAGCACACCACAGTGCAGATTGAAAACATAAATAAAGAAAACCACTCAAGATAAGTATGATAAAGAAAACTGYATATTCCATTTAATTTCACGATTATGTTTAAAATAAATAACAATTAGCAAAAAGAAAARGAAAGGGGAAAAAAATCCCAAATCTAAGTGGGTAATGTATTAGCTTTAATTCTTGGGTTGGAATAACATTTTAAGGTAATGGGATTTTTCCCCTTCTGACTGTTGCTAAAATTTTTAAAGACATTTTAAATTTAGACGTCAAAGACACGTTAGAGCTCTTAGACAGTAAATGGATCTCTTAGCTGTRAGATAACTTCTACTTGTCAGGGGAATAAGTGCTAAAATAATTAATAGGCGGAATGGGAGGGATTTCAAGTGTTTGCATGAGCATATATCAGTAAATGTATATATGTGTACATATCCATTATAYGCACGCACACTTACAAAATAGACGAATCTATTACAGATCATCCGAGGGAAATGGTACTGAATCTCAAGATCTCATTACGGGTTTCTTTGTGACTTACTTAGATCTTCACAAAGTGGTGTTTTTATTAAAATAYGGTTACAGCAGCTGGTCTGCACAGGTCCCATTCATCAGTATTAGCCTTCGGGAGGGTTTGGTGTCCGTGCCTTCAGAGTGTGCGGATATTGCCAAGCTGAATGCGTTACAAACGGGAGGCGCTTGTCGCGTTTATATGAATAAGATTAAAAAGTTGGCCCTAAACCCTCCTTTTCCCCTCCCTCTCCACCTCGCCATGCCTGGATGTCCCTGGGAAACAGCTCGGCTCCGAGCTTTCTTTCTCTTCTCCCAGCTATCCGTCAGGCCAAAGGACATTAGAGCACCGCACAAAACCCTGCATGGTGATATTTCTTAACAACTCTTTGCAAATATACATAGGAATATGAATATACACACACATGTATACATACATATGTACGTGTATACGTATATACACACACACACACACACATATTACTACGGTAACAAAGAAAAAAGAAAGAAAAAATCCACCTCTCCTCTTTCTGGGATTGCATTTACTCATGAGAGTGTAAAAGCCTAGAACCAAATCGGGTTCAAGGGGGACCCGAGGCGGGACTGCGGCTTCCACACCGGGGAGCGGAGCCGAGCGGCGCGGCGGCTCGGGCGGCCTCGGGGCGGCGCTCGCCGGCCAGGCACCGCCGGCCCCGGCCCCGGCCCCTTCCACCCGCCGGGCAGCCAGCCCGCAGCTTTTGTTTACCCTGCAGCAGCGTTATTGCAGTTTGTGAAGGGAATGGAGGAAAAGGAAAGAAGTCCAGAGAGAAAAGAGAAAGGTTGGGAAAATCGGAATTAAGCTTTCGGCGTTA
>NW_028186506.1:111793-113148 GCF_003343005.1 Rhea americana | reverse complement strand
CGTGTCCCCGCGGCGCGACTGCCCCCATCCCACTCGCACCCACCGCCCGAAAATTTAGCAAGTCGAAACTTCGCAATATCCYGAGGATAAGAGAGGAATCTAGGCTAAAACTGTTCCCTTCGCTGCTGCAAAACTCCAATAAATAGCAGCGAAAGCAGCTAAAAGGGCGAGGGGAGCCCTTTCACAGCTACCAGGGTGCTCATCCTACCTCTCTATTTCCCTGCAGGGCGACCTAGAAGTGCAGACGGCGTGGAGCAGCAAAACGAAAACACACCTCCGTAGCGAGCCAGCACGTAAGCATTTTCCCGAGCACCTGAGTTTCCCCTTCGGGGTGTCCTGAGGTCCCAAAGCTTCGTTTAGAGGCTCGTGTTCGAGTTCAACGGGAGCCCGCGGGGGCTCCGCCGGTGCCCGCTCAGAAACGCGCCGCGGGACCGGSCCCCCCGTGCAGGACCTACAAAAATTAACTGTTTTCCGCAGATGCGGCGAAACTTCGGCAGTAGTCCTAAAAGGATTTTCTTTAATGAGCAATTGGCTATTTTGCCAGAGCGATTAAGGGCTAAACCCTGAAAAATGATTTAGCACCAAGTAGAAAATAGTAAGGAGCGTAAATTACCAAAACATTTCAAACTTACAGACAAGAAGTCGATCTGTACAGCATATTTAACTTTTTCTACATTCTAGTTTCTAATTTCTCGCTTCTCCAAGATCCTTACTGTTCCACGAATTCATATTAGAATTTATTTTTCTCCATATAGCAGCATGCCGGAAAAAACTTTGAAAGTCTTCGTTTCATCCATTTTCAGGAGATTATTTTTTTCCTGTTGCTATATTTCGGGCTATTGTGAACTAGATTTAAAAATTCGCTGGAGTTCTCCTCTGAAAAAATACTAACATTGATAAATATTYTCTGTGAAGGAGTAACACAAATACATTCAGCCCTGTGCGCTCCTTTAAACGAAATACTCCATTTGTCCCTATTCCATCCATTTGTTGGGAAATTCAATTAAGACTGGATAGCTTCAATCGTTTATGTAAGCCCTCTGTCCCGGAGACTTTAATAGGTTTCTTCTCTGGCTTTCAACATTGCTATTAGAAATATATAAAGCAGGGGAGAGACAGGAAATTAAATTTAAATGTACCTCATTATGGAATAACTGTTTTTCTATCTCTCCCATCTCTGCAGACGGAGGCAAGTTTATGCACACGGAGAGAAACACATGGCGACATAAAAGACTGAGTTCCCCCTCAGTAAGTGGACTTGGCAATCCTGTTGAAATGACCTTTTAGTTTCAAGTCTAGGAAACAGCCTTCCTCCCCATTAAAACGGCAGGCTTTAAATAGTCAGCAAAGATTAA
>NW_028186506.1:85858-111708 GCF_003343005.1 Rhea americana | reverse complement strand
GGTTACATTTTAGTAAACTTAGTAGTCTCTAGGAGAGGCAACCGCCCTGCTAATTTGGGGGACTTTTTCGAGAAGTCGTTTCCCCAGTACTGCTTTCCGTGGGTTGTCCGGAGCCGCGGTGCGGCTGCACTGAATTTCCAATCCGTTCCCCGAGTCGATCGTGCAGGTTAGTGATTTTTAGCCAAATAAATAAACGAAAAAATAAGCCAATGATGAAGAGTCGGAACAACATAAAAAAAAAAAAAAAAAAAAAAAAAAAAAAAAAAAAAAAAAAAAAAAAAAAAAAAGGAGAAAAAATAAAAAAAAAAAAAAAAAAAAAAAAAAAAAAAAAAAAGAGAGAGAGCTTCCAACAGAGAAACACGCGAGTGGAGATCTTTGCTTTAAAAGAGAGCTTGAGACTTTAGAAGACCGAGCATGCAGTTATCATGAAAAATAAAGAGGAGGAAGATACACAAGGCTGCTCGCCAGTCCAGAGAGCCACTCTAACAAGGAGTTTTCTACACAGACGTCTGCATCTGATGAGAAGGATGAAATATTCTTGGAAATCTACATATGGGAAATTATAAAGACCAACAGTTACGAAAAATATCTCCCTCCCCGATCTCCCAGCGAGGTCGAAGCCAGCACTAACTTACCTGTGCCTGCCTTCACTCTGTGCCTTTCYTTTTATTTTTTATATTTTTTATTTTTTGGTAAGCAAAGGTTTCCCCTCCCCCTTAAAAAACGCATGGAAAATAAATAAATAAATAACCCCYCCTTTTTTTCACAGAGGGATCCTTCTACCACTTGTTACAACCGAGAAAACCTTCCCCAGTTCCAAGTTATTTTACTTGATTTTTCAGTTCTTTCCTGAGAACTCCTGGTTGTACATTAGTCTGGCYTGAGAGCGAGGATGCTGTAAATTAATTTTTAACTAAAGGGTCATTGTGCTAGTACGGGAGAAGAAAAATACCCTCCCTCCCTCTGCTTAGACGTCTAGACAAAATCACTGTTTTGACGGCAAACTCAAAGCTTTACCTCATCTTCAGCGGTTCCTGATTGTTTGCCTTTACCCGCTATAAAGCTCAAGGAACGGAGTCTAGGTTTTATTTATTTGTTTTTACCCACCTTCGATTTCTTGTGCTGTTTTAGCATCTTTAGACCTGTCTAAAGATGGAGTTTCCTGCAGGAAAAAGCACTTATCTTCTCTTTTATTTTCCCCAGGTCCATAGTCAGGCTGCAGCACAACAGGCACCTCAAAACGCCCCTTTGCAGCGTCTGACCCAGCTGGTGCGGAGCCACCTTCCCGGAGACCGCCCGCCGCAGCCGGGGCAACTAAATCAAGAGGCACCTGGGAACCTGCAGCCTCGGTGGGTAGAGGCGGCTGCAGCGAGCCGCTGCCGCCCCCGCCGAGGTCTGCCCCGGGGCCCCCGCCGGCCGCCTCCAGCTTGGGGACAGCGGGCACCTCGGGCCGGGCTGGCGGCGGCAGCAGCAGGTATTTTCCAGCCTCGCTGCCCAGACGGGGCTCCTCGGCTCTACCCCCGGGGGCACCGGGGCAGGCAGGGCCCCCCGGCGGCGTGCGGCGCCCCGGGAGCCCCCCCCGGGCGGGAGGCGGCAGRAGCCGCCGTCCTGGCTGCAGGCGGCTCATTTCACCCCCGCAAAGGAGGTTGGGGGGGGGAGGGAAGTCCCTTCTCACCTCCCCCCAGTTTGCAATGGGGAGCCTTAAGCAGAAGCGGGGGCGGACGGCGAGGGGGGCCGGAGCGCGGCGGAGGAGCGGGCTCGCTGCCCAGGGCGCGGCGGCCGCGAGAGCGGCCGCGG
Organism: Rhea americana; assembly: GCF_003343005.1. Lineage (NCBI taxonomy): Eukaryota > Metazoa > Chordata > Aves > Rheiformes > Rheidae > Rhea > Rhea americana. The sequence continues at coordinate 109,911 of NW_028186506.1, read as the reverse complement.
GCTCTGCAAAAAGAGATTTTGGGATTGAGGGCGGGGGAGGGGGGAAGATCTCTGACAATTAACTTATCTGTTAGAAAATGCGTCTGCAGGCAGCTTCCGGCGCGCTACCCAATCCGGGCCGGCCGAGGCGGCTAAGACCATCCCCTGGTGTCAATTTAATGCGAAACTTGACTGCTTTGCAGAGGGCTACGCATATATTTTTTAATATCATGCATACATCTGTACCTAAAGCCGAGTTTCCCTTTGCCCCTCCCCACTTATTTGACTCAGATATAGTTGCTCCCACCTCTGTTTTCACCCTCGCCATTTTTGGGCCGGTGGCTATTTTAGGAAAACCCCACTGTACCGACGGTCGCAGAGGTAGAGCAGAGGTCTGTGGCGGTGCCAGGGCACGAAAGTCCATCCCGAATAGAGAAAGCTTCCTTCGGTGGAGAGCTGCACCCCCAAAAGACGCGCCGGGCCCGGCTCGACGTGCGCAGCCCCTCTGCACAAGCCGGCCGTGAAGCGTTTGCCTTCGAAGGGACCCCGACCCGCCAACTCTTTCCTTTTCAGGTGGAAATTTTCGTCGCCTCGCAGAGCACCTCGCCTGCGGTCGCACTCGTACCCGCACACTGCTGCGTGCAAGGGGAAAATACTAAGTATAAAAAGACGGCGGCACTTTTGACGAAGCAAAGGCGCCCTGGCCTTCGGGCTGGGGTTGCTGTCCCCTCCCCGCGCGGTTTCAAGGTCTCGACCGGGCGCTGGCGGGTTGGAGGGTTAAGAGCCGTGTCTGGATAAGCAAAGCTCAAGCTTTGGGTCGGAGTCCAGCCGGGGGTACCAGCAGGCACAGCACCCGGGGGGGAGCTGGCCGTCGCGGCGATTTGGGGTTGTTTTGATGTATTTCCAGCATTGCAGAAACCAGGCATTCCCAGGAGGAGCGCAACCAGCCCGTTCGCTCTCCCTTTTAGAATGGATTTATATGCAGGGTTAAATCACTGGCAGCGCTGGATTTTTTTTTTTTTTTAATGATCGTGATTTAACTCTGCCTGCGACTTTAAGGAAAAAATATGCTTTGTGGTATAATACTTAGCAGGGCTGTAACTGGCAAGGAAAAAAAAATCAAGCCCCAACACCATTTGAGAATTTCCGATGGCTGAATGTACCGTTTCCCAAAATGGCTCGGCCTAAGAGTATTGAGAAAAGCGAAAATTTCGTTCTTCATTTAGACGCATTTATCCAATTTTCCTATTTGTAATACACCCTCTCGTTTAGAAATGAGCATATAGGGATGAGGTTTTGTTGTAAACCTGGTGTAATTCATGCCTGAAGGAGATATTTTGCAGTCGCGCTTTTCTATGTGGTTCTATGTTCGCGAGACAATCTCAAAACAAAACAAGACGCTGATTTTAGTAGTTAATATCGAAGAAAATTCTTTCCAAAGAACGAGAAGGAGAAGCACTATACACATAYCTGTAAACTCTAGAAATAGAGACCAAAACCAACCAAACACCACAAGAAACCTCTGCTATAAAACAACCGAGAGAAGGGAAAGATATTTTCCAAAAACTTTGAGTCATGGAACGATATTTCCGGCCTGTTCCGCGAGTCCCCAGCACCCAGAGCCCAGCGGCAGAGAAGAGCCTGGSCCGGGTCTCGGAGCGGAGCCGGCGCTGGCCCGGCCACCCGGAGCTGCCTCCCTAATCCGAACTGAGCGTTATTAAATCGGGGTATTTTCCCCTGTTTCAGCGCCTTGCTGCCTCCGATCTCCTGTTTCAACAAGTTCCCTGCTTTTTCTCCCAAAGGGCCTTTGCACACCATGAGAAAAGTATCCAAAAGTATTTTGTTTTWAAAAAAATCTCGGCTTCTTTCCTCCTCCTGCAGGGCCCGATTCTGCAACGCTGTTCCTCAGGGGGACTGTTTCCCTTCAGGCTCGCCCCTTCCCCTTCCCCCAGGGGAASCAAATTTAGAGTATTTGTACATTTATGCTGCGGTGCAAAAGCATTACCTCGGTTGCTTCCGGACAGCTTGAGGGTAAAAACAGCGGAAAGCGCCCAAAGGAGGCTCGGCCGTGAACGCTCCCACCCGACGCCGGGACGCTGCAAACTTGGCCCAGCTCCTTGCACTTGCTCCCTTGTCCTCAACTTCTCGCCTAACGGAGAGCGGTTGGGGAACTGGGGAGGAGGGGAAAAGGGAATGAGGGAAGGAGAARTGGGCACGGGATTTTTAAAGCAAAAGCCTTTCCAAAGTAAGACTGGGGTTCCGGTGTTTCTCTACTGGAAGAAGTAAAGATCTGCTCTTCTGTCAAGCTAATTTCCTTCCTCAGACTCGTGAAAAGTAAAATGTATGGTTTGTCAGAAATGCATAAAAGAAAAGGCAGCTGGCTCCTACGGGCTGCACCAGTTGCAGAGGGAAGAGGACAGGGGGATGTGATGTCTCAATTCTTGGAAAGTATCCTCGGCCCTTTCGAAAGGTTTTATTCTGGAAGTACTTGAATGGTGACAAATCTACCTCTGCGAGGAGATTTAGAGTCGGCTAAGGGCATAATGCATTATCGCCTGGAGGAAGCCCTTGAAGGGGCCAGACTAAATACACTCCGTTAAGGGCGGGAGGAAAACAAGGGAGGCGGGGRGGATGTTGCTCAATTTAATTCCGGGGATTGCTCAGTTTGATTTCGGGCCAAATTGGGGCAATCGCTCCTCGACTTTTATTTCGYTCGGAGACCGGCGCGGGTTTTCGCAGCTACATTCTCGGTGCCTTTAGGGGCTCCGCCGCTTCCCCGCTTGCCAGCGGGCCCGATCCCCCGAGTTTCCCTGGTTACTCTTGTCCCACGGGAGATTTTTGCTTTACGATTTTTCATAATGAAACCCGGCAGTGAAGCTAGTGCCGAGGTTCGCGGCTGGGGCAAGGGAGGACTGGAAGTCGGGGCAGGAAAGCACGAAATTAATTTTGTTGCATAGTGCAAACAGATGACAAATAACCCCAAGCTGCTGCCTCCCGAAGTTTGCTGGGTGCAGACATTCGCCTCGCCGCCGATGCTGGAGCCCCGACCGCAGCCTGGCTCCATCCCTCCCGGCTCGACCCAGCCCGGTGGGGCGCAGCCCCCTTCGCCGCCCTGCTGCGGCCCTTGTGCCACTGCCTCAAAACCAAACCTTCCTTGTAAAAATCACTTTACATAGCCAGAAGCTGAAAACTACGGCGTAGCAATGTTTTGCAGCCCCAATCCCAGGACACGRTTTCTTTCAATTCCTTAACCGAATTTTCATCCCCTTTCTCTCTGTACTGTTTTTCCCAGCTAGAGATCCCTCAGGTTTTAGCATGAATTTAAACACTCAAACCTGGCAATGAGAGCTGATTCACGATCTGGCCTTAAACTCGCAGCGTTTTCAGACCATCTGGCGTTGAATTCTGATTCCAGCCGGGAGGATTTTCAACTTTTAAAATTTCCCTGGGATCCCCATCCCAGCAGGAGGAGAAACAACCCCGCCGAGCCTCTGGGCCCGTGGCAGCTCCGGTGTCTGCAGGCGGCCGGTGGGGGCTGGCTTGTCCCCAGCATTTCCCAGCCCCGGACATGGCAAGGGCTGCTCTGGTCCCCCCGTAGGCCCAGTCGTCCGCAAGGAAAAAATCCCATCCCAACCCCAGCTGAATCAGGCAGGGAGGCTCCACAGCACGTTGGTTTGCTGATCTTGCTGTTTCCCCTCATAATTGATAGTTCATTTTGTAATTCGAGGCAGGAGCATGGTGGGCCAAGAAGGAGGTGAAAGAGGGGGAAAACGGCTCCAGAAATTCAGACAGGGAAAAAGTACAACTGCAAATCCATAGCTTAGCTCCCCTTGGAAGTGGAAGGATGTGAGCCCTGCTCTGCTCCTTGCTCCCTGGCCCTTGTCCGAGGACCTTTGCCTCTCAGGTTTCTGATTTTCCTCTGTGCAGTGTCCAAGGGTCTTGTATCCTTGATGACAAGGCCACCCCTGCTCTGGTCCCGCTGAAGAGCTGCACTTCAAACAGGCCAAAACAAGGACTTCTCAATCTCTGTGTCTCTCTCTTGGCTCTTGAAGGGGGCTGGGGTCTGCCCCCTAGTCTTCTAGWTTTTCTTTATGAGGAAAAGGAGGGGGGGGGACAGAAGCTAAAAAAAAGACCCCCAAATCAAGAGATGAATCACAATAGCAATCTGGACAAGATTTGTCACAAGACCTTGGATTCCCAGTAGTCAGACTCAGCTTTCTCTCCCTTCCAACAGAGCAAAGTCAAGTCGCAGCATCATCCTGAAACTATTTAGCTCACTTCCATGGGAGTTGGGGTCCTTTTAAGGTCTCCTCTCCCTACCCCACCCCCAGCGCTTCTACCCCTCATATATTATTTTTACTAATGTGGTGGGAATTTTTTCCCCTTCTGGGAGGAGGAGGGATTTATGTAGCCAGATCCTAGGAATTCGGAGAGAGAGAGAGAGAGAGAGAGAGAGAGAGAGAGAGATCCCCCCGTTGACTAGAGAGATGTTGTTCTTGGGATTAGAGATGTCTGACCTTGAAGGTTGCAGGTCATGGTCTTGAATAAGGAGCAGAGAAGCATGAGGCTGGTATTGAAACTTGAGGTGCGTCTGCTGGAGATCACAGGCCAAAGTCTCCTAAACAAAGAGGAATGCCTCAGTCAGGGCAAGAAAGGACAACTTCCCCAAGAATTATGGGCTCCTTCTGGATGACCGCATACCTGCAGACCCCCCAAAGGAAGCGTTTTGACTGAGGGAGGGGAGAAGGAATGGAAGAAGGGAGAGGGGCGGGAGGCCTGGAGCCAGAAACCCCTATTATTTATTATTATTTGTATTCTGGGCAGGCCTAGAGGCCCCGACCCTGGCGGGGTTTATGGAGCTAGGTGCCATAGAAAGCAGCAAAAATAGCAGCCCGTAGTCTGGGCAGCCAGGGAGGTGGGGAGTGAGGAGAAAAGGAACTTCCTAGAAACCTCTTTGCAGGAACTGAAGAAGGGAAAAACTTCCCTCAGGGGCAGGGAAGTAACATCACGACACAGCAGGATACTGAACCCCTTGAATCTCTGTCTAACATAGCAGCTATGAATTTTTTCTCTCTGTGAGATCTTGCAGAGCCCTGGGGAATCAGCCACAGCTGTGTGCCTCAGTTTCCCCATCTGGGAGTAATGATTAGGGAAACAAACATCACTGCAAGAGGCAACTGTTTCAGGACAGCAGGGACTGAATAGGCCAGAGAAACCTGGTTTCTCTACCGGGATCCCTATCCAAACGAGGAGTGTAACATATGTATTGGTCCAAATCAACTTGGCTTATGCCAGCACGTTCAAGAACCTTGCACATCTGCTCATGGTTAGCAGCGTGTGGCATGTCCCCCTGCTAAGTGCAATGGTTGAAGTTATGCAGGCTGAGAGACAAAATCATCTGCTGAAGGCCTGCATGTCCCACAGGAACCGGCCAGCACTACAGGAGTCTGACACCTTTGAAAATAAATCCCTTTGGCTATTAGATGTGGCATTAATCCCACGTTCAAACATACACAGGTGAAAATCCTGGGGGCCTACAGGAATTAAGCACATCAGGATGTGCTGGAAAACCCAAGACCTTCAACACAACCTCCTCCCACTTCTCTGAAGCACCAAAATGTGCATAGATGCAGTTCCGGGTCGTTTGATAATCTTGATATGGTCTAAAGGACCTGAAGTACTAAATGGCCTGACACCTTTTTTAAAGACACCGATCAGGACCTCTTTGCACCACTTTTGCAAACCGTGCACGGAAATATCCACAGCAAAACTACCCGTTCCTGGGAGACTAAAGCACATCGGGGCTTTTCCCTTTTCCTTTTCGGCTTTGGAGGCCGGGAAGGGGAACGAGGGAGGAGCAGCCTGAGAGCAGCACGCAGACCCCGAGCGGCTCCGAGTGACGCTAGAGGGAGCCCCGGGCTCGATTAATTAACGAGCAAGAATTAGCCGAGGTGGAAAGACACCTGGACCTGGGAGAGAAAGGGAAGATAGAAGATTAGCCGTGTTTTCACGGAGGTTCAAGTTGCATTTATTCCGAGTTATAGCAAGAGACTGTGCAACAGGAGTGGGGAATGGCATTAACCCGAAATGCCCCAAAGAAAACACTTTTGTTTGGGAGTTTTATTCAGTGAATTTGGGCTATGACTCATTTAAATCTCTCTCAAAACCACTTTTCCCTCTGTCTAGGTATTTATTCTTCCCTTTGAAGCCTTCAGAAGAAAATATAAGGCCTCAGTYTGTCTCCGGAAAACCATTTTTATCCCTGTATTGATTTTTAAGGCGCCTCTGGAGGCATGGGAAATGTAAGGGATAAACGCTAAGGAGTTACTCATTTCCTATCACGGCCCAGTCATAAGCTCAGGCCCGAGTAGGACATTTCTCGGCTGCTCTAAGGGAGGTSTCCAGGCCCTTACTGGTGGTGGTGAGGTGCCGTGGCCTTTGGGGTGCTGCTGGGTGCATGCTGGGTCTGCAATCTTGAGGCAGCAAGGAGATTTTCAGGTCTTTTAGCAGGTTTTAGCAGAGCTCCAAGTGGGTCGGGAAAGCAGGAGCCGCCCTGATGTTAGGTCCTGCGGAGCCGTGTGCCGGCTGGCGACTGGGCTTGGTGGTCGCAGAACTGAACCAAAATGGAGCTCAGCAGAAATGAGATCATAAAAGCTGCCATGGGGCTTATTTATTATCATTTTAATCTTAACATCCCATTCAGCTGCTCTTTGGAGAATGAAATACTGATATTATGTATGTATCTTGACAGAAAACAACCAGTCTTAATAAAAATGAAGTACTAAATAAAGAAAAAGGGGAATCAGACCTTTCTGAAATTTTATATTGTCTTTTTAATTAACTACTCTAATATTGTCCAGGTAGCTAGGAGGGGCAACTAAAAGTAGCAGAGATTATGCAAAGGGTTACTGTATCCCGTTGCCTAGGTGTAAATAACACTCCTTTTAATTTAAAACCAAGGCTGCCTGTCTTTACGACCTCACTGCACTGACATTAGCTCTCTCTTTATACAGTGTCATGGGTGCAGATAGATTGGGCTGAAAACTTCCCCCGGAGCCACTTCAAAGTGACTTCTAATCTTTCCCTTTAGTGGTGTTAATGCAACTTCACAAGAGTGTTTGAAGCACCATTAGGCAGAGAAATGGACCTTCTCTCCGGCTGGTGCCCTTATCCAAATAGCAACGTAACCAAAGGGGAAAAAAAACAAAAAACAAAAAAGCTCTCTGTTTCATATCAGGCCAGCTCTCCTGCTCTCCGGAGAGCAACTGAAGGATACGTAGGCTTCCTTTTTATGAGAGTTAAATACATAAAGCATTTATGCTTTGCCTTGCTGTATCACCGCCCAGTAGAGATCTCTAAGCACGTTAGGAAGAGGCATTCATGCTCGCGTGGTGCAGGAAGAGCGGCTGCTGCTCCTGGAAACGGTGATGGAGGAAGAAGTGATGGCACAGCAGAGGAAGAGAAGAGCCCCCTTCAGCCAGACTGGCCACTAGTGAGCTGTGACAAGCTGCTGGGATGATTTTTTCCCACTGTTGGGGTCACCGTGCTGCCAATTCCAGTTAACAGGACGCCGAGGAAGGGTGGGAAGGGATGTGCTGGGAAGCCACCTATGATTTGTGCTAGGTCATGGTCACATCCACATCACTATCCATATCCTACAGCTGGATACCGGGGGTGAAAAATTACTGCAGCGTTACCTGTCTATACTGGGAGATGTGGCTGGAAAATAGCAAGGAACTGGTGCTGCAGGAGCTGCTAGATGCAGAAGCACCAACGCTGCTAGCTGGAACATGGTCTGTCGGCAATCTCAGCCCAAAGGACCACCCAGCCCCCTGCCCTTGGTCCAGCAGGACCCAGGAACAGTTATTTAKGGGAAAACTGGGCATTTGCAGAGTGCACCTTTGCTGAGGGTAACATCCTAGTCTCTGGAGATCAGCAAAATAAAAACTCTGAGCTGCTGGCCCTGTTTGGACCATCGTGATTAACAGCTAAAGGCAGATGTATCCCTTAGTAATTTGTTGCATCTCTTCTTGGTGCTCATTTACATTTTCAACTGTGGCAATGAGGATCACAGCTTAACTGTGCTTTTGGGGAAAAATTTGTCTGTGCCACGAAATAGCGAATACATATTCTCCTGTTCACTTCCCTTCAGCTTCCTGGCCTCTGACATCCTCTACCTCTGTCATCCCTCTGGTATCTTCAGGGCACTATGGTCACCCTAATTCTTTGCAGTGCTACGTTGCATTACCGGACCGTCCACCCCAGAAGAGGCTGTGGGAAGTGCCCGACTCTCAGAGCAGTTGCTGCAGCCCTCCTCTCTGGGAAACTGTCCCTGGGGTCTGGCAAGTGCAAGGGTTACAGCCTGAAGGATGGAAGGATCCTGGGATGAGACTTTCTCCTGTCATCCAGGAGGGGGCAACCCCTGGCTAAAACTGAACTAAGGAATATTGGTTAAATAAAACATGCTTGGGAGGATTTTCCCTCTTTTGTTGCTCCTTCCAAGCAACAGCTCAAATTACCGTGAGGAAGGAAAGCTGTAAAACTGTAAATTCAGGTGGGGGAACTTGSGGGGAGCATAGGCTTGGGTAGTCTATATTTCTTTGCCCAGGAAAATTCATTATTGCAAACTAGTTTTAGTGATGAAAAGGAAAAAGATGAGTTAAAAATAAAGTGGATTTTGTTTTGAATCAGTCGGAACTTTATATTGGGTGCCCAGATCATAAGCATATCTCACAATTTATTTTCATTAGGTTTCTCTTTAATTAATTTTGTATTTTKATTTCTTTTTAGAACACCCAGATCTTAGGCATAGGTGTATGTTGGATGAAATAAGTTGATCTATATGTAGCCTCTCTCAGCCTTTTCCAAATATTTGTCTTCAGCCAYACACACTGTTTTATTTATGCAACACACCCTCACGCTAGCAAATATGCTCTTGCCCTACCGTGTAGAGATAGCCTTGGTGAGCAARACACCAGCAAAAGTATATTCCAAGCTCTATCGCTGGGTGATACAGAAAAAATAGCTCCTTCCGAGTGATGACCTTGCTCACCTCTTAAGGGGATCTGATCAACAGCTAAGTTCCCAGATACTTCCTGGGGAAGTTCCTGGAGRAATTAGTGTAAAAATACTTGAATAGAAACAGGCATCCCACTAGACCATTTCATCCCAGTGAGGGTGTGTGTAATGAACGGAGTGAGTGCTAAGAGAAAGACTGTATGGAAAAATGAGCAAAACCTTGGTAAAAAAGCCTTTATCCATTTTAGGTCTTGCTCACTGTTAAATAAGGAAAAAAAGTAGGAATGAGGGAAGGAAAAAAAAAGCACTCAGTGTTGGGAGAACTGTAATGAGGAGCTTTCCTGGCACAACCAGAGCAGGAGAAGTTTCCAGAAGAAACAAGAGTGAGAGGATTATTACAAAAGGCCAGAGTGTCAAATCTGTGCTGGAAGTTAAAAGGAGCCCATAAAATCTGCACACCAGAAATGGAGCCAGAGCAAGGTCTGGAGTTAACTCCTTAAAGTCTACAAAACAATGATAATCATCAGCAGTGACTTTCTTTCTGYGAGGTGCAGAGTCTGGGCAAAGTCCCTGTCTAGCCATCACCCAGAAAGCTATAAAGAGGAAAAGGCAGATCAGGCAGGTTGATGAGTGCTTTATGCAACGCAATAAATCCAATGTCCAGATCAACTCTCTAATTTAAACCCTGCTTTCATAGCCATTTATAACCATTCCRTCAAAAATAAAAGAGAATCATAGCAATATAATCTGTTACTTAACTGGGATAGAATTTTCCAAGGAGACTAAGAGAATTATGTACCTAATTTTACCATCACTATTAATAAAAATAATTACACTATGGCAAATGATTGAGGCCAGAACCCTAGTGGGGACTTGCAACCTGAGTCCCAAGTAGGAAAAAAAAATCCAAGGGATTTTTAAAAAATTGCTGCCATGGTGCATTCCCTGCAGTGACTAATGAGTTACACAYCAGTTTTCTCTTCTTCTATATGAAAGAAATGAATCCCTGTAGATAMCTGGAGGCTTCTCAGTCCAGAGAAGAAAAGTAAAGAGAAATTTCAGAGCATTCACCAAATAATAAGTGAAAATGGCTGTAAGACATTGGCTGTAAGGCTCCTCACTTTCACAGTGAACAGAACAGGAAATGGTGGATTTAAATTGCAGTTATGATGGTTTATATTGGATATTTTCAAATAGTTTGTATTTGCAAGGACTAGAAAGCAGAGATGAAAAGCCTACAGGCAACATGGGGTCTCTGTCACTGAGTAAGTTAAAGAAMAGGTGAAAAAAACTTCTAGTAGGAATGGCATATGAGATTTAACATAATATGAGGAAAATTGGAAGAAATGACCAGGTGCCCACTCCTGACATCTTTCAGATTTACTTTCTCTGGCTCTGTCATTCATTGTCATACATCTCCTAGTGATAACAAGGTAAAAATACCCAAGATCAGATGGCAAGCCTGGACTTGGACCCGATCATACACAGCGGGTATGGGGCACCTTCTTACAGCTCCCACCTCCTGCTTTCCTTGCAGAGTTTCTGCATTGGCCTCTAGTCCCATATGACAGGAGCGGTGGATTAATAGACTATAGGTCAATTCTGACTTGTCTCCACTTCCCCATCTGCTTCCGACCCCTTGGATCCTGATGCTGCCCTCCAAATGTGCAAGAGGAAACCTGGCTGGCAGAGTGAGTAGAGCAGGGCCTAGCTGTATGACCCTGCCCTCTGCACAGCCTTGGTTCATCTGCATACAACAGGGAAACTGAGAGAAGCAGGGTCTAGTAGTTCATGAAATATTAACTTAAGAGTTGCAAATAATCCAGTCCTTTTTGGATTCCTCATGTTCACAGATATTTTGGGAGCAAGAAAGAAACTTGTTGCCAAATTTTCAAAAGATTATGGCTGCTCCCCTTGAACTGCAAGTATTCAGCATCTTCTGAAAATTAGGGTAATTAATGCTGAGCACATAAAGCATAAAGCAGCCAGGTATGGTAAATGAAGATCAATGGATATTACTGTTACTTTCTTCTCTAACATGACAGAAATAACTCTTGTTTAACACACACCAAAACAAATATCTTGTCTCCATCTCAGTGGGGCAGAGCTTAAAGGGACAATCAAATTGAGATGCTTTGAAAAGACAGAAACAAGTGTAACACAGAAGCAAAAGCAAACTAATTAAAGTCAGGATGAATTTATGAGGCACCTTAATGAACATACACAGAAGATGAATCCATGACATTTATGCTTTTAAGTGTRAAGCTAGTATAGAACTCATATGATTGGAAAGGTAATAAATTTCATAGCAAATGAACATGTTCATATTTACACAGAGAAAACCTTTCTCCAAAGCAAGCACGTATGATTAATGAAAGAGTCAATTAGGTATTTAATACCAGTTGCACAACTGTCTTGTTCAAAAACTTCTACTATGTTATGTCAAAGGTCTCATCACTTAAATAGTAACATTTATGGATTAAAATTTAGTAGCTTTGTTCTGCCTGACAGATGGGTCTTGTTCCTTTGATGACTAAGATCTCACAGACAGTTATAAACAAATCATGTCTCATTCCATAGCCATAACAACAGTCTGTATAAAATGATAAACGTTACTTTTTGCTTAATCACCAAGAAAATGTCCAGGTAATACACAGTTTGCAGTCTCAGAACATAACATGGAACCACTAACTAACAATCCAAAGTTGCGATATTTATTAGTTGGCCTGCGGGAATACCCATGCCCAGATGTGGATCAAGACCCCCCTCACGTTGCCAGGCAGGCAGGAAACCAAAACACACCCTGTTTCACCGCCAATTTACACTCTCAGCATCTCAGGGCRCTCTCCAACACGCAGCTTAGCTCCGGGGTTGGCCCCAGGCCCCCGCGGGCCGGACCCGACCTGGGACTTGAACCCGCGGCCGCCAGGACCACGGAGAGCTCCCGCCGCCCCCCGCGGGCGGGCGGGTGGCCCGGCCCGGCCCGGCCCGGCCTGGCCCGGCCCGGAGGCTCCCCCCTTCCCCAGCTCTTCCCAGAGGCATCGCCCGGGCTTTGGGGAAGCATAAACGGGAGTAAACATACATATTTATAAATTTATCGGGTAGCATCTCTCCATCAGTGCACTGACATCCACACATTTTCTGTGGAAACAAATGAAGATTTGGACGTGGCTGGGCTGGATCAGTTCGAACCAAGTCCCAGTTTGACTTGAATTCTCCCTTTGTGATGAGGTTTGGGATTTTCTTCTTTTCCAGTTCAATATGCTCGACAAAGGAAGAAGAGTCCACAGTTAGGGTCTGCCTCTCCACTGCCTGGCAGGGTCGATGAGCAGCAGCCGTGGAAATTGTTTGCAATAGCTGTACYGACTGTGAGTCCTCATCTGTCGTGTATTGGAAGGATCCTCCTTGCTCTGTGTATGAGCAGCATTGCCAATCGTTTTCCTGAAGCAACACGTTGTTAAATAACCCCAGGTATTTGGACTGGTACTTTGCTTTTGTTTGTTTTATTTATTTATTTGTACCTCCTCATTGGTATGAAGTCRCTGCACAACAAAGAAGGGAAGACCATCAGCTGCTTTCTCGAATAAAATAAAGCAAACTTTTTTTATTATTTATTTTTTTAAAAAGGGCTCTACCTCACTCACTTTTTAACTTAATGTTTAATGTACTGGCATAAAAAGAATCACTTTTAATTGTTCCTACAGGGRTGAAAATTCCTAACAGCCAAGTAGCAAAGAAATGGCAATACAATGTTATGTTTAAAAATATATATATTGCAAGGAAGAGCTGAAAGATTCAAAATGTCTTCGTTTACAAGCCAAACAGATGCACAAGGAAAATTACGAAATTAATACTGAAAAATKTGTCTAGTTTGTGGAGGAAATAAATCACATCTTTCTTTCTCTTCTATATATATATGTATTAATTTCTCGGTCATAATCACAACTTTCAGCAAAGTGGCAACCGAGGATGGTTCAAAGTGACAATATGAAACATTACAGCGTTGGGAAAATTCAGTTCTGCTTCACCTTTCACTCCTCATCGGTAAAAGTGATTTCCTCTTTGCTCTTCCTTATGAAACCTTGGGCTGCGGGACCCTTATCTTCATCTATAACTTTCTATAGTATTTTAACTACTTAGCCCATTCACTTTCCTCCTCTTCAATCAGCCATCAAGCAAACAAAAACCTTAAACACAGTAATAAGTATATATAATGTAATTCACCCTGTAGCGATTTTAACTGCAAAAGAGCAAAAAATGCTTAACATAATGATTTCTATACGAAAACCCAATACCTAGATCTAGGAAGAGGTTAATTTCTGATTCGAGGAGGGTAATACATGGGTCTGAATTAGTGCAAGATTTTCTACAAATTAATGAGTGCGATTATTCTTATGGAAATATTTTCAAGGTTGAAACTTGGAAGCATTTTGTGAAATCATTACCCATAAGCGATTATGTCTCCGATGATCTTTTAAAATTTCTTCTTACTATTTTCTATGTACACATGTAAAAAAAATACCTAAAGTAAACGAAAGCAACAAAAAAAGAGTGAAGGTTTTTGGAGCATTTGAAAATGTGAAGTCGTGCTAGAGCCACAAAACAGCTAGCAATAGTGCCAGAACTGTACTGCTATGTTCGGATTTTACCTATAGACAATTCGGGGACACATATTTTAAGGATGTGTGACAAAGAAGTCTGGTGGGGACATGGACAGTTGTTTTTGCGGGATAGGGCTTATATATTATAGAGTTATCGTTGTCCAAATTAAATTAGAACGAGGTTAGTTTGCGAGTATCACCCCTAAAATAAACTAAGATYTTTTTCTCTCCCTCAAATAATTTTTGTCATTCAAACGAAAATGAAATCAAGTGATTTCTGTGCTTCTGTCCACAATAACAATTCGCCGCTTTGTTTTGGCTGTGGGAGAAGGCTCCGTTTTACACTCGCATGTGTGACCTCCGCTCCGCCCGGTTGGAAATTCAAGTCAAACATTTGTATTAAATACTTTTTTTTTTTTTTTAATGGGAAACGGGCAGGAAAAACTGCCCGGAGAAAATCGATGGACTGATGAAGACGTCGAGGGCTGGCTCATTAAATCACATTTACCGTCTGCCTTCGGCAATGCAAAGCCCCGGGCAGGAGAATTCAGAGGGGAAAAAAATACAGCCCGGTCTAGAGGATGCCAGCCCGTTACTCGCGGAGATTTCAGCTTTAAAAACTGCAGTCTCGGGCATTTATTTGTCTTTCAGCCGGGGCGCTGCCCGGTGCCCTCCCGGGCGCGCCGGGCWGCGTGGGGAACCCGTGGGCTGCCCGGTGCGAGGCCATCGGGGCTGGACAGGACCCTCTTTCCCTTCCCTTTCTGGCCAGACGCGGCCACATAACCTCCTCGGCCGCTCTCAGACGATTTCCCAGGTCACTTTATCCCCGTGCGGTGAAAGAGCCAGGGGAGCGCASAGCCCCGACGGGGACCCCGGCGCCTACCTGTAGGTTTGCAGGCGGGATGCAGCTTTGGGAYTGGACCGTCTCGGCTCCTCTCCGCGCTGCTCGCGGTTGGAGGATATTTCCCTGCGCCGCTGCCACGGGTCGACCTGGYCGGGCTCAAAGCCGAGCCAGGCTCGGGAAGCGGCGCCGTGCGGGGTGGGCAGCATCGCATTACCAATGAGTCCCGACCCTCTCCCCCGCCGTGGGCTGCCTCCCTTCACGGAAAAAGGTCTCTTTTTAAAAATTTATTAGTTTTTGTTCACTCTGCCTTTGAACCTCGGCGCCGCTGCGGAGCGCAGAGCCGCAAACGCGGGGCCGCACCGGGGGATTTACGATCCGGCCCTTTAGAAACCAAAGCACCGGGCGGATTTACTGTAAAACGTCGCGGCGGCCTTGCCGGACGGGGGAGCCTAATAGTGTCACTTAGCTAGAGTTTGTCGACAAAAAAACGTGCTTTTGGTCGATCCGCGATAGATTTCCCCTCTGGCACGCGGCAAATTGTTATTTCTCGGTAGCTTTGTCCTTGCGTGTCGGGTTCCGACAAGCGCCCCTGGGCTGGTGCTTCTCTCCCTTCCCTCGCTCCCTCCACGGCAGGACCGGGGCAGGAGGAAGAATCGCCCTTGTGCTGCAAAAATCCACTTTTGGCTGTCCCTGCGCACACGGACTCGGGGCTCCCGGCTGGAGAAGGGATGCTGATTTACACCCTTGCTGAGAGGCAAAAAGGGCCAGTCACACACCGGCACCTCAAGCCAGGTCCTCTAGTAAGAGGCACAGCCCTTCGGGGTGCTCAGCCCTGGCTCGGCGCATCTCAGAGGATCCCGGGGCTTTTCTGCTCTCAAAGGGCTGCAGAGGGCTCAATGGCGAAGTGAGCAACAAGGGCAAGAACTGTCGCAACGAGGCAGGGGCTTACAGCAGCGTGAAGGGAGAGTACAGAGAAACCAATGCCCACAGATTCCCTGGAAGAATTTTGTTATGTCCTTTGATTTCCTGCTTGCATTTGACATTTGCAGCAAAGGGAGCAGCCAAAAAAAGGAGCAACGAGGAGGAAAGGGGTCTAACTTGCAGTAACTACTATAGTTACTTCTTGTAATTTTTAAAACTGAAAGATAGAGGAGGAAAAATCTTCGCTTGAGCAGAGATTCCCTGATTCATTTCTCACAGAGGCCACATCTAGAAATGCCGCTTAGGTAACTAAAATGATTCTCTTGTTGCTGGGGTCTGTATTTATTACTCAGGCATTGCTGACCTAACCAGGCATGGCCTGAGCTATTCCCATGTGCACCTGGATGATGGTCTCCAAAAAAATTCCCACTCCAGTGCTGTGAGGCCAAGGTGAGCCCCCATGACATTAGACATTGTGGCCTTTTCTTCTGAAAGTCTTAAAGAAGTGGATTTGAGAAAGCTGGATTTGGGGCACTGGCTAAAGATAACAATTACTGGTGAGAGAGGTTTTGTTTTGAGAGCACGCGACTCTTCGAGGTGAACAGCTCTGCTTTCCGCACGGACTCTCTTGTCTGTTATAAGGACATTCACCATGCTCCACCTAACGTGACTGTGAAGGCTTCCTATCCACACACAAGAGCTCTGCAGTCTTCTTAGGGACACGGCTGTCAGCTGTGCTAGAGGACACAACAGTTCTGCCAGTTTTTCAGACAGATTCTGGCCTACTGCTGACAGCCAGGCTAGATTTTAGTCATATTTGAAAGGACTTTCTCAGAGCTTAGACTAAATATTTTTAGCCCTTATATAGTAGCATTCCATTGAGGTCTCAGAGTACTTTACTACAGAGGTAAGAGGGGGAGATAAGATTAGCCAGAAATGATGGTAAAGCCAGAAACACAATTCAAATCTCTCATGTCCCAGGGTAGTGCCCCAGCCACTAGGCTCTTGGATATTATGAATTCATTTACAGCAAAAACTGTAAACCAAATGCAACCAAATTTTATTTCTTTCRTTTCTTTTTTTAAGCACTCAGCCTTGAGCTTTGAATTCATGCTGAGAACAGAATGAAGCCAGTGTTTATTTTTACCTCTGAAAAACCCTAGCCCTAAATGTTCCTTCTTCTTTTAAAACTTGGGTGAGGAAGGGAAAGAACTGGATTCTTTCAGAGAAATATTATGGTAAGGAAGAGTTACAGTCAAAGTCAAAATCTCTATTTCATTAAGGAGATTTCTTAATGTATGTATTTTATCTCTCTGTGGAGGAAAATCCCACAGCAGTGGCATGTGATCAAGTGCCAAAAGTCTTCAGTGTGTTTTCAGCTCTGCTCCATACATCTCACRTTGTTTCAAGCTTTTGTGCAACCCCATGTTTAGTGGAATGTGTCTGAATGATGGTTGAGCACAGATGTAGGAAAACATTGCCAAAAGCACTCCAAGAAAGGACATAGGGTTGGCAATAAATAGAGCTGCATCAGCAGGAAAAGAGGCAACAAGCCTTGGAATTTTGCTCCAGATTTCGCATCCTCCATGGACTAGTGACAATGGGGAACTTGGGAGAGGGACAGAAAGCAGGCTAGCTGGTGTCCCAACACCAGCATTTCAAAGAGAGACTTCATATTAGACTTAACAACAAGAAAAGAACACATGGTCAACCAGAAATTAAAAATTCTGGGGATGTTTAATGGTTTGAGTTCAAAAACACTGGCTTCACTTTTTACAACGATTCACTACACTGGTGGCTTGGCCATGGGCATGGAAAGCACCATGCAGCCGATTCGGGAGTATTGGAATTCTCAGATGTTAGTGGTGCACAATGCAGCCCAGTTCAGACTAAAGGGGTAAAGGAAGATAAAAGCCTGCTCTTCCACACTTTACCATCAGCTATCCAGCCCTAGGGACTAATGGAGCATACATAAAAGGCTGGTGTGTCTGGTATCTCCCTTCCCTCTCAGAAGAGTGACTGTAGATGCCTGTAGGAATGAGCTTTGTCCTATTTTCATTTGCACTGAGCTGAGTCATGGAGGAGGAAAAGCTCATTTATTAATGTGAACAAAGTGATAAGGCTGAGACCGGTATTCCTTTGGTTGTCATTGAAGTATAGGCACTAAATTCCCTGAGGTTCCTCTTAAAGCCCCAGCTGAAATTCCTAGCCCTGGGGGCCTCATCTGACCCTTCCTCGCCTGCCAGTGAGGCAGAGGAGGCAGCAGCCTGCCGGGCTCTGCCATGCCCGGTCCAGCCGGACAGCGTGASAGGAGCTGGCTCTCTGCAGAGCTGCTGTGATCTGCTTCCCCTAGAAATGCAACAGAGCTGTGCTCAGGGCTGTGCGTGAGTGCAGGCTGTACACAAACACTCCTGGCCTTGGTTTGCCTGCCCAGACTGTAGACACAGCCGTAAAGTATCATAAAGCCTAAGGTGTGTGATTTTTATGTAAACATTTATTTAGATGCCGGTTCTGTGGTCTGTTCAAGAGAGTGTACCTAGAGCATGTTTGCTGCTGTGTACAAACTTTCATGCTTCTTTGAAAACCCTCCTAGGTTATGGGGCACTCAGGAATAAGCATTGAGGGAGTTCATGAAAAGAGAGATAGAAAAACAAGAAGTTTTATCGAATATGGCAACATACATTAACTAGGGATTCCCATAAAAGTACCACTGACCTTCCTTTGCTCATGAAAAACCTTACGTCTGAGGAGCTGCAACACCTGGCTRTTTGTTTTCCCATTTATAGAAAAGCACTTTCTCTCTTAGCTGTCAGTGAGGAGGAAGGTACTAGAACTTGGCAAACGTGCTGATTTGAAGTGCTGGAGCCTGCGYGTTTATTTATGTTAGTTCTGCAAAAATATGCTGAAGCCATCTCAGTGCTGATAGCCAGAGCCAGACTTCTTGGAGGCAGAAATAGGACCAAACTCATCATTTTAGAGTCATCTATAGAAGGAGCAGATCTTTCCTGGATATAATCCGAGATCTGTGATAAACGGGTACATTGAGAGAGGATAGAAATGTCATTCTTCAAAAATATGTTTAAGAAATATAGAGATACTGAATTCTATTTGAAAATCTTGAGGAGATAGGTGGATGTGGCAGAAAGGTAACTCCTCAAGTGCCAGGAAACTAACCCCAACCCGCCATGCAATTCAGCAGTGGAATTTTAACAAGAAGCACCTGCCTGTCTCCTCCAACCCAGCACCAGCCTTTATGGCTTTACACACGTTGTTAAATTTGATCAAGCACATCAGTTTACATATTGTTTCTAATGATTAAACTCTCTATGGCTGATTTTTTTTACATATAGATGAATACATTCACRGTGTATTGACATTTCCAAGGGAATATTAGTCAGGCAGGAATGGGAGGACTGCTTGCATTCAGTGCTCTGAATCAGTAGCTAGCATGTTCTCCCCATGTGCACCCGTAAGTTCATGCAAGCTCTTGAGGAGTACTGTAGGACACAAATGACGAGACAGTAAAGGCATTTAACTTCACAACTGATCTGTACTTTGTGTGTGGATGTATGCGTGTGACCCAAGTAGAAGCAATAACCCTGTAAATTGCCCCCGTGGCTGGCCCAGCTCAATTGCTCACACCGGAAAGCCCATACACAGTGCACTGCAATCTGTTTGCCACGATGCGCTTCAGATTAATACATGGGGAAACATTTTGTGCCAAAGAACATTCTCCAAGATTAAAAATTATGGACCAAAAATAGCAAGAGAGGAAGTCAGTGTTGGGGGAAAGGAAGAAAGGACTTCCACAGCCTGGAAGTCCATGGCATAAAGACCTGCATGGTACCAGGCAGCACATCTGTAGGGCAYTGGGCTCTCTGCCTATGCACTGTGCAGACACTCGGCTCATAGGCAACACATCAAACACRTCCCAAATACATAAACTTACTGACCTCTACGGAATTCATCTGTTCCTATGTTCCTTAGTTTTATACTTTGGRACATTCTGAAGCCATTACCAAATTCCTCTTCTTCCATCAAGACAAAATGTCATGGTGGATAAAGAGGACAAGAGGTGAGGCCATGAATTCCCACTTCCTTCTCAACTACCTTCTTGTCTGGTTCAGTGTCGTCTTCACTGGTCATAGGTCTTTCCTGAATGCAGATATGAAAGAACACAAAAGCATATACTGTTTTAGCCATTGAAAATCACAGATACGTTGTCTATTTGAAAGACATTGCCTTAATAGACTACTACTCGAATAGGGGAAATAAAGAGAAGAAACAGAGAAATCCACTGTAGAAGGCGAATGCAGCTGTCTTAGGAGGAAGAACAACTCCACCACCAGTGGAGCTGCAAGCTGTGTCAATATTTCAGCACTGTCAGCCAAGGAATATTGTGGAGTGACAAACAGGAGAAGCCGTAATAAGGTGACATAAAATAATGCTTCACACTGTAGAAAGTCTTTGCTTCATCCGTTGCAAATGAGCATGAAATGATGTTCTCTGTCTCCTCAGCACTTGAGGAAGTTTTTCTGAGCTTAAGCTGATGCAAAGGACTGCAGAAGTTTGCTGGTGAACTTTGGAGAATTGTCACTGGTGTGCACAGCTTAAGTGGGCAAGATGGGATACAGTAAACTAAAAATCCAAAAGTGATTTAAGTTATTAAATCTCAGAAAGTAGAGTTTGACACAATTCATTGGGAGTTAAGGGCCTAGTTATCTCTCAGGTTCAGAGGGATAAGAAGCTGCACTCCAGTGAAAGACGTACATTTTGTCAGATTGTGTTTTTTGTCCATATTAGAAAATATGCAGCATGTCAAGATTTATGTAGCTGGACCAGTGCTACCCCAAGACAGACTTATGTGCTGCCTGATTTAAATTTGCTTAAAGTAAATTTAGAAAAGCACCTTATGTTTCTACAAAGCTTATCAATCCCAGAACCTGTCAGGTCAAATGAGCCGTATCTCTGTTTAGCTCCTGGCTTTTTGGTATATGTTTAGCTGCTTAGGGCCCCTGGAMAAAAGCGAGACTTCAGAAATTATTCCAGCCCCAAATGACAGAGCATCAGGATAAGACTGTCTGGGAATGGTAAGTGTATCAATCATTTATAATGTCTCCAGCTTTCTGTGTTGCTCTCTCCCGGTTGTGTGAATTACTTTGGAAGTGTCACCTATTGAAAGCTGTTGCTTCAGGAACTTCCAAGATTGACTGAGCTGCACTTCTTCATTCTGCAGTTCAAAAAAAAAAAAAAAAAAAAAAAAAAAAAAAAAAGGGGGGGGGGATTTAACCTAATTTAATTAAATTCTAATTTATTTTAATTCCCCCTCCCCCCATTCATGCAGTGAGCTGGTAATAAACAAAATGTGAGAATAGTATAGGGTTGCCTTTTTCGAGGCAAGTTGATGCAATACTTATGTTTCTTACAAAAAATCTGTTTCTGCCTTCGTGAATGGATGTGAATGTATGTGTTCGACCAGGTGATTAGTAAAGCAAAATAATTTTTTCTTTTTTCACCTCACTGATTTTGAGGGTACCACGAAGACATATGTCAATTTTAATGGATCAGAGGCAAATTTTTCGGTGAGGGATTTYTTCCGCATAGACTTTTCCTGCTGGCATTTTCCAAACAAGCGCTATTTTGCTCCTTCCTTTTGTCTCCTAGCAGCAATTCAGATAGGTAATGACTGTCATAGCAGCCTCGTTTTTTTACCCTCGCACTTAGCGAGACCATTTCAGCTGGGTGTGCTGCCGGAACAGTTAGGAGCCCCGTGCCCCAAACGGTACTTTAAAGCTGCCTCGTCTTAAACCAGCTTAAGCTCATGCACTTCGTTCGCCTACTTAAAAGAGTCAATTTACTGAAATATTCCACTAACTRAAGACTTTAATGGGGAAAATGAATGTTTTTTTTTTCTTTTATGTATTGCTGAGCACTGCCGAAACAAATGCACGCAAAAGCCCCCGTGTCTCCACTTCTCTCCCGTTTCCACAAGTCTCCTGCACTCCCGCGCAGTTCAGTGGGAACCAGATATGAAAGCCCATTTGCTCGATTTCCATTTTCCGTGCTGTAAGGCACATATTTGCTCCATTTGTACAGGCTAGGATCTGTCCTTGACATTCCCACACTTCATTCCCTTTCACTTTTGATATTCTTGCCAGGACCTGGTTTCTGAGTCGCAGTCCCAGGACCCCACGGACTAGGGTTTTTGGTACTGTTTCAAGGTCAGTCGGGTTTCGAGGTGAATTTTTGTAAASCGAATCCCCTCGAGCCCCCGAAACGCGTGCAGCAGATCTCTCGAAGGGGTTTCTCACCGCAGAAGAGGATGACGGGGCAGGTAGGACACGGCCAGCTTCTTCTGGCCATCAGCCCCCAGGCACCCTCTCCCTCAGCACCCCACACCCCCTCGCTAGCCTCCTGCCTCTGTATCGGTCGGCAATGAATAGGATGAAAGAGCAACTTACCCTTTCGTGGGCTACTTTTCCCGCTTTACACAACCGAAGAGAAGCAACCCCAGGATTTTCTTTCCCCCATTCCGTGAGAAAAWTTTGTAGTTTTATAGTATAACAGTTTTCACAAGTTTCATAATGACCGGCACATTGACTTTCACACTAAAGCAACCTCTTCTTTAGGTAGTACTCTTCCGTTGGCTGTTCGGAGAGACTTTCTTACTTGTTTATAAAATTAAAAGGAAACGAGTGTGTCCTCCAAGCGTCTTTCTCAGTTTTGGGAATTAAGAAAAACAAATCAAAACAAAACAAAACAAAACATTCCCCCCCCCACACACACAGGTACTGCAAAATCCCCGGGACTGCAAAAGTATTTAAGGGCAGAGGAGACACTTACAAGGTGAGCTCGAATAAGGCCAGAATTTGACTCTTTTAGGTAGTGTTGTGCTTCAAAAGTGACACCCCGCTTCTCCCCGTAGTCGGGGCGGGCAGGTTTCCCTCCGTCGGGGCTCGGGGCTGTCGCCGCGCCGCRGCTCGGGCCGGGGGGAGCCGTGCGGGGCCGCGCTAATCGGCCGTTTCCGTCTCGCTTTCCTGCTCGGGTTTGGATTTCTCCTCCTGCCCCTTTTTTTTTCAAGCGGCAGGACGACCCGGAGCAGCGGGAATTGCCGACTTGCCGCCGGCAGCAGCGAACTGCCTTCGGGTAAATTAGTGTAAATTTAATTAAGACGGTGGTTGAGCCTGATCACAGAGCAACTGGTGCTGCGGCGGCGCAGGGCACGGGGCTCCCTGTGCGCTCCCGGTTTCCAAAAGTTCCTTCATTTAATGTCTTTGCAAAAGTCAGCTTTCACCACCTACCTGCAAAGCAAGCTGAAATAAAGACAAACGTGTTGCTTTCACTCGAAACGGATCTGTAAGAGTCCCCTTTTATCTGCCTTCAKGTTGCGATAGAGAATCGTGCATGGATCTATAATGCATATGCTTCACAGTCTTGCAGTATACATTAATATTCAGCACACGACTCCCGGCAGTAGGAATGAAACCGTTTTGAATGCAAATTAACAAAACTCAAGTAGAAAGCCATGATTTTATTAAATTTGAGCTCATAAAAAATTAAAATATCTCACATGAAAACCCGTTTCTGTATATCAGAACAAAAAAATCTTTGCGAAAGCAGCTCTTATTTGCTCTCCGGGGAATATTTAATTCCAGCAGTGCTTCTGTAGTGGCAGTGAGAATCATCAGTGGCAACTCTGCTTGCCAACAATAAGACTGTTCAATCTTTTTTTTTTCTTTATATATATATGGCAAACAAGTTGTCCAGTAATGAAAGATGGTGCTTACTCTGGTGGTAAGTTAATTGTATTTTGCCTTCATACAGAGTATAACACCATAATATATCGAAAAGGCATTTTCCTAGCACTATTTCAGAATAACGACTTTCAGCCTATTTTAATGGATGTAATCTGTTGGTTTGTGTCCAAATCTAAAATTACTTTACGAGGTATAATTGGACACACACTATACATGTAGAATATTTTTAGGTTTTATAAAATAAGTCTAMCAAAAGAAAAAGAGGGACAGAGAGAGACAGAGATCCCTGCGATCCTGTTTTGTTGTGTTTTATTTTTGGACTCAGTTTAGGAAACAAATGGAGTCGAAAAAAAAAAAAAAAAAAAAAAAAAAAAAAAAAAAAAAAAAAAAAGTACCTTTGATTCTGCTCATAAGACTTAGCTGTGACTCTGCTGTGAGTTGCGAAAAGGACTAACACAGAAACGTCCCCGCTCATCTCGGGTCTCCGTTAATGACCTCCCGCCAAGATCCTTGTAAGACCCAAGAATGTTTACAACGTGGGCTCAAGTTCAATGACAAAACCCTTTGAAGGGGAAAGGGAAGAAAGGAGCCCAGACGCTTTGTGTCCTGGGCATGAACTTGAACAAAAGGAAGGAGGAGAGGGGGGAGGGCGGGAAGGACTCGGCGGAGGTGTTCCCCCCGCGCGTATTTCTGCCTCGCTTATGTTCATAGGTGTATCTTTGGCGTATTTTAGCGTGGTTGAGGAAAAAAGAGAAGAGAGAGGAGAGGGGAGGGGAGGAGACCCCAGACAAGGGCTGTGCTTGCCCCCCCCCCGAGCCCGCCCTCGGTGCCCCGGGGGATCCCGGTGCCGCGGCCCGACTCCCTGAGAAAACCATCTCAGACCCTGCGGAAACGGGTCAGTCCCGGATTTCAGGGCTGCTCTGTCCCACGTTT